>NC_091214.1:29910173-29960927 GCF_040958095.1 Procambarus clarkii
TTGGAGACTGGTGGTGGTCCACTGCAGGAGGTGACTGGAGACTGGTGGTGGTCCACTGCAGGAGGTGACTGGAGACTGGTGGTGGTCCACTGCAGGAGGTGACTGGAGACTGGTGGTGGACCACTGCAGGAGGTGACTGGAGACTGGTGGTGGTCCACTGCAGGAGGTGACTGGAGACTGGTGGTGGTCCACTGCAGGAGGTGACTGTCTGGAGACTGGTGGTGGTCCACTGCAGGAGGTGACTGGAGACTGGTGGTGGACCACTGCAGGAGGTGACTGGAGACTGGTGGTGGATCCACTGCAGGAGGTGACTGTCTGGAGACTGGTGGTGGACCACTGCAGGAGGTGACTGGAGACTGGTGGTGGACCACTGCAGGAGGTGACTTGGAGACTGGTGGTGGTCCACTGCAGGAGGTGACTGTCTGGAGACTGGTGGTGGTCCACTGCAGGAGGTGACTGTCTGGAGACTGGTGGTGGACCACTGCAGGAGGTGACTGTCTGGAGACTGGTGGTGGTCCACTGCAGGAGGTGACTGGAGACTGGTGGTGGTCCACTGCAGGAGGTGACTGGAGACTGGTGGTGGACCACTGCAGGAGGTGACTGTCTGGAGACTGGTGGTGGTCCACTGCAGGAGGTGACTGGAGACTGGTGGTGGACCACTGCAGGAGGTGACTGGAGACTGGTGGTGGTCCACTGCAGGAGGTGACTGGAGACTGGTGGTGGACCACTGCAGGAGGTGACTGGAGACTGGTGGTGGTCCACTGCAGGAGGTGACTGGAGACTGGTGGTGGTCCACTGCAGGAGGTGACTGGAGACTGGTGGTGGACCACTGCAGGAGGTGACTGGAGACTGGTGGTGGTCCACTGCAGGAGGTGACTGGAGACTGGTGGTGGACCACTGCAGGAGGTGACTGGAGACTGGTGGTGGTCCACTGCAGGAGGTGACTGGAGACTGGTGGTGGACCACTGCAGGAGGTGACTGGAGACTGGTGGTGGACCACTGCAGGAGGTGACTGGAGACTGGTGGTGGTCCACTGCAGGAGGTGACTGGAGACTGGTGGTGGTCCACTGCAGGAGGTGACTGGAGACTGGTGGTGGACCACTGCAGGAGGTGACTGGAGACTGGTGGTGGTCCACTGCAGGAGGTGACTGGAGACTGGTGGTGGACCACTGCAGGAGGTGACTGGAGACTGGTGGTGGACCACTGCAGGAGGTGACTGGAGACTGGTGGTGGACCACTGCAGGAGGTGACTGGAGACTGGTGGTGGTCCACTGCAGGAGGTGACTACCGCAGGCCGAGTCAATAAATATATAATATTTACCACAGGCTAAACAGCGTGAAGGTGGCAGAGCGGCGTCGTTCACCCTAGGATCTGTTTTTAATTTTTTAACTATTTCACATTGACTCGCTTCAGGCAGCGGAAACTTCTTATCTCTATTCATTCTGTATCAAATATGAATAGCTGCTTCCCAGGACCACCTCCCAGCACCACCTCCCAGCTCCACCTCCTAGCACTACCTCCCAGCACCACCTCCCAGCTTCAACTCCTAGCACCACCTCCCAGCAACACCTCCCAGCTCCAACTCCTAGCACCACCTCCCAGCAACACCTCCCAGCTCCCCCTCCTAGCACCACCTCCCTAGCAACACCTCCCAGCTCCACCTCCTAGCACCACCTCCCAGCTCCACCTCCTAGCACCACCTCCCAGCTCCACCTCCTAGCACCACCTCCCAGCAACACCTCCCAGCAACACCTCCCAGCACCACCTCCCAGCAACACCTCCCAGCTCCACCTCCAGCACCACCTCCCAGCACCAACTCCCAGGACCACCTCCCAGCACCACCTCCCAGCACCAACTCCAGCACCACCTCCCAGCACCACCTCCCAGCACTACCCCCAGCACCACCTCTCAGCACCACCTCTCAGCACCACCACCCAGCACTACCTCCCAGCACCACCTCCCAGCACCACCTCTCAGCACCACCTCTCAGCACCACCACCCAGCACCACCTCCCAGCACCACCTCCCAGCACCACCTCTCAGCACCACCTCTCAGCACCACCACCCAGCACTACCTCCCAGCACCACCTCCCAGCACCACCTCTCAGCACCACCTCCCAGCACCACCTCCTATCACCACCACCCAGCACTACCTCCCAGTACCACCTCCTAGCATTACTACTACCCAGCACCACCTCCTAGCACCACCACCCAGCACCACCTCTCAGCACCTTCTCCCAGCACCACCTCCCAGCACCAGCGTCTCCCGAGGTCCTCCTGGTCTAGGTTTTCACAGTACACTGACTCTATCCTATCCTCAGCACCAACGCTCTATGGGCATGACGTCAGAGGCCTAGCTGCCTGGTGATTGGCTGTCACTCTAATTGTCTACAAGTTGAAGGCTGACATCGGTCGAACCCGCTACCAAGTAGACGTCCCTTGTCGTCAAATCTCTAGGCAGCTGATACACTGATTCGAAAGGACCTCGGTGGCATAAAGTTAAATCCTTAAATGTAAAAGATCAGTTTGCACAATAAATGACAGAACAGGTGTGCACTTACTTATACGGGCACCGCTTGGCATGTGCACAAAAATTAGAACATACTCTTTCTCAGTGAAAAATCATGTGACAGAAGGTAATGGTTACAATATATTAATTAGAACAAGAGCATGGAGAACATATGCATGTTTAATCATCAGGTGTGAACAATACAAGCTCCAAAATTATTGCTTAAAAAAAATCAACATCTAGTTTTAATGACATGTGCTTGGAAGTAATACGAGACAATTATCTGAACTAAATGGAACAAGAGTCATGGCCTAACAACCACAATGAACTCAAAACTAGCTAATAGAAAAATAATGAAATGTACAATATTTACAAAATATTTATAACGACTAGACCAAGAAGGTTAACGTCTTGGCGACAGCAGTCAGTCAGTCAGTGAACTCTGAGGTGACAGGAGCTACTCCGTGTGAGGAATCCCTGGCCTCAGTCTGGTGGCTAGAACACTAAGACAACTCTTGATGACATGCACTGTTAAAATACAAATAGCACAGTAGTCTTCACACTGGCATATGGTTTCGACAATACAAAGTTTAAATAAGTATATACATTGCATTGTACAACAATATTAGGACACATGAGGTAGAAGTACTGGGAAGTGAGGAAAGAAGCAAGTAAACTCTTTCGTTCAGGAGACTATAGGTTTCAGGCTTGGCCAAACAGAACAATAACTGCATAGTGAATTTTGGAGTGTACTTAGTTATAGATTCTGCGAATGTCAACACCTAGTTCATCAAGAGCACTATACAACTCTGGCTCTGACTGAGGGTCAAGAACAGATGAAACTACATGTGTCAAACTCTCAACTGGATAGTTAATCTCATTAACATCTAGCCAATGGACGTGTGGTGACTCCACAGTTGAGAATAAAGTTCTAGATCTAAGATTATTGGTGCTAGTACAGGGTACCTCTATGTCAAGTGGTCTGCCAACCACAGTAGGTGGTGTCTCAATAGAAGAATCTGTCTGGATAGCTTCATTGTCATGTTCCATATCAGTCTCGTCAACAGTCATTATAGCAAACTTAATGTGGTCTAAATGCTCATTTATATACACTCCTGTTAACAAATTCTTAAGTTTGCACTTATTACCCTTGATAAGCTTTATTAACTTATATGGACCCAAAAATTTCTTAGCTTGTACATAGGGCCAGACCTGTGTTGGTTAAGTACCATTACTACAGATCCGACAGTTATTATATTGGGCTTAGCTTGTGCATTCCTTGTTCGAATAAACTCTGCTGTTGCCTTGGACAATTGTTCTCATATTGTCTTGAAAACTAGTTGCATTTGTCTATGCTTTACTTGAACAAAATCATCTATGTTATACAAAGGAGTAGGGGGTACATTAGTCAGTTCATTAGGGAGGATCTTATCTGTACCATAAGGAATAGCATGAAGGGTGTCTCCTGTTGAGGCATTAATTGAGGAGTTTATGGCACACTGCACTAACGGGATAAATTCATCCCAGTTACTGTTATCAAAATTCAAAGTGGCTCTCAAGGCATCTAACACTTTCCTGTTAGTATGCTCTGCTAACCCATTACTTGCTGGATGATTTGGCATAATACTACATTTTTTAATGTTAGGTTAGGTTATCACACAAGATAGTTAATATAATGTTACTGAACTAAGGACCATTGTCTGATAGGATAAATTTAGACATACTGTATCTGCAAATTATTTGATCATGTGTTACGGCCCTCTCGGGACGCAACGGGGTTCTTACTCTGATGTAGTTAGAGGAAGATATATATCCGGCCCCAAGCCAGTAGAGGCTATCAAGGGATGCGATCCGTGACGCAAGTAACTTAAAGGGAGTAGGGAAAGAAAGGTAAGAACTTAATATAATATAATATAACCTTCACCATTTAAATATATAAAAGTAAAACGTACACAAGGGGGAGGGGTATTAACACTTTACAAAGGGGATCAACACTGTAGTCTTCTGCTGGAGACTATGGATCCTCGAAGCTAGGTGCTGAGTCCGCGGTGCTTTCTTCGTGGCCTCAAGACGTGTCCTCTGAGAACGCCGAGTCTACCCTGGCCACAGGTCAGCCACAACACAGGTCCACTGGGGGCACCGTCGTGGAGGCCGTCAACCACACGTCCAGCAGGTCTGCTGGCAGGTACTGAGCCACCAAGGCTGGTACGGCCACTCCACGAACGATATAAGGGGTACGCCCTAGACAGGAGTCTCGTGTGATATCACCAATCACCCTCCTGTCCTCAATACCCCAGTGGATTATCGTCTCCAACCGTCGGTCCCGGGTAAATCCTTTAACTGCCACTCCAATGGCAGGTTAACACACCACAGTGTTCTTCCGGGGGGGCGACGTCACAACAGCTGCAGCAAACTTCACTGTATGGAGACTGGCTGCCTCGGGTAGACTGACTCCACCTTCAACACAGTGGTCCCAGGTCGGCTCTGTAAGCAGACACGTCATTAATAACCGGGACACTAATACACCACACTCACAGGCTCAGATACAAACGCCCGACATATCCACTCCCTAGATGGCGCTGTCGTCGGAGTACCACCTCACCAGAGGTCAGGAGCGGCGGTGTTGAGCGCTGAACCAGACTGGAAACTGGTCCTCGAGGCCAGTACACGCTGTCCTCACTAGGTGTCGTCGTTCGTTTGGAGGGGGTTTCGGGAGCTGACCCACAGATGGCGTGTTTGTCACTGCTCCAGGCTCGAACGCTGGATCCGGGTTCGTAACATCATGGAATGCACTGGCTATAGTTTCTGCTGTTTTGTTCTGGATAGGATCCAATTCACTATAATGGGAAATTTTTTCAACAATTACAAGCAAGTATATGTTCCCCTTTTTTGTTTCTGCTAAATTTTTAAACAAATCCATTTATTCTCGTTCCCAAGGTGCTTTAGTCGTTGGGTACACATAAATTGGGTTAGGTCCCACGACGTTTCCCTTGTGCTGTAAGCAGGTTAAACATCTGTCAACATAATGGGCAGTCTCTTTAGTTACTTTCGACCAAAAATACATCAATCGACATTGCTGGCATGTACGATCCTTTCCTGGATGTGCACTTGCAGAAACATCATTAAAAACTTTAACACAGTTGGTACCAAAACAGCTGGAACAACTAACTGACAACACCTCTTTGGAGGGAGGGGGGGTCTCTAGCTTCACTACTCTACACAGTAAATTGTCTAGCATCACTAACTCTTTCAATAGTACTGGAGGTTTGTGAATCGGACGAGTATCTTGCTTAGTCAAACATTTAGTGACAGGCACCCATATGGGGTCTTGTCTTTGTTCTGTCTTGACTTCTGTAGCATCTAATGCTGGGTAATTTACATGAATTGCAGCTACGTGTCGAGAAAATGCGTCAGCTAAAACATTTTATTTTCCTGGAATATAACCAAATGTGGGATTGAACTCTTGAATGTCTGGAGACTAGCAAACTTCCCAACGGGATTTTTATTCTTGAACAAAGAAATTAATGGTTGATGATCTGTAAGAACGTGGACAGGAAAATTATAGATTGTATCTCTGAAATGTTTTAGAGCCCACACAACTGCTTGAGCTTCACGCTATGTCGCATTATAACTTTTCTCTTCTCTAGATAATGTACGGCTAGCATAAGTTATTTTGTGATCTCTGTGTCCCTCGGTTTGAAGTAATGCAGCACCATTACTTCAAACCGAGGGACCATTATACAGCACAATCCTACGTCCCTAGCATCTGTAATTAACGTGAAAGGTTTAGAAAAATCTGGATACCTAAAAACAGGTGAAGAGATCTGTGCTGCTTTGAACTTATTGAATGACTGCTCTATAGCTTCTTCCCAAACTAAGGCTTCATCTTCTCTTTGCAAATTGTAAAGTGGAGTGGCTGTGATAGAGAAACCAGCAATAAATGATCGATAAAATCCTACAAGACCTGTGAGCTGTCTTTCTGCTTCTGCATTACGAGGTGTAGGGAAATCACGGGCAGCAATAATATTTTATTCATATATGTTGATTCCTTAAGTGGTAACTGTATGACCTAAGACTTTTATTTTCTTTATAAATGAGCACTTTGTGAATTTTATTTTTAAACTAGCTGTACCCGGCCACGCGTTGCAGGGGCTCAGCAATGCATGTGCGTTGCAGAGCCACAGCAACCTTCCCCTGTCTCCCAGACCTCCCCACCATTACCCCCTCCCTCGTCCCCTCATCCCTCCAACTATTCCCCCTCTCCCCCATCCCTTTGTCCTCCTTACCATTCCCCACTCTACCATCCCCTCATCTTCCTAACCATTCCACACTCCACCGTCCCCTCATCCTCCCCACCATCTCCCACTCCCCCGTCCCCTCATCCTAGCTACCATTTCCCCCCTCCCCGTCCCTACGTCCTCCCCACCATCCTCTATTACCCTGTCCCCCTTGTCCTTCCCACCATTGTCTATTTCCCTGTCCACTCGTCCCCACCATCCCCAACATCCCCGTCCCTAAGTCCCCCCCCCCCGATTATCCCCTCCCCAGTCCCCTCGTCCTCCCAACCATCCCCCACTCCCATCCGCTTGTTCTTCCCAACATTCCCCACTCCCTCGTCCAATGCATTCCTAAATGATCTGATGTTCCCATCAGAAAATTGGGAATATCATATGATCTGATGTTCCCATCACTGAAATATAAGAAAAACTGTTAAAAAAATAAATAAAAAAATGAGAAAATAAAACAATAAACTATACTCACGAAATAAATGATATGGTAAACAACACAGCTCAATTCCAACACAATAACACACAAAATAATTAAATCAAACTGATAATAAACTGAAATCCATTAAAATTCCATTTATAAATGCAATCGGAAACATTGAAATGGAATCGTAACATATTTAGTATAGCGTGTGTTGTTCTTAAGTGCAACAGATGGTGCTGTTAAAAAAACAAAACATGTTTTTACCTGTCACACCCCCCCTCCCTGTTCAGCTCGTTGTTGCCATGAGGGGGGCTTGGTGGGCGGCTGCCGGAGTGTGATGCTCCTTGCGACAGTCCTCTGTCCTTCTGTAGCCTTGTGCTCCTGCTGCTGTCCTCTCTAATTGTGCTGAACGACTTTTCCTTTTCCTTCTGTTTCGTTTTTTCCCCTCTCTTCTATCTGCTTGTCGTTTCCTGCTGACCTTTTGCCTGTTTTGGTTATTCCCGTGGACTTCTTCAATTTTGATGCCCAGGTGCTTGAGGAGGCATACTCTTGCACCCGTAGAACTGTAGTACCCAACGTCGCAAGCAAGGGGAACCTTTTGTTGTCAATCCTCCTTTCGTCACTGAACCCGATCTCGACGGACTGATGGTTCTTAAGGTGGCGTTTGTGGGGCGTATACTCACGACGCACCCCTAGGAGGCCCCGGCATGATCGGCGATAGCTTCTTGCTGAGTGTCCTGCCTCTAATTGTGGCTCCATGGTGGGTATGGGGGCACATTCGTGAATGAAAATGTCTCTCTTCGTATTTATGTCGTTGAATGTTTCTCTTGTACCCTCTCAGGCTCGTGGGCTGGGCGAGCAAGCCCCCGTGTGGGGTTTTTCTTTTTTGCTTTCACGACTGCAATGCGTACGTCGCCAATGTACATGTGGCAGACGCTTCACGAAGCTGTCGGAATTAGCAGAATAGAAAATACGAGAACAACCGTACAGGGCCTGGGAGCAAGGTCGAGTTCGAGTCCTTGAGGGTCACTTCTCAGACTAGTCTCACCTGGTCCTGCTCCACGTTGATCGTTGGAATCTCCTTAATGACTTAACACTTTAAGGGACTCCTAGGGTCCTCATCACTTTTATAGTTTGTGACTTATAGGCAACTCGGTGTTGAAGACACTTAAAGCTGAAGGCTGGAGTAATATGGGCAGTATTCAGAAGTGGTTCAACGAAAACACCGCATAAAGCTTAACAGTAGTTTATTTACTAACTTAACCACTAATACACAGGGTGCTTGATTTACTTTAGATTGGCATCAGCAAAGCTATGGTTGTATTAGCGAGACTCTTGACGTCTGGCTAAACGACTCGTATCCACTCGTGGAGAAACACCTAAATTAACACAGTTGACAGCCAATCATTAACATGGCAACCTAACTGCTGGTATGCAAAGGGATCACAAGAGATCCAACCGGATACTCGGTAATGATGATATGCAATAAATCAACAACTACACTGTCAATGGGACAGGCAATAACATGCACAATAATAATCAACACAATAACTAAATGGGTGGTGTATGTGAAGCTCACATTCAATAGACGAGTGAAATGCCGTGATACCACACAGATAAACAAGCATACACCGTCGATTCTGTGAGGGATCTAGATCCCTCAGCTAGTTTTTCTAGTTTCTAGATTAGGCTAGTCACTCTAGAAACTGAAGCTTTCAAAATAACGTATGCTTGTTGGGTGTTGAATGAAAGCTTATGTTATGGACTATCATTTGTGAGTAGTTAGAAGTCTGTGATTGCTCTGTAGAGAGAATTACAGAGATTTTCCTGTTTCTGTGAAATAAGATGAGGAAGTATTGGACTAAAACCGTTAGAGGTGGGGGGGGGAGAGTGGAGTGAACCTTGCCTTTCCCCCCACATGGGAGACATCGCTCCTGTGTTTAGGCCTCCCCCTCCTTGTGACGTCACAGGACGCCCGAGGGTGACGGAGGCATATGATTGGTTTAGGCATGTGTGCTCCAAGCCTAGTTTTGGCACGAAGAGCTATGGTTGGATCCGGCAAGAGGAGCCGTGCCGGCTTCGAGCTGATTGGTCAAGACAAGGTAGGGAGAAGGTATGGGCATTTTGAGTTTCCCTAGCACGGGAAATCGTCAGTCTGAGCAGGGTAGCAGGTGGACTAGGACGTGGGGTGGAGGGGGGGGAGTTTTCCCCCTCCACCCCGTTAATTGCGGACGTTACCGTGTTAACTAGCAGGGATGGCACCCCTGCTATCCCTGGTTGTGTCAAGGCCCAATTAGGTGAATTGGGGCCAAGGATTTACAGAAGAAACAGTAAAAAGCTAAAGAGACAGTTGACTGTGTTCACCCATGAGGCAGGCTGGCAGAGCCTCATGGTGTAACAGGTGGATCGAGTATCCTGTCTAGTGGCAATGGACAATTGGTGTTGGGCAGTGTAAGTGAGTGTAATATTACAGGCCCATGTTGGACTTTGCATTCCGCCAGGCTCCGTCAGTGTGGGGACGCCGCCGGCCATTGTCACCCCAGTGTAGAACAAGGCAGGTTCTAGCTTGATGGGGTTGTGATTCCCCAGCCGCGTGGGTACTCCTGTGGGCGGCAGCCTGCCAGCCTGAGGCACCCATGTGTGCGCCCGCCCGCGGCTACCCGTGGCCACCCACCCAGGCCACCCGCGCGGCGAAACCCCACCCCGCCCGCCAGCTCAGCCGGTGAGGTGCTATGACATCATGTGCTACCCGTGGCCACCCCCAGGCCACCCAGCGGCCTGGCCCGGCCCGCGCGTGGCCACCCACCCAGGCCACCCGCGCGTGGCCACCCACCCAGGCCACCCGCACGGCCAAACCCCACCCCCCCCCCCTCTCAGCTCGGGAGGGGCGCTGTGGCCACTTTCCCGGGACAGCCTATGGCCACATCTTGTCGCCGCATGAGGAGCAAGCAAGCTAAGTGTTGTCAGCTAGTGTGGTAGTGACTTGGGAAATGAGGAAAGATGAGGGAAAGAGGGCAGTAGTAATGAGTACTATTACAGTGTGATGCATACAGGTGGAAATTCACGGTAGAGTTGTCTCAGAGCCTCGCCAGGCTAGAGAAGCAGCTGAGTGACAGCTGTCAGTGGGATCCAGGTGTTTGATAGGGCGGTACCTGGAGATGGATATTATACACGGGACCACACTGTAGTAATGTATATATAGTAGACTGACTAGAGTATGTAACCGGTCAGTGTAGAGGTTTACCATATAAGTGATCCAGCCTGTCGATTCTATATAATCGTTCAGACTGGATTAATGCCATAGAGTACCGTAAAATTATAATCATTAGAGGTAGTTAAGTACAATTACTTGGTGATATAATTTTCATTGATTATGTGAATGCCATTTCTATGTGTTCATTTGCATGTTTATGTACTGTGTTGTGTGGTGAGTCAGTAGATGTGATTGCTGACTGATTGCCTAATGATGTCATTAGCATGTGGGGTATGCTGACGGCATCATTATGTTGCAGGTTTGTGCAGTATTGTTTCAGTTTATATGATATTATTGCCCCAGGAACTGTGTTGAGGGTTTAAGGGACCTCTAGGATTATTCAGGGGAATTCACAGTACTTAATGAGAGCAGGCAATTGATGGGTTAATTGCCTGGCTGAGGTAAGTGTGTGTGTTCACAGTAGTCCTTTGCAATCGGGTGCAAGAAGATAAGGGGGGGCAGTAATATTAGTATACTTTTGTGTGTTGCACAACCGTGTGTCATTATTGTGTGGGCACAGTAATTAGCGAGTTGCAGTAGCCGCAACCATATGTGGGCAGTGCTTTTATGATGTTGCATGCCATTGTAGTGTGACCTATGTAACACTGGGGTTACTTTGTTTCTTTAAGTTGTGTTGAGGACTTAAGGATTCAGTGAGTTAATTAAGTAAGGGGTAATTAACTGGATAAGGGGTGCACACTTAGTATTGTGGAGTGAGTGAGGGCTGTTAAGAAAGAACAGTGTTGAGCGAGAGTGAGATACATCTCGGGAGCAATTAATTGTCCATGTGACAACTAATTGAACACTCTAGCTAATTATGTAATTAGCCTTCTCATCATGAATTCACGTAGTGGCAGAGGATCTGTCAGAGTCTGTCAGTATTTGTGTTAACGTAATATGCTCGAGACTAATTACCTTTCTGGGGTATAGCTATTAGTGGCTCAGGTTAATTAGTGGAGTAATTAACATTGGAGAGCTCCGATGACTCGGTAAAGCGAGGTCATGGAGCTAGCATAAATCGTTGTATTAATAATATCCTGTCTGAGGACAGTGGATTAGTGGCACATCTTGTTAATTAGGGTAATTAACTCCTTTCCCGTGAATTCACAGTGTTTGATGAGACCTGCTTAGGCAGTGCGGAGTGAGACGTATTTCTGGATGATTAATTATCGGTCCTGGTGACAGTTAATTAATGGCTCGGAAGTAATTAGGGACTTAATTAGGGTAATTAACACTCACTAGTAAGTTTTTGACACAGACTGTGGAGAAGCTACCAAGTTAGGGGTAGGCTTAGTTAACGTAACTCAATGGGGATGTAATTAGTGGTCCGTTTGACCTTAATTGAGAATTACTCACTGAATACTTGCAAGGAGTCAAGTGTGATGTAATATATGTTTGAGTTATTGTTAACAAGAGAGAGACAAGTGTTAAAGATTAACGTAGAGTATCATCATGTTGTTGTCTAGTGTGAGACAATTGTTTGTGATTACCGTAGTACTTTGTTGCTGACTGCTGCGATCAGTCAATTAACGTAATTAATCACTTAAGGCAATTTGTTTTGGTTGTCGTCTGGTGACGAGAGTAGAGTCATCTAGGGATCTGTGGAGCTGTGTCCCAGAATCCCGCCTTGCCTGTCTTTGTTACTGTTTACAACAGGGCAACTTCTTGTTGGGAGTTGCAAAGAGTGTTCACACTGGGTTGTGATGGGGGGGGGGGTCACTGTTGGACTACCCTCCTAGTTACGTGGGTCTCTCCTGGGGGAGCGGGAGGACCCCTAAGTTTGTGATTATAGTAGCTGTCAGGGAAACCGAGACACTATTGATTGCATGCTTGTGTCTTTGTCTTCAGTGGTTATCCTTCATTTGTTCAGTTAGTTCATGTTGTTAGCCCGAAGTGTCAGCAAGATGGAGCCTGCTGTCACTTCTCGAGGGGCTGTTGAATAGCTGTGTTGCAAATGCCACTTGATGTACAATAACGTAACCATTCGCTGTGGTGTAACTTAGTCTGTGATATTTTTCTTTGATTTGCAATATTGCGTCATCAGTGGGCACACCTTCAGGTTAGTTCAGTATGCAGCCTCACAGCAAGGGTTGCTATTTAGCTGTTTGTTATCGTGCCACTGGATGGACATTAACGTAACGTAAACTCGGTAATGTAGTAGTTAGTCTCTTGTTATTAATAAATTGTTATGTTATAGAAAACGGTCTTTGATGTCAACCCTTCAACCATATTATTCCACCATATTTCTGCATATTATTAAATGTTGATGTGATCTTGATAAGGCGGCTGTTCTTGGGAATTCGAATTCCAATTCATAGCGCCACATCAAATATAAATATTTGATTGTGAGAACCCGTCGGTTACCCTTTATTAGTTTTAACGTCCTGTTTAACTAGGAGGAGCCAGCGGCCTATTGTGGACAGGTTTTCACCCTTGGTGGTGGAGGCCTGGCGGTTTGCTCCCGCTTTTCCTTTTTCTACTGGAATCATGCTTAACTGCCGTGAGCAGACTTTAAACTTGTAGTCCACCTCCTAAGGGAGGTAGGCGTAGAGAAAAATCTCACAGATTCACCTATAACCTGTGACAGGTATGAGAACGGTGAGAACTGTGGTTGATCCCACAGATCAACACAGACACAATAAAACAATGACAAGATCTCGTACTTACAGATAGGTACCTTTTCCTTACTCACTCACTCATTCAGGCACATTTATACAAGCACTCGTTGGTGGCCTGACAGCTGGCTTCGCTCGTAGACACGGAGGGTACTTGCAGTAGGGCGTGCTGTATGCTTAACAGGACAGACACCCGCACACACACTGGCGCTGGCGATGAGTAAGGTGGTGACGTCACGTAGTAGTGAGATCGGCAGCGGGTGCCTCAAGGTACTGAGGTACTGGGGTACTGGGGTACACGCTCCTGGCGGCGGCTGTGGTACCATGCAGGTACACTTGTGGTAAAGTCACACACAGGTTACTTAGGCGGCGGCACTGCCTTAGTTCACTCTAAGTCACTCACAACGATCTTTGTCACCAGGGGTTACCTGATGCCAGTATGTTTAGCTCTGGAGATTTGTCACTTTAGGCTTCTCAACCATATATTCACACTCGTGATTCTGGGCGAGTGTGGTAGTATATCGTAGAGAAGCTGAGTTAACTTGACGGTGAGGAATAGACGGTGTTCAGTCTATTGGCCGGTAGACGGAACAGAACACGTCCTCTAGGTTTGGTGTCCCTCACTTGAATGTCCTTACAAGTGCTGCTGGACATCTCGTGGCACACACACAAGGGGATTACAATTTGACCAATGGCATTGCAGCAAATGGGCGGAACCAATCATATTAGCTCGTTCGATGAGCAGTAGGAGGAGTGACGTCATGAACACGTCACGACCACGTCATAGCTTGTTATTGTCCATCGCGCCGGTTGACCCCAGAGGTCAGACGGTCTGGCGTCTACCCTCTGTCTCTCACACGGGCAACAGCCATGTACTCACTGACCCTTTGGTGGCAAGTATCCTTAACTCCCTGTATCTACTTCCTGCCTGGACATTCGGCGGCCTCCGTATTATGAAAGTGTTCCTGGTTAAGTGGGCATTCTGGAGATAACTAACATGCCAGGTCACTATCCAGGGTTAACAGAAATAGGACCTTGTGCACAAGATCGGTGCACTGTGCACAGCAATGAGCCATTCCAGTCAGCTGTGGGAGAATCTTGAGAGACATTCTCTCACACCCCGAGTCGGGCTGTATACGAAGACCGGGCTCTGTAGCCCCGCTGCATTGGGCCTTGACCTTGCTCCTCCTTTGACCCACATGACTTCTCCCCTCGGCTCCCCTCCCTCCTCTGTGGTTGGGTCGAGCCTCAAGCCCCCAGTGGTGACCACTTTGTCCCCTGGCGCAGCTAAGTCTCTCGTTGTGACTACTACGCCTTTTAACCTCTCTCTCTCTAGGGGTTCTCAACGCCCTCCGCGCCACAGCCACACTCGCTCGATTCCTTCCTGTTCTGATGCGTATCAGGCCTTGTTTGGTCCCGCTTTATGGGCCAAATACTTTGATCTCCTCCCTCTTGGTTATACACCTCCTGACGATTTCTCCCTCCATCGGCATCTTGTTGATTCCGTGGATGCCTCTGTTACCTTGAACCCCACTTGTCTCGGTACACGTGTCGTTGCTGCTCCTTCTCAGGATGCAGCTTCCCGCTTGGCTGCCTTGGCGAGACCCCCTGTTTGGGTCTCAAAGAACGCTCGGTTGAATGCCAGTGTTGGCACTATTCTCCTCCCACCCCATGTTGCGACCGGTGTTTGGAATCTGCAGGACTTGCCACGATGATATTCAGCATATCCTCAAAGCCCAGGGCCATTCTGTCCTCCAGGTAGACACATTTACTCGTCCCCCTCGTGGTCGTCGCCGTCAACCCCTTCGGGTTGTGAAGATTACCTTTGATGGTAGGACCCTTCCACCCTCTGTCATTCTTGCTGGTGCCAGGTGCTCTGTCCGGAGAACATTCCTTCTCCTAGGCTCTGTAACAAGTGCTGGAGGTTTAGGTATGGTGCCCTCCACTGCTCTGGGACTGTCTCTCCCTGTCCTTTGTGTTGGGGTGAAGGTCACTCTAAGTCGGAGTGCACTTCTTCCCAGACTCGCTGCTTCAACTGCGGTGAGGCCCATCCTACCTTCTCCCGTGCGTGTATCCATTACAAGCTTGAGGCAGCTGTCCTCAACTTGAAGCACCGGGAGCATTTATCTTTTCCTGAGGTGAGGCGCCAGGTTTGCCTTCTCCCGCCTTATGCTAACGTCTCTTATGCTCGCGTGTTGCACTCTTCCTCTCCTCGTCCTTCCCACCTTCCTCACACTCACAACCGTTTCCGGGCCTTGGACCTTTGATATGCCAACTGCCCCCTCCTCTGTTCCTTTGAATTCTGTCCCGAAGGGTCCCCCTCCTGGTCCTCTGTCTGAGGTTCCCCTTCTTTCTACCCAGTCTGTCATATCTCCTGTGTCTTCTTCCTCGTCTCCCTCCGATCCTCCTTCTCCTCCGTCTATTGCCTCTCCCCGCTGCCTGTCAGTACGGGCTGATGTCCATCGTTCTCTTAACGGCCGTCGTGTGTGCTCTTGTTTAGCTTTTCCTGTTGAGACGCTGGAATCTGTTGCCCGGTACGTAGTTGCTGGGACACCGGTCTCTTTAAGTCAGAAGCGTAAGCCTGGCTCCTCTCCTTCCTCCTCCCCGGCGGGTAAGAAGGCTTTGCTTTCTTCCTCAGCCCCTACTTCTGACTATCGCTCCTTCCCCTCCCATTTCGGTGGTTGCGCCCCCTGTTCCTGCTATGGAGGTTTCTTTGGCCCCCACTTCCCTCTCGGTTGCTGCCCTTGATGAGGTGCGCTCCCCTCTTTCTACTCCCCCTCTTCCTGCTGCTTTCCTTGACTTCTTCTCTCAGTTGTCTCCTCCTCTTCCTCCGGACCCCACCCATCCGCCTCGGGTCTGTTCTCCCGCTTCCTTCCCTCTGTCTTTACTCAGTTTACCCATACCCCCTAACCCTGACTTTGCAGACCCTGATCCCGACCCTGATCTTTAACGTGCTATGTTGCTCTTTCACCTTTGTTTCTTCCTTGTCCTCTGTTGTTGTCCTTTCTCTTCTCGTCGATGTCTATTTTTCAATGGAACGTTCGGGGTTATTACGCCAATTTTCTTTAACTCCAACTTCTGATTTCGCGGTTTTCGCCCCTTTGTGTCTGTCTCCAGGAGCCGATGCTTGGTGCTCGTCCTGGTCGCTTTCATGGTTATTCCTTTCTCTCCCCCCCCCCCCCGCTGGTGCAGGGGCTCCTAACTCTTCTGCTCTCTTGATTCGCTCTGATATTCCCTTTGTCACCTTACTTTTTCCTTCGCCTCTCCATTGTTCTGCTGCTCGTATCTTTGTGGGGAAATGGTACACCGTTTGTTCCATTTATCTCCCCCTGAGTGTCCCGCTTTCTCCTCCTGATCTGAAACACCTCCTAGACTCCTTGCCGGAGCCTGTGCTCCTGCTGGGTGATTTCAAGTGTCGTCATTCCCTTTGGGGTGATATTCTGACGACCACCCGAGGTCGCCTTCTTAAGCCGTTTATCCTCTCTTCTTCCCTGTCTCTTCTGAATTCTGGTGAGCCCAAGCATTTTGACTCTCGGACTCGCACCCTTTCCTGTCTTGATCTTTCTCTTTGCTCGTCTTCTCTTTACTTAGACTTCACGTGGCAGGTTCTTGATGACCTCCATGGCCGTGACCATTTCCCCATCCTTGTTACCTTTTTCTCTTTTCACCCTCCCCTCTCCTTCCCTAGGTGGCAGTTTGTTAAAGCGGACTGGAATCTATTTACCCTCAGTGCTGCTCTCTCTGATCTCTCCCTTCTGCCTCTCTCTCGCTCTCTCCTCCTTTTTCATGACACTGTCTTCGACGCTGCCCTCCGCTCTATTCCTCGCTCTTCCTCTCGGGGTCCACGGAAGAACATTCCCTGGTGGAATGCAGACTGTGCTCGGGCTGTCCGCTGTAAGCATGCAGCCTGGAAGAGACACCGCCGCCGGCAGACGGCCGATTCTTTTCTTTTCTTTCGGAAGGTGAGTACGGTGGCCCGTAGGGCCATCCATAAGGCTAAACGTGAATGTTGGGCATCTTATGTCTCCACCATTACGTCCGAAACTCCTCTGCCACAGATCTGGAAGCATATCCATAAGATAGCGGGTAAGTTTGTTCCCGATGTTTCACCGGTCCTTCACCTCCATGGTACTCTTGTGGCGGACCCGTTGCAGGTCGCTTCCGAACTGGGTTTCCCACTTTTCTTCTGTTAGCTCTGGTCTTCATCTTCCCCAATCTTTCCTTCTTCGTAAACCTGTCCTTGAGTCTCGTCCTTTAGATTTCTGCACTCATCTTCGACTTCCCTATAACGATCCCTTCTCTCTCTCTGAACTTCGTTCTGCCCTGGCCCTCTGCGGTTCTACAGCAGTGGGCTCCGATGGCATTCGTTATGAGATGCTTCGCCATCTCCCTCCGTGCACGTCTCAGTATTTACTGAGTCTGTATAATCGGATCTGGGAGTCGTCGTCAGTCCCTGAGGACTGTCTCGATGCCGTTGTCCTCCCTGTTCGCAAACCAGGATCTCTGGGAACATCCCCTAAAGACTTTCGCCCTATTGCCCTCACAAGTTGTGTCTGCAAACTCTTTGAACGTATGGTTAACGTTCGTCTGATGTGGTTCCTGAACACCATCACTTCCTCTCCCCTTCTCAATTTGGTTTCTGGAAGTGCCGCAGCACAACAGATGTCCTGGTGAACTTGGAGGTCTATATTCGTACTGCTTTTGCTGCGAAAACCTCCGTTGTTGCCGTCCTTTTTGACCTGGAAAAGGCTTACGACACCACTTGGCGGTATCATATTCTATCCCAAATTCATTCTTTTGGCCTTTGTGGTCATCTCCCTCTCTTTCTCCGCAGCTTCCTCTCTCGTCGTTCCTTTTGTGTGAGGCTTGGTACCGCTCTCTCTGCCTCTTTTCAGCAATACGAAGGTGTGCCCCAGGGTAGTGTTCTGAGCACTACTCTTTTTCTGGTTGCCCTCAATGGTCTTCTTTCCTCTCTTCCTTCAGGCGTCTTCTCTGCTCTCTATGTCGATGATCTTACCCTTTGCTGTCAGGGTTATGATTCGCCTCTCCTTCAACTCAGGCTTCAACTTGGGATTGATGCCATGTCGTCTTGTGTCACCGATCATGGCTTCAAGTTCTCTACTACTAAGACTTGTGCTATGACTTTTACTCGGAAACAGGTCGTTCTTCGTCCCTCTTTGTCACTTTATGGTCATCCCCTTGAGTACAAAGGTTCCGCAAACCTTTTGGGGTTATTCTTTGACATTCGTTTGCCTTGGTCTCCCCATATCTCTTACCTCCATGTTGAGTGCTCTAAGGCCCTTACCCTCCTTCGGGTATTGTCCCATACTTCTTGGGGGGCAGATAGGCGCACTCTCCTTGCTTTACATTCCTCTCTCGTCCTGTCTAAGCTCGATTATGTTTGTCCTGCTTACTCGTCTGCTTCTCCTGCTACTCTTCGCCGTCTTGATGCTTTGCACCATACTGGGTTGCGCCACAGTTCTGGTGCTTTTCGTTCGACTCCCGTCCTCAGCTTGTATGTTGACACTGGCTTTCTATCTCTCCAGGACCGCCGTGATCACTATTGTCTTTGCTATCTTGCGTGGTCCTTGCAACATCCGTCCACTCGCCTCTGTCGTGCTTTAACTTTTACCCCTCCTGCGGTTCCTGTTCCTCTTCACCACCTCCCTCTTTCTGTCCGGTTATTTCGCTTACAATATTCTCTTTCCGTTCGTATTTCTAATATTTCTCTTCGAGTTGTTCCTTCTTTGCCTCCATGGAAAATCCCCCCTTCTGCAGTTTTGTACATCCTTGACCCGCATCACTAAAGCTTTTACCCCTCCTACGGTTCTGAAACGCCTTTTCCTTGAGCACTTTTCTTCTCACTCCCACTCCGTTTCTGTCTTCACCGATGGGTCTAATTCTGTGGACGGTGTTGGTTACTTTGTTGTTTTTCCTGATCACACTTATATGCGTCGCTTACCTCCGGAGACTAGCATCTTCACAGCGGAGCTTTATGCTATTCTCTATGCTCTTCGTCTCCTGCTCTCTCGTTGTCAATCTTCCTTTGTAGTTGTTGTTGACTCTCGTAGTGCCCTCATGGCTCTCGGGTCTTTTAATCCAGTTCATCCAGTGGTTGTCGAGATCCAGCATTGACTATTAATTGTTCACAGTAAATTTAAGTCGGTTGAGTTTTGTTGGGTTCTCAGCCATATTGGTGTCTCTTTAAATGAGCCTGCGGATGCTGCTGCCAGGGAAGCTGTCCGCTCTTGTCCCATCTCTCGTAAAGGTATTCCTTATTCCGAATTTTACCCGGTTATCCATTCCTCCAGTCCTTACCCGTTGGCAGGCTTATTGATTGTCTGTTACTGATAACAAACTACGTTCTCTTAAAAGTTGTGTGTCCTCGTGGCCGTCTTCCAATCACAGTAACCGGCAGTGGCGAGGTTGCATATTGGCCATACTCACTTAACTCATGGTCACTTGATGGAGCGCCGCCCTGCTCCTTATTGTCCTAATATGCATTGTCCCTCCTACGGTTGTGCATATCTTTGTTGAATGTCCTGACTTCCGGGACGAGCGTGTGGCATCTATATATTAGGTATATAAAAACATGCACATGTTTGAATGGAACGTTGTATCAAAATTTCAAAGCAATCGGTGAAGAACTTTCGGAGATTACAGCGTGTGTTGCTCATATGTCCCCTCCCCCGATGGCGCTGATTTAAAAAAAAAGCTGTTTTTCCTGTCACAGGGTGAGGCATGTATATAGTAGGTATATAAAAACACGCGTCTATTCAAATGCAATATTGTGTCAAAATTTCATAGCAATCAGTGAAGAGGTTTCGAAGAAATTCCTCACATGAAAAACATATGAATAGCACAGTTTAAAAAAAAAACATGTTTTTTCCCGTCACAGATGTGACATCTATATAATATGTATATAACAACATGCTCGGATGCGAATGGAACATTGTGTGAAAATTTCAAAGTACTCGGTGAAGAACTTTCGGAGATTAGCGATTTTGAACAAACGAACATATACATTTTTATTTATTTAAATTAGCTTCTGCGAGCTTTGCAAGTACTTTCTCAAGGTTCTGGAAACGAGTCTGAACATCTTGCAACATGATTATGAGATCATCAAGGTATACTAGAAGAGTACTTCCTATCAATCTACGAAAGAGGTTAGTCATGAGCCGTAAAAAGATTTTTGGACAACTCTGCAATCGAAATGGCATTCTCTTGAAATTAAAATGACCATTGGGGAGTTATAAAAGTTTTCAACTGTTTACTTTCCTCTGTTAAGTGGAATTTGTCAGAATCCTTGCAATAAATCTAAAGTTGAGAATACCTTGTTTCGACGTATGTTTTGCAACAAATCATTTAGGCCTGGAAGTGGGAAACGGTCGGGTACAGTTACTCTGTTAAGCTTCCGATAGTCGCTTACCGGTCTCCAATGTCCCACCTCGTTTTGGTACAAAAATCAATGGAGCATTCCACGGCGGATTACTTTTTTTTATATTATGTCATCCTGTAACATTTCCTCTATGAGTCTATCAGCTTCTGCTTACTCAAATGCAGTGGACGGTAAGCTGGTACATAAATTGCTCTAGTTCCTTGCTCAGGGGGAATTTTATGAGTAATATGAGGAGTGAGACCCAACTTTTCTCCTGGTAGATCTATAACTGCTCTATTTTTGTTGAAAATTAGTAGGACTGAGGTGTTGTGCTTGCAACTCTGACTGAGATCCACGTTCTCCTGTACACACAGGAAAATGGTGTGAGTGTACACACATCATGCCCCATGGAGACATCATCCACCACTCGCACCGGTAACGTGTAATGGGCAAAATCTACAACGTGGGTGCCAGACCTCACATGGATGTAGGCACTGCTAGTGTTTGCAACATACTATGTAACGGTTCCATCCTGCACTGTGTGCCAGGAGGGTTCAACAAACGTATCGTTCACTTTCCGCAATGACATCCGATAACTCGGGCACTCCCTGAAGCTTAACTCTTAATTTGGTGAGAGAATGAAAGTGCAGCACGGTGTCAGCATCCTAACCGTTTACAATCTGAAGGCTGACACAGCTCCTACGTCAAGCAGACAACAGTAAGCGGATCCCATGCAGCTCCCACCTCAAGCAGACTACAGTATGAGGATCCCTGCAGCTCCTACCTCAAGCAGACTACAGTATGAGGATCCCTGCAGCTCCTACCTCAAGCAGACTACAGTATGAGGATCCCTGCAGCTCCCACCTCAAGCAGACTACAGTATGAGGATCCCTGCAGCTCCTACCTCAAGCAGACTACAGTATGAGGATCCCTGCAGCTCCTACCTCAAGCAGACTACAGTATGAGGATCCCTGCAGCTCCTACCTCAAGCAGACTACAGTATGAGGATCCCTGCAGCTCCTACCTCAAGCAGACTACAGTATGAGGATCCCAGCAGCTCCTACCTCAAGCAGACTACAGTATGAGGATCCCTGCAGCTCCTACCTCAAGCAGACTACAGTATGAGGATCCCTGCAGCTCCTACCTCAAGCAGACTACAGTATGAGGATCCCTGCAGCTCCCACCTCAAGCAGACTACAGTATGAGGATCCCTGCAGCTCCTACCTCAAGCAGACTACAGTATGAGGATCCCTGCAGCTCCCACCTCAAGCAGACTACAGTATGAGGATCCCTGCAGCTCCTACCTCAAGCAGACTACAGTATGAGGATCCCTGCAGCTCCTACCTCAAGCAGACTACAGTATGAGGATCCCTGCAGCTCCTACCTCAAGCAGACTACAGTATGAGGATCCCTGCAGCTCCCACCTCAAGCGACTACAGTATGAGGATCCCTGCAGCTCCTACCTCAGCAGACTACAGTATGAGGATCCTGCAGCTCCCACCTCAGCAGACTACAGTATGAGGATCCTGCAGCTCCTACTCAAGCAGACTACAGTTGAGGATCCCTGCAGCTCCTACCTCAAGCAGACTACAGTATGAGGATCCCTGCAGCTCCCATCCTCAAAAGCCCCCCCACCTCAAAGAGACTACAGTATGATGATCCCTGCAGCTCCTACCTCAAGCAGACTACAGTATGAGGATCCCTGCAGCTCCTACCTCAAGCAGACTACAGTATGAGGATTCCCTGCAGCTCCTACCTCAAGCAGACTACAGTATGAGGAATCCCTGCAGCTCCCACCTCAAGCAGACTACAGTATGAGGATCCCTGCAGCTCCTACCTCAAGCAGACTACGTATGAGGATCCCTGCCAGCTCCTACCTCAGCAGACTACAGTATGAGGATCCCTGCAGCTTCCCACCTCAGGCAGACTAACAGTATGAGGATCCCTGCCAGCTCCTCCACCTCAAGCAGACTGACAGTATTAGGATCCCTGCAGGCTCCTACCGCAAAGCAGAACTACAGTATGAGAGGATCCCTGCAAGCTGCCTACATCAAGCAGTATGAGGATCCCTGCAGCTCCTACCTCAAGCAGACTACAGTATGAGGATCCCTGCAGCTCCTACCTCAAGCAGACTACAGTATGAGGATCCCTGCAGCTCCCACCTCAAGCAGACTACAGTATGAGGATCCCTGCAGCTCCTACCTCAAGCAGACTACAGTATGAGGATCCCTGCAGCTCCTACCTCAAGCAGACTACAGTATGAGGATCCCTGCAGCTCCCACAGTGGTACAACGGCAATATGTTTTTGCACAAGAGAATAAGCGTTAAGTCGAAGTTGCAATCAGGAAATAAAACATTGAACTTTTGGCTTCGTAACTCGGAAAAATGCAATTTTTTATGTCGGGTAATTCAGCACTTTTATTCCTACTTAGATGGTTGTTAGTGCGTCTTAGCGCCATAATTATTAACGAGTGAAGACTATTAAACTCTCGTATTTGTAAGTCGACGAATTTGGGGTTCCTTGGGCTGATACTTAGTTAATTTGTAACTAGGAAATGTTTACTTCCACAGCGGCCTGTGGCGGTGTGGGTGTCCTTCTACCACAGAGACCAGTGCGGTGACCTTCTACCACAGAGACCAGTGCGGTGACCTTCTACCACAGAGACCAGTGCGGTGACCTTCTACCACAGAGACCAGTGCGGTGACCTTCTACCACAGAGACCAGTGCGGTGACCTTCTACCACAGAGACCAGTGCGGTGACCTTCTACCACAGAGACCAGTGCGGTGACCTTCTACCACAGAGACCAGTGTGGTGACCTTCTACCACAGAGACCAGTGCGGTGACCTTCTACCACAGAGACCAGTGCGGTGACCTTCTACCACAGAGACCAGTGCGGTGACCTTCTACCACAGAGACCAGTGCGGTGACCTTCTACCACAGAGACCAGTGCGGTGACCTTCTACCACAGAGACCAGTGCGGTGACCTTCTACCACAGAGACCAGTGCGGTAACCTTCTACCACAGAGACCAGTGCGGTGACCTTCTACCACAGAGACCAGTGCGGTGACCTTCTACCACAGAGACCAGTGCGGTGACCTTCTACCACAGAGACCAGTGCGGTGACCTTCTACCACAGAGATCATTGTGGTGACCTTCTACCACAGAGACCAGTGCGGTGACCTTCTACCACAGAGACCAGTGTGGTGACCTTCTACCACAGAGACCAGTGCGGTGACCTTCTACCACAGAGACCAGTGCGGTGACCTTCTACCACAGAGACCAGTGCGGTGACCTTCTACCACAGAGACCAGTGCGGTGACCTTCTACCACAGAGACCAGTGCGGTGACCTTCTACCACAGAGATCATTGTGGTGACCTTCTACCACAGAGACCAGTGTGGTGACCTTCTACCACAGAGATCATTGTGGTGACCTTCTACCACAGAGATCATTGTGGTGACCTTCTACCACAGAGATCATTGTGGTGACCTTCTACCACAGAGACCAGTGCGGTGACCTTCTACCACAGAGACCAGTGTGGTGACCTTCTACCACAGAGATCATTGTGGTGACCTTCTACCACAGAGACCAGTGTGGTGACCTTCTACCACAGAGATCATTGTGGTGACCTTCTACCACAGAGACCAGTGCGGTGTCCTTCTACCACAGAGACCAGTGCGGTGACCTTCTACCACAGAGACCAGTGCGGTGACCTTCTACCACAGAGACCAGTGTGGTGACCTTCTACCACAGAGATCATTGTGGTGACCTTCTACCACAGAGATCATTGTGGTGACCTTCTACCACAGAGATCATTGTGGTGACCTTCTACCACAGAGACCAGTGCGGTGACCTTCTACCACAGAGACCAGTGTGGTGACCTTCTACCACAGAGATCAGTGTGGTGACCTTCTACCACAGAGACCAGTGTGGTGACCTTCTACCACAGAGACCAGTGTGGTGACCTTCTACCACAGAGATCATTGTGGTGACCTTCTACCACAGAGACCAGTGTGGTGACCTTCTACCACAGAGATCATTGTGGTGACCTTCTACCACAGAGACCAGTGCGGTGACCTTCTACCACAGAGACCAGTGTGGTGACCTTCTACCACAGAGACCAGTGTGGTGACCTTCTACCACAGAGACCAGTGTGGTGACCTTCTACCACAGAGATCATTGTGGTGACCTTCTACCACAGAGACCAGTGTGGTGACCTTCTACCACAGAGATCATTGTGGTGACCTACCACAGAGACCAGTGCGGTGACCTTCTACCACAGAGACCAGTGCGGTGACCTTCTACCACAGAGATCATTGTGGTGACCTTCTACCACAGAGACCAGTGTGGTGACCTTCTACCACAGAGACCAGTGTGGTGACCTTCTACCACAGAGACCATTGTGGTGACCTACCACAGAGACCATTGTGGTGACCTACCACAGAGACCATTGTGGTGACCTACCACAGAGACTATTGTGGTGACCTACCACAGAGACCATTGTGGTGACCTACCACAGAGACCATTGTGGTGACCTTCTACCACAGAGATCATTGTGGTGACCTACCACAGAGACCAGTGCGGTGACCTTCTACCACAGAGACCAGTGCGGTGACCTTCTACCACAGAGATCATTGTGGTGACCTTCTACCACAGAGACCAGTGTGGTGACCTTCTACCACAGAGACCAGTGTGGTGACCTTCTACCACAGAGACCATTGTGGTGACCTACCACAGAGACCATTGTGGTGACCTACCACAGAGACCATTGTGGTGACCTACCACAGAGACCATTGTGGTGACCTACCACAGAGACCATTGTGGTGACCTACCACAGAGACCAGTGTGGTGACCTACCACAGAGACCAGTGTGGTGACCTACCACAGAGACCATTGTGGTGACCTTCTACCAGTGAGGCAGCTTTCTTATACAGAAACCAGTACTCACCTAGTTGTGCTCACCTAGTTTTGCTTGCGGGGGTTGGGCTCTGGCTCTTTGGTCCCACCTCTCAATCGTCAATCTACTGGTGTACAGATTCCTGAGCTTCTCGAGCTCTATCATATCTACATATGAATCTGTGTATGGAGTCAGCCTCCACCGCTTCACTGCCTAGTGCATTCCATTTACTAATTACTCTGACACTGAAAAAGTTTTTTCTAATGTCTCTGTGGCTCATTTGCGTACTCAGGTTCCACCTGTGTCCCTTGTTCGTGTACCACCCGTGTAAAATAATCCATCTTTGTCTAACCTGTCAATTCCCCTGAGATTTTTGTATGTAGTGATCATGTCACCCCGCGCTCTTCTGTCTTCCAAAGACGTGAGGCAGTTCCCGTAGCCTTTCCTCGTACCTCATGCCTCTTAGTTCTGGGACTAGCCTAGTGGCATACCTCTGATCTTTTTCTAGCTTCGCCATGTGCTTGACAAGGTACGGGCTCCATGTTGGGGCCGCATACTCCAGGATTGGCCTTACTTATGTGGTATACAAGATTCTGAAGGATTCCTTACACAGGTTCCTGACGGCAGTTCTGATGTTAGCCAGCCTCGCATACGCCGCCGATTTATTCTTTTGATGTGGGCTTCAGGAGGCAGGTTTGGCGTGATATCAACTCCTAGATCTTTCTCTCTGTTCGTTTCGTAAAGGACTTCATCCCCGATTCGGTATCTAGTGTCTGGTCTCCTATTTCCTCCGCCTAGTTTTATTACCTTAAATTTACTTGAGTTGAACTTTAGTAACCATTTGTTGATCCATTCCCTCAGTTTGTCTAGGTCATCTTGTAGTCTCAAACTATCTTCCTCTGTCTTGATCCGCTTCGTGATTATTGCATCATCAGCAAAAAATGAGAGGAACGATTCTATACCCTTTGGGAGATCTTTCACATGTATAACAGAAACAGCATAGGTCCAAGGACTGATCCCTGTGGGACTCCACAGATGACGACTTGCCAATCCGAGGCTTTACCCCTCACAGTGACGCGCTGTATCCTGTTGCTTAAGTACTCCCTTATCCAATGGAGTACCTTCCCTTGCACTCCTGCCTGCATCTCCAGCTTGTGCACAAGTCTCTTATGAGGTACTGTGTCAAAGACTTTCTGGCAGTTCAGAAATTTGCAGTCTGCCCAAACCTCTCTATCATGCCTAATTATTTTTGCCTGGTCATAGAACTCAATTAAAACTGTCAGGCATGATTTGCAATCTCTGAACCCATGCTGATGTTATGTTACAAAGTTCTTTTACTCTAGATGTTCCACTAGCTTTTTTCGCACAATCTTCTCCATCATCTTGCATGGAATGCAAGTGAGGAACACTGGCCTGTAGTTCAGTGCTTCATGCCTATTCCCCATCTTGTATATTGGGACTACATTGGCCGTCTTCCAAATTTTTGCCAGTTCACCTGTTACTAGTGACTAGTTGTACACTATGGAGGGTGCTAGGTACAGAGGTTCTGCTCCTTCCTTTAGAATCCATGGTGAGATTCCATCCGGGCCTATTGCCTTTGTCACGTCTAAATCTAGCAGATGCTTCCTCACCTCCCCACTGGTAATCACAAACTCCTCTAGTGGTGTCTGGGTTGATGTTCCCTCCCTTATCTCTGGAACTTCTCCTTGCTCTGACGTGAAGATCTAATAGAATTTTTTATTGAGTTCGTCGCACACTTCCTTGTCGTTGGTAGTGAATCTTTCTGCCCCTATCCTCAGTTTCATTACCTGTTCCTTCACTGTTGTTTTCCTCCTGATGTGGCTGTTCAGCAATTTGGGTTGAGTCTTTGCCTTGCTCGCTATGTCATTTTCATATTGAATCTCTACATCTCTTCTCACCCTGACGTATTCATTCCTGGCACTCTGGTATCTTTCTCTGCTCTCTAGTGTTCTGTTGTTTCTATAGTTTCTCTACGCCCTTTTATTTAGTTGCTTTGCTGGCATACATCTCTGATTAAACCATGGGTTTCTCATCTTCATTTATATTTTTTCCTTTTGGACTGGGACGAATTTGTCTGCTGTCTCCTTACACTTCTGTCTGATGTAGTCCATCAGGTCTTGGGCCGTCTTTCCTCTGAGCTCTCTTTCCTCCAAGCTATATCAGTTAGGAATTTTCTCACCTCCTCATAGTTTCCCTTCCGGAATTCCGGCCTCTTGCTTTCTGGTCCCTTCCTTGAGTACATTAACCCTTCCTCGGCCAGATACTCATACGTCAGTGCACTGTGATCACTAATTTACACGGGGGCTTCGAGACCGATTTCCCTTACACACAGAAACCACAATAACGTGATATATCAAATGAACAAATCCACAAGGACCATGACGAGGATTCGAACCTGCGTCAGGGAGCATCCCAGACACTGCCTTAATCGACTGAGCTACGACATGGTAAAAGAGTTGAAACCGAAATTCTGCTGAACTTATTGGATCCGGCAGCCTCTCCGAGACACAAACCAAGGTTTAACACAACTCCCCCCCCCCCCCCTGCACTCGAACTATGTCAATAGGCCGTTCTCCATCTTCGCACTTACATCTGGTTTGAGTCTCGGAGAGACTTCGGGATCCAGTAAGTTCAGTAGAACTTCGGTTTCAACTCTTTTACCATGTCGTAGCTCAATCAATTAAGGCAGTGTCTAGGATGTTCCCGGACGCAGGTTCGAATCCTCATCACGGCCCTTGTGGATTTGTTCACCAATTTTCCTTATATCTTTGTAGTTCAGAGTGAAGACTAGATTGAGTGTCACTGGTTCACGATTGCCTCTCATTCTTGTGGGTTCCCTTACATGATGACTAAAAAAAAGTTTCTAGTCGCCACCTCCAACAGTTTCGCCCTCCACGTTTCTTCACCTCTAGGAGGTTCCTTGTTTTCCCAGTTTTTCATTTCCTGACTAAAGTCCCCCATGATGAGCAGGTGGGATCTATTTCTACAGGCAGCAGCGGCTGCCCTCTCAATTATAGTGTTAACTGCCATGTTGTTTCTGTCATATTCTAGCATGGGTCTTCTGTAATATGGTACATGGTAGTGAGGTTCATGATAGTGGGGCGGGAGAGTGTGGTGTGGGAGGGAGCATGGTAGTGGGGCGGGAGAGTGTGGTGTGGGAGGGAGCATGGAAGTGGGGCGGGAGAGTGTGGTGTGGGAGGGAACATGGTAGTGGGGCGGGAGAGTAGTGGTGTGGGAGGGAGCATGGTAGTGGGGCGGGAGAGTGTGGTGTGGGAAGGGAGCATGGTAGTGGGGCGGGAGAGTGTGGTGTGGGAGGGAGCATGGCAGTGGGCGGGTGAGTGTGGTGTGGGAGGGAACGTGGAAGAGGGGCAAGAGAGTGTGGTGTGGGAGGGAACATGGTAGTGGGGCGGGAGAGTGTAGTGTGGGAGGGAGCATGGTAGTGGGCGGGAGTGTAGTGTGGGAGGGAGGGAGCATGGTAGTGGGGCGGGAGTGTAGTGTGGGAAGGGAGCATGGTAGTGAGGCGGGAGAGTGAATTGTGGGAGGGAGCATGGTAGTGGGGCGGGAGAGTGTGGTGTGGGAGGGAACATGGTAGTGGGGCGGGAGAGTGTGGTGTGGGAGGGAGCATGGTAGTGGGGCGGGAGAGTGTGGTGTGGGAGGGAGCATGGAAGAGGGGCTGGAGAGTGTGGTGTGGGAGGGAACATGGTAGTGGGGCGGGAGAGTGTAGTGTGGGAGGGAGCATGGCAGTGGGCGGGAGTGTAGTGTGGGAGGGAGGGAGCATGGTAGTGGGGCGGGAGTGTAGTGTGAGAAGGGAGCATGGTAGTGAGGCGGGAGAGTGTATTGTGGGAGGGAGCATGGTAGTGGGGCAGGAGAGTGTGCTGTGGGAGGGAACATGGTAGTGGGGTGGGAGAGTGTGGTGTGGGAGGGAGCATGGTAGTGGGGCTGGAGATTGTACTGTTGGAGTGAGAATGGAGAGTGTCGGGTGGGAGGGAGCATGTTAGTGGGGCGGGAGAGTATGGTGTGGGAGGGAGCATTTTAGTGGGATGGGAGAGTGTGGTGTGGGAGGGAGCATGGCGTTGGGGTGGAAGAGTGTGGTGGTGCAGGGAGCATGATAGTGGGGCGGGAGTGTAGTGTGGGAGGGAGGGAGCATGGTAGTGGGGCGGGAGTGTAGTGTGGGAGGGAGCGGAGCATGGTAGTGGGGCTTGAAAGTGAAGTGTGGGAGTGTGCATGGTAGATGGGCAGGAATGTGGTGGTGGAGGGAGCATGGTAGTGAGGCGAGAGTGTAATGTGGGAGGGAGCATTGTAGTAGGGCGGGAGAGTGTGGTGTGGGAGGGAGCATGGTTGTGTGGCGGGAGAGTGTAGTGAGGGAGAGAGCATGGTAGTGGAGGAGGAGGGTGTGTTGTGGGAGGGAGCATGGTAGTGGGGCTGGTGAGTGTAATGTGGGAGGGAGCATTGTAGTAGGGCGGGAGAGTGTGGTGTGGGAGGGAACATTGTAGTGGGGCGGGAGTGTAGTGTGGGAGTATGCATGGTAGATGGGCAGGAGTGTAGTGTGGAAGGGAGCATGGTAGTGGGTTGTGAGAGTGTTATGTGGGAGGGAACATAATATTGGGGTGGAAGAGTGTGGTGTGGGAGGGAGCATGGTAGTGGGGCGGGCGAGTGTCGGGTGGGAGGGAGCATGTTAGTGGGGCGGGAGAGTGTGGTGTGGGAGGGAGCATGGTAATAGGGTGGGAGAGTGTGGTGTGGGAGGGAGCATGGTAGTGGGGCGGGAGTGTAATGTGGGAGGGAGCATGGTAATGGAGTGGGAGAGTGTGGTGTGGGAGGGAGCATGGTAGTGGGGCGGGAGAATGTGGTGTGGGAGGGAGCATGCTAGTGGGGCGGGAGTGTAATGTGGGAGGGAGCATGGTAATAGGGTGGGAGAGTGTGGTGTGGGAGGGAGCATGGTAGTGGGGCGGGAGAATGTGGTGTGGGAGGGAGCATGGTAATGGGGCGGGAGAGTGTCGTGTGGGAGGGAGCATGGTAGTGGGGCGGGAGTGTAATGTGGGAGGGAGCGTGGGTGTGGGAGGGAGCATGGTAGTGGGGTGGGAGAGTGTGGTGTGGGATTGAGCATGGGTGTGAGAGGGAGCGTGGTAGTGGGACGGGAGAGTGTGGTGTGGGAGGGAGCATGGTAGTGGGGCGGGAGAGTGTGGTGTGGGAGAGAGCATGGTAGTGGTGTGGGAGTGTGTGATGTGGGAGGGAGCATGGTAGTGGTGTGGGAGAGTGTATTGTGGGAGGGAGCATGGTAGTGGGCTGGGAGTGTGTGGTGCGGGAGGGAGAATGGTAGTGGGGCGGGAGAGTGTAGTGAGGGAAGGAGCATGGTAGTGGGCCGGGAGTGTGTGGTGGGGGAGGGAGCATGGTTGTGAGGCGTGAGAGTGTAGTGTGGGAGGGAGCATGTAAGTGGTGTGGGAGAGTGTAGTGTGGGAGGGAGCATGGTAATGGGGCGGGAGAATGTGGTGTGGGAGGGAGAGTGTAGTGTGGGAGGGAACATGGTATTGGTGCGGGAGAGTGTGGTGTGGGAGGGAGCATGGTAGTGGGGCGGGAGAGTGTGGTCTGGGAGGGAGCATGGTAGTGGGTGGGTGAGTGTGGTGTGGGAGGGAGCATGGTAGTGGGGCGGGAGAGTGTAGTGTGGGAGGGAGCATGGTAGTGGGTGGGTGAGTGTGGTGTGGGAGGGAGCATGGTAGTGTGGCGGGAGAGTGTGGTGTGGGAGGGAGCATGGTAGTGGGGCGAGAGAGTGTGGTCTGGGAGGGAGCATGGTAGTGGGGCGGGAGAGTGTGGTGTGGGAGGGAGCATGGTAGTGGGTGGGTGAGTGTGGTGTGGGAGGGAGCATGGTAGTGGGTGGGTGAGTGTGGTGTGGGAGGGAGCATGACAGTGGGCGGTTGAGTGTGGTGTGTGAGGGAGCATGGTAGTGGGTGGTTGAGTGTGGTGTGGGAGGGAACATTGTAATGGGGCGGGAGAGTGTAGTGTGGGAGGGAGCATGGTAGTGGGCGGGTGAGTGTGGTGTGGGAGGGAGCATGACAGTGGGCGGTTGAGTGTGGTGTGTGAGGGAGCATGGTAGTGGGTGGGTGAGTGTGGTGAGGGAGGGAGCATAGTAGTGGGGGGAGTGAAGTGTGGGAGGGAGCATGGTAGTGGGGCGGGAGTGTAGTGTGGGAAGGGAGCATGGTAGTGGGGCGGGAGAGTGTATTGTGGGAGGGAGCATAGTAGTGGGGCAGGAGGGTGTGGTGTGGGAGGGAGCATGGTAGTGGGGGCGGGAGAGTGTCGGGTGGGAGGGAGCATGTTAGTGGGGCGGGAGAGTGTGGTGTGGGAGGGAACATGGTAGTTGGTCGTGAGAGTGTAGTGAGGGAGGGAGCATGGTAATGGGCGGGTGAGTGTGGAGTGGGAGGGAGCATGGTAGTGGGGTGGGAGGGAGCATGGTAGTTTAGCGGGAGTGTAGTGTGGGAAGAAGCATGGTAGTGGAGTGGGAAAGTGTGGTGTAGGAGGGAGCATGGTAGTGCGGCGGGAGAATGTGGAGTGGGAGGGAGCATGGTAGTGGGGCGGGAGAGTGTAGTGTGGGAGGGAACATTGTAGTGGGGAGGGAGCATGGTAGTGGGGAGGGAGAGTGTGGTGTGGGAGGGAGCATGGTAGTGGGGAGGGAGCATGGTAGTGGGGAGGGAGAGTGTGGTGTGGGAGGGAGCATGGTAGTGGGGAGGGAGCATTGTAGTGGGGCGGGAGAGTGTAGTGTGGGAGGGAGCATGGTAGTGGGGCGGGAGTGTGGTGTATGAGGGAGCATTGTAGTTGGGCGGGAGAGTGTATTGTGGGAGGGAGCATGGTAGTGGGGCGGGAGTGTGGTGCATGAGGGAGCATTGTAGTTGGGCGGGTGTCGGAAAATCCGACACCATTTAATATATCATACAGATAATAGCTGTGTTGTATAAACAAGTTACCCATAGAAAACGTAACTTGTAGTGGAATTACCGTCTAAAGAAAACGGGATATCATCACCACATACTATTATATTCTCCACCTATTATGGTGGGAATTATTCTTAAATACATTAGTCTTTGGACTTTACCATCATAAAACATCTTATATAAATTAACTTAATTATCAATATTAAAGTAGAGTAAATGTGACCCTTCTATCACTTTCTGAAATCTGGACAAAGTAGGCCAGGCGTGAGTGAGGAAGAGGGCAGCCATTGTTGTGTCACCTCCGAGACGTGTGGAGCAAATTCAGCTCCTATCATTCTGGACAATGTCGGCCAGTAACGTCAATAGTATGGAGTGTTAAACAGGCATTGTTTATACGAGACCAGAGGCTCACACAGGAGCAAATTCGGCTCCTGTTAATTTTACTTGGACGTAGTGTTATGGAAACCAAAGGTACCATCTCCAACACGATGTCTACAATTCAAGTTAAGTGTCTATCCGAAACCCGTTTATCATTCATTTATGGCCATTAATGTCAGGATATAGGGTGACCCGGTTAGATTACGTGGAAGCCTCAAACTAAAGGTAATTAAGCCAGGTCCTCATGTTCCATGTACTGTTTTCTCTGATATACTTGTCATATATAGGTATCTGGCTTCACAGCTAGCGCACTTTTGACAGGTCAAGACGAGGATGCAAGATTTGTGCACCAGTTACTGGGTGATATGGAAGCTACCTCAAAGAGGATAATTTGGTGTCTACACCCTAGTTATACCTGGTGGACTAACCTGCTGTACTATAAGATAAGGAACCTCTTCAATGTATGTAGTTACTGTAGTTTGATTGGCTGCATATATATAAATATAAACCCCCCTAATGTGTAGAGGATCGATTTGTGAGATTGAGATTATTGCAGAAATACAGTCCACTTATCATTATACAAATTGCTATCGAAGTATATAAATTAACGTAAATATAAATTCTATATAAATTCATATAAATTAAATAAATATAAATCTCACAGGTCGGTTCCCACATTATTTGGTCCTTCGAACCGGATTATTTGATCCTTTGAACCCACATTTGGTCATCTTAGTACCGGATGAACCAGTTAACCAGTGGATTCATTAAATATACTAGTGCAGTGTTATTTAAACAAAGGCCAGCCAGTCAAAGACGGAAGCGTAGCCTCGAGGGAGCTCAGGAGCCTCCCTCAGTTCAGATCTGCCTTATCAGCGGTTTCATGCACACCCACAGATATTTGGTGGCGTGTTATTTCGTGAAATGACAGCGCTAATATAGAAACCAGCCAAATTAGTGACTGTGTCTTCACGAGATTGTTCACGGATTTCGTGGTGTTACATTTCGCGAGAGATTATCTACGAATTTTGTGGAGTTTATTTCGCGAGGTCACTAATAATATTTAATACTTCTAGATAATATTAGAAGTTTCATAGAGGCTAATTAAGAGGCTATTATCAATAATTGTGTATATTATTTCTCCAAATAGAGAATTATTTAATATATACTGCACTAGTGTTCACAGTATATTTACTAATTGCCAACCCACAACAGGGTAGGATATGACTAGTTGAACTATTATCGTTCATCCTAGTCCCATTATTACCATAGTCAGTTGTACTATATTGATTAACCTAGCACCATTAATGAATGGTCCAGACCCTATTTTGGGTGTAATTTTTATCAACTCGAGTTGAGTTGTATATATAATAATTTACTTATGATCATTACACCTTTGAGTGATTAATTAGTGTCTCTACCATCCTAGGGTGATATAGAAGAGCTAACCTAAAGGTACTTCCAGTGACACTGGTTTATCACTCAAATCATTAGTGTGTATGATTGTATATATATATAATGTGTATTAATTTTAAGTGCTAACCTCTAGTAGAGGTAGGATTATTGCCTAGTGAGTGCAGAATTTACCCTAGGCTACCATTAGTGCTTGTTCAGTATTATGAGCAGCCCACAAGGCTTCACCAACTAGCCAGTATGGATAATGCAGGGAGAATGAAAAGAACCCTTGCAGGTCTTAAAGGCCACTTAACAAGACAGATCAAGAAATGTGAAGATTTGTCACAAGAATCAACAGTTGATTATGCTGACCTGGAAAGCTATTATCAAGCAGCTGCAGGTAAATTTGAGCAAATCAAATGTCAAATAGCAACATATGTGGCTGAACTTGCCAACACCAATTTATCAGAAACAGAAATAGACGACATTATGGTTGATCTTGCGAATTATGAAGATCACACTCAGGCCACATTACAGCCTTATGTCAAATTAATTGCCCAGAACAAGGCAGCAACAACAACAGTTGCATCTAATACGAGTCAAGCAGAAGCTCGACTCCCTCCAATTAATTTACCCACTTTCTCAGGAAAAGATGAGGAAGATTGGGACGAATTTTGGAACAAATTCGTTGACCTTGTAGACTCAAAACAATCTTTACCAAAGAGTAGTAAATTCTCTTATTTACAAGGCCAATTATCAGGTGAGGCTAAAACAGTAGTATCCCATCTGAGATTAACTAATGACGGCTATGATCTGGTAGTAAAACTCCTCAAGGATAATTATGCTGATCCAGAAGTAAGAACATCACATTTAGTTCATGAGCTGTTGCATTTACCCCCACCGGAGGCTTCAGCTGATTCACTCCAAGTATTCAAGCTGGAGGTAGAATCATTGATCAATGCCCTCAGCCTGACAGCAGATACAAACGGGGCTGAGTGGGTCTTGAAAATAATTGTCCAGGAGAAAATACCTAGGGACATATTGAGACAAATGAGTGCTCATTACAATAAAAGCATCTTATCCATGAATGAAATATCTGAAGGTTTAAAGTCAGTAGTTCATCAATTACGAACACATGACAAATTAAAACCACCAAGTAAACCCTCAGAAACTAATAATAGTAAACCACAGAGTACCAAAGGTACTCCAAATCAATCTAGACAATATAATTCAACACCAAAGTGGAACAGTGGCAGTGTGGGCGTATATGCAGTTGGACCCTCCAAGCCTATAGTTACTGTGTCATCCAAGAACGTGACACCAAAGGGTACTGGAAGCTATGGAACATGTTTGTTCTGCAATGAGAAACATTCAATGTACCACTGCCCTAATTTTCCTGATAGTGACGCCCGTGTTGAGCGACTCAAAGATTTGCAACATTGCACGAGGTGCCTCAGGAAACATAACATCAAGGACTGTGATACCCAATTACACACCTGTAATAGGTGTAACAAAGGTCAGCACCATGCAGCATTGTGCAGAGACACCAAAACAACGTCTCCAAACCCCAAGGTGGAAGATAGCATTCCCACCACAGTACAGTACTGCAAGGTGCAACAAACAAAGAGTGTCCATTCGGCAAAGTCTAAAGGTAATACGACTTTGCCTACTGCCCAAATTACCATCCTGAATAAGAGGGCCAAGGTCCATACCCGTGGGTTGTTTGACCAAGGATCCCAGAGAACATATATCACTAAAAAGTTGGCAGATGAATTACAATTAAGGCCTGTAGCCCAGATGTCATTCAACATCTCAGGGTTTGTAACAGATGCAGGACCTCAAGTCTACCAGGTGGTACAACCATCAGTACGCTTAGGCAGGTACGTCTGTCGAGTACAAGCCATTGTGGTGGACAAAATACCAGTAGACCTACAAGTTCAAGGTCTGAGAGCAACAGCCAAATTCCTGAGAAATAGAGGAATAAAATTGGCAGATAATATTAAGTCTGATCACCTCACTGACTTCGGTCTCCTTGTTGGGACAGACTATTGCCATCGATTCATCGGTAGCCCTACTAAATATCAGGGTATAACCATGTTAAACTCTGCAGGAGGTAAATTACTCTCAGGCCCAGTATCAAGCCTGAGGAGACCTAAGCCTGCAGATAAACAATACCAATAGAAATCTAAATTTGTCAGCTGATTATATTTCTCCAGTAGCATTATACTAAGGAGATTACAGTTGACTATACCAACAGAGGTTGATGTTAGTATCATCATTTGAAGCTGAAGATGAGTTCATGAGGCCTCAGTGGCAAATCAGTGAACAGTAGCCTAAAACAGCTACAAGTCACTGCGACCAATGTCACTGAACCCACTGCAGTCTCAGAACCATACTTTACTTTAATGATGAGCTATTCAATCTTCTGAATCAATTAACTAAATTAAACCCCAATAAATCTGATGACTGATTTGATACATTTATTATTTAATCAAGATGTATTCCATGGGCCTCAGTGTTTATATATCAGTGACCAGTTACTTGAACAAACTTCAAGTTATATCTAATGTCACTGATCTCACTGCAGTCCCTGAATCATACTTGACTGTAGTACTTGATCACATCCAGTCTTCTGGGTTAAATAATATGTAATAAGGCTTGAATATTAGCCTTTCAAGAGTTGACAGGGAAATGAAATCGCATTAGACTTCTAACCCCTGCAACTCTAGTACGGGACATCCGTCCTGTACGAACAGACACACAAATGTGTGATTACTAACTACTAACATCAAATTAATCAAATAATTCGAAGGAGGAGTATCGGTGTTCGTCTGTTCTAATTAGGACTTCGACCCGTGAGCAGCCCCTGGGGAATTATGTCGGAAAATCCGACACCATTTAATATATCATACAGATAATAGCTGTGTTGTATAAACAAGTTACCCATAGAAAACGTAACTTGTAGTGGAATTACCGTCTAAAGAAAACGGGATATCATCACCACATACTATTATATTCTCCACCTATTATGGTGGGAATTATTCTTAAATACATTAGTCTTTGGACTTTACCATCATAAAACATCTTATATAAATTAACTTAATTATCAATATTAAAGTAGAGTAAATGTGACCCTTCTATCACTTTCTGAAATCTGGACAAAGTAGGCCAGGCGTGAGTGAGGAAGAGGGCAGCCATTGTTGTGTCACCTCCGAGACGTGTGGAGCAAATTCAGCTCCTATCATTCTGGACAATGTCGGCCAGTAACGTCAATAGTATGGAGTGTTAAACAGGCATTGTTTATACGAGACCAGAGGCTCACACAGGAGCAAATTCGGCTCCTGTTAATTTTACTTGGACGTAGTGTTATGGAAACCAAAGGTACCATCTCCAACACGATGTCTACAATTCAAGTTAAGTGTCTATCCGAAACCCGTTTATCATTCATTTATGGCCATTAATGTCAGGATATAGGGTGACCCGGTTAGATTACGTGGAAGCCTCAAACTAAAGGTAATTAAGCCAGGTCCTCATGTTCCATGTACTGTTTTCTCTGATATACTTGTCATATATAGGTATCTGGCTTCACAGCTAGCGCACTTTTGACAGGTCAAGACGAGGATGCAAGATTTGTGCACCAGTTACTGGGTGATATGGAAGCTACCTCAAAGAGGATAATTTGGTGTCTACACCCTAGTTATACCTGGTGGACTAACCTGCTGTACTATAAGATAAGGAACCTCTTCAATGTATGTAGTTACTGTAGTTTGATTGGCTGCATATATATAAATATAAACCCCCCTAATGTGTAGAGGATCGATTTGTGAGATTGAGATTATTGCAGAAATACAGTCCACTTATCATTATACAAATTGCTATCGAAGTATATAAATTAACGTAAATATAAATTCTATATAAATTCATATAAATTAAATGAATATAAATCTCACAGGTCGGTTCCCACAGCGGGAGAGTGTATTGTGGGAGGGAGCATGGTAGTGGGGCGGGAGAGTGTGGTGTGGGAGGGAGCATGGTAGTTGGGAGGGAGTGTAATTTGGGAGGGAGCATGGTTGTGGGGCGGGAGTGTAATGTGGGAGGGAGCGTGGGTGTGGGAGGGAGCATGGTAGTGGGGTGGGAGAGTGTGGTGTGGGATTGAGCATGGGTGTGAGAGGGAGCGTGGTAGTGGGACGGGAGAGTGTGGTGTGGGAGGGAGCATGGTAGTGGGGCGGGAAAGGGGTATGGGAGGGAGCATGGTAGTGAGGCTGGAGAATGTAGTTTGGGAGAGAGCATGGTAGTGGGGTGAGAGTGTGTGATGTGGGAGGGAGCATGATATTGGAGTGGGAGAGTGTATTGTGGGAGGGAGCATGGTAGTGGGGCGTGGGAGTGAAGTGTGGGAGGGAGCATGGTAGTGGGGCGGGAGAGTGTGTAGTGGGAGAGTGCATGGTAGTGGGGCGGGAGAGTGTAGTTTGGGAGAGAGCATGGTAGTGGTGTGGGAGTGTGTGATGTGGGAGGGAGCATGGTAGTGGTGTGGGAGAGTGTATTGTGGGAGGGAGCATGGTAGTGGGCTGGGAGTGTGTGGTGGGGGAGGGAGCATGGTAGTGGGGCGGGAGAGTGTAGTGTGGGAAGGAGCATGGTAGTGGGCCGGGAGTGTGTGGTGGGGGAGGGAGCATGGTTGTGAGGAGGCGGGAGAGTGTAGTGTGGGAGGGAGCATGGTAGCGGTGTAGGAGAGTGTAGTGTGGGAGGGAGCATGTAAGTGGTGTGGGAGAGTGTAGTGTGGGAAGGAGCATGGTAGTGGGGCGGGAGAGTGTATTGTCGGAGGGAGCATGGTAATGGGGCGGGAGTGTGTGGTGGGGGAGGGAGCATGGTTGTGAGGCGGGAGAGTGTAGTGTGGGAGGGAGCATGTAAGTTGTGTGGGAGAGTGTAGTGTGGGAGGGAGCATGGAAGTGGTGTGGGAGAGTGTAGTGTGGGTGGGAGCATAGTTGTGGGACGAGAGAGTGTTGTGTGGGAGGGAGCATGGTAGTGGGCTGGGTGTGTGCGTGGTGTGGGAGGGAGCATGGTAGTGGGCTGGGTGTGTGTGTGGTGTGGGAGGGAGCATGGTAGTGGGCTGGGTGTGTGTGTGGTGTGGGAGGGAACATGGTAGTGTGGACGGAGAGGACGGTGTGGGAGGGAGGATTATAGTGAAGGGGAGAGTGTGGTGTGGGAGGGAGCATGGTAGTGTGGAGGGAGAGTGTGGTGTGGGAGGGAGCATGGTAGTGTGGAGGGAGAGGGTGGTGTGGTAGGGAGCATGGTAGTGTGGAGGGAGAGGGTGGTGTGGGAGGGAGCATGGTAGTGTGGAGGGAGAGGGTGGTGTGGGAGGGAGCATGGTAGTGTGGAGGGAGAGGGTGGTGAGGGAGGGAGCATGGTAGTGTGGAGGGAGAGGGTGGTGAGGGAGGGAGCATGGTAGTGTGGAGGGAGAGGGTGGTGTGGGAGGGAACATGGTAGTGGGACGGGAGAGGGTGGTGTGGGAGGGAGCATGGTAGTGTGGCGGGAGAGGGTGGTGTGGGAGGGAACATGGTAGTGGGACGGGAGAGGGTGGTGTGGGAGGGAGCATGGTAGTGTGGAGGGAGAGGGTGGTGTGGGAGGGAGCATGGTAGTGTGGAGGGAGAGGGTGGTGTGGGAGGGAGCATGGTAGTGTGGACGGAGAGGACGGTGTGGGAGGGAGGATTATAGTGAAGGGGAGAGTGTGGTGTGGTAGGGAGCATGGTAGTGTGGAGGGAGAGTGTGGTGTGGGAGGGAGCATGGTAGTGTGGAGGGAGAGGGTGGTGTGGGAGGGAGCATGGTAGTGGGACGGGAGAGGGTGGTGTGGTAGGGAGCATGGTAGTGTGGAGGGAGAGGGTGGTGTGGGAGGGAGCATGGTAGTGTGGAGGGAGAGGGAGGTGTGGTAGGGAGCATGGTAGTGGGACGGGAGAGGGTGGTGTGGTAGGGAGCATGGTAGTGTGGAGGGAGAGAGTGGTGTGGTAGGGAGCATGGTAGTGTGGAGGGAGAGGGTGGTGTGGTAGGGAGCATGGTAGTGGGACGGGAGAGGGTGGTGTGGTAGGGAGCATGGTAGTGTGGAGGGAGAGTGTTGTGTGGTAGGGAGCATGGTAGTGTGGAGGGAGAGGGTGGTGTGGGAGGGAGCATGGTAGTGTGGAGGGAGAGGGTGGTGTGGGAGGGAGCATGGTAGTGTGGAGGGAGAGGGTGGTGTGGGAGGGAGCATGGTAGTGTGGAGGGAGAGGGTGGTGTGGGAGGGAGCATGGTAGTGTGGAGGGAGAGGGTGGTGTGGGAGGGAGCATGGTAGTGTGGAGGGAGAGGGTGGTGAGGGAGGGAGCATGGTAGTGTGGAGGGAGAGGGTGGTGTGGGAGGGAGCATGGTAGTGTGGAGGGAGAGGGTGGTGTGGGAGGGAGCATGGTAGTGTGGAGGGAGAGGGTGGTGTGGGAGGGAGCATGGTAGTGTGGAGGGAGAGGGTGGTGTGGGAGGGAGCATGGTAGTGTGGAGGGAGAGGGTGGTGAGGGAGGGAGCATGGTAGTGTGGAGGGAGAGGGTGGTGTGGGAGGGAGCATGGTAGTGTGGAGGGAGAGGGTGGTGTGGGAGGGAGCATGGTAGTGTGGAGGGAGAGGGTGGTGTGGGAGGGAGCATGGTAGTGTGGAGGGAGAGGGTGGTGTGGGAGGGAGCATGGTAGTGTGGAGGGAGAGGGTGGTGAGGGAGGGAGCATGGTAGTGTGGAGGGAGAGGGTGGTGTGGGAGGGAGCATGGTAGTGTGGAGGGAGAGGGTGGTGTGGGAGGGAGCATGGTAGTGTGGAGGGAGAGGGTGGTGTGGGAGGGAGCATGGTAGTGTGGAGGGAGAGGGTGGTGTGGGAGGGAGCATGGTAGTGTGGAGGGAGAGGGTGGTGTGGGAGGGAGCATGGTAGTGTGGAGGGAGAGGGTGGTGTGGGAGGGAGCATGGTAGTGTGGAGGGAGAGGGTGGTGTGGGAGGGAGCATGGTAGTGTGGAGGGAGAGGGTGGTGTGGGAGGGAGCATGGTAGTGTGGAGGGAGAGGGTGGTGTGGGAGGGAGCATGGTAGTGTGGAGGGAGAGGGTGGTGTGCGAGGGAGCATGGTAGTGTGGAGGGAGAGGGTGGTGTGGGAGGGAGCATGGTAGTGTGGAGGGAGAGGGTGGTGTGGGAGGGAGCATGGTAGTGTGGAGGGAGAGGGTGGTGTGCGAGGGAGCATGGTAGTGTGGAGGGAGAGGGTGGTGTGGGAGGGAGCATGGTAGTGTGGAGGGAGAGGGTGGTGTGGGAGGGAGCATGGTAGTGTGGAGGGAGAGGGTGGTGTGCGAGGGAGCATGGTAGTGTGGAGGGAGAGGGTGGTGTGGGAGGGAGCATGGTAGTGTGGAGGGAGAGGGTGGTGTGGGAGGGAGCATGGTAGTGTGGAGGGAGAGGGTGGTGTGGGAGGGAGCATGGTAGTGTGGAGGGAGAGGGTGGTATGCATATTTCCTACACACAATATGTGTTTTGCATCACTGGTACACAAAGGCAAAACTTCCAGCAAGAATTGTATTTAAATAATGTTACAAATATCAGGGAGGCTAAAGCAGAGTGCTTAATCTGATTAATATTTCGATTTCCATTAATATAATTGAACGGCCAGTCTTAACTGAAGATTTTATGTATATATATAATCCAGAATATCCTCTTTCGTGAAAATCCTTTCGGTATTTAGATAAGTCCTTTACATTCATTAATATTACTTTGAAGATGGAAAGTTTATTGGTATGTGTCTCAATACTTTACTAGTCTTGTCCCTCCACAGGTGATGAGCTCTGAGATTTACTTCCCATATTACCTTCTCTCTGTCTCTTTCTGTCTCTCTCCCTCTCTCTGTCTCTCTTGCTCTCTCGCACTCGCTCTTCTTCTCTCTCTCATCCAGGCCCGTGTCTCTCTTCGTCTACCACAGTCTTTCATTGTTACGGTGTCCATCGTTGCTAGAGTGCGGGGTGACGGTTTCTGTGCCATCTATGGACCTGCACTCCAACTCCCAGGAATTGGGTGCAACGCAGACAATGCCATCTGTTGGCGGTGGCGTGGCGTCGGTGAAAGGTTCCTGTTTCATACCTCAGTTAGGATGTGAGGTCGATGATGATATCCTCTGGTGGGTTGCGTAACGATATCAACGCTATCTAGGTTGTGAAAGCAATTACAATTTCAATTCCCCGGTTGATGAGTGTTATCCTATGGCCACCCAGTATACTGTCTGTCTAGCCGTTTATGTTCACAGAGGTGACGTAAGGAGGCGATTACTCTGAGGAGGACAGTTCAACTTGGGCTGTCCAAAACTCTTGACTTGGCCCTGTGATAGAACAAAGTGGCCGCCGTCAGTAGTAGCAGTGTGTTAGCTGCTGGATTTATGCATTGTTGCATGGTCCAACGTACCTGGGATTTGGTCAACATGAGTTATGAGATGGCAGTAGTGAGTCTGTTGAGAAATGCTGCAAGTGTGTTGCTAGAGACTTCTGCCAGGGTGTTAGCTACCCTTGTACGTGATTATTATAGACCTCTGTCAGCTTGTGGCTGAAGCCCTCTGCCAGTGTGTTTCTGGAGAGCGTGTGGGGAGTATGGGGACAACGTGACGATACGGTGTGAGGACTGGGCCATGTTGAAGAAGGAGAACTTGCCGGTGATTACCATTGAGTGTGGACGACATGTACCTGGACGTAGTGGACTTGCTGGGACTTGATGAACACTGTTGATCTTTAGAGTGTCCTGAGTGAAAGCGACACAATGTAAATATGTCTAGTAGTGCATATAATAATATATGGATATAATATATATATTGGTGAAGGTGTAATTGTGTATTGTTTACCCCCTTTAATCTTTGCACTACTACTTGCAGTAGTAGTGCACAGAACAGAAGAACAGAAAGAACCCAATAACTGGCCCACGCTGGCCCTAACACTCGTCCAGCCCTGTCTCTCTCTTCGTCTACCACAGTCTCTCATCCAGCTCTCTCTCTCTCTCTCTCTTCGTCTACCACAGTCTCTCATCCAGCTCTCTCTCTCTCTTCGTCTACCACAGTCTCTCATCCAGCTCTCTCTCTCTCTCTCTTCATCTACCACAGTCTCTCATCCAGCTCTCTCTCTCTCTCTCTTCGTCTACCACAGTCTCTCAGCTCTCTCTCTCTTATCATCCACCCTATTATCTCTCTTCCTCCATCCCTCCATTATTCCTCATGCCACATTCCACTATGTCTCTCCACTGTCCCTCACTATACTTGCCCAACATATTAACTCTGCCTGCTGCTCAGTTGCCTCCCAGACAACGACCTTCAATATATCTAATATTGCTTTATTAACCAGAGGTAAAATGTCTGGTATCCTGCCATGGGGAAGATTACGATGAAAGTGCCTATAACCATGGGGGCAGGGGTGCTCTTCACTCAGGGGGGTGGATAGTGTGCTACCCTCAGGGGAGGGGAGTGGTTCGCTTCACTCTGGGAGGGTAGATGGTGCACTACACTCTGGGGGGGGATGGTGCACTACACTCGTGGGGGGGATGGTGCACTACACTCGTGGGGGGGGGGGTGCACTACACTCTGGGGGGGGGATGGTGCATTACACTTTGGGGGGGGATGGTGCTCCACACTCTGGGGGGGGGTGCACTACACTCTGCGGGGGGGGGGATGGTGCATTACACTTTGGGGGGGGATGGTGCTCCACACTTTGGGGGGGGGTGCACTACACTCTGGGGGGGGGGATGGTGCATTACACTCTGGGGGGGATGGTGCTCCACACTCTGGGGGGGGGGTGCACTACACTCTGGGGGGGGATGGTGCATTACACTTTGGGGGGGGATGGTGCATTACACTCTGGGGGGGGGATGGTGCACCACACTCTGGGGGGGGTGCACTACACTCTGGGGGGGGATGGTGCATTACACTCTGGGGGGATGGTGCATTACACTCTGGGGGGGTGCACTACACTCTGGGGGGGGATGGTGCATTACACTCTGGGGGGGGATGGTGCATTACACTCTGGGGGGGAGGGATGGTGCATTACACTCTGGGGGGGGGGATGGTGCACCACACTCTGGGGGGGGATGGTGCATTACACTCTGGGGGGGATGGTGCATTACACTCTGGGGGGGGGGATGGTGCACTACACTCTGGGGGATGGTGGCGCACTACACTCTGGAGGGGATGGTGCACTACACTCTGGGGAGATGGTACACTACACTCGGAGGGATGGTACACTACACTCGGGGGGGGATGGTGCACTACACTCGGGGGGGGGGATGGTGCACTACACGCTGGGGAGATGGTACACTACACTCGGGGGGATGGTACACTACACTCGGGGGGGGGATGGTGCACTACACTCTGGGGGGGATGGTGCACTACACTCTGGGGGGATGGTGCATTACACTCGAGAGGATGGTACACTACACTCGGGGGGGGGTTGGTGCACTACACTCGTGCGGGAGATGGTGCACTACACTCTGGGGGGGATAGTGCACTACACTCGGGGGGATGGTACACTACACTCGTGGGGGGGGGATAGTGCACTACACTCGGGGGGGATGGTGCACTACACTCGGGGGGGATGGTGCACTACACTCGGGGTGATGGTACACTACACTCGTGGGGGGGGGGGATAGTGCACTACACTCGGGGGGGATGGTGCACTACACTCGGGGGGGATGGTGCACTACACTCGGGGAGATGGTACACTACACTCGTGGGGGGGGGATAGTGCACTACACTCGGGGGGGATGGTGCACTACACTCGGGGAGATGGTACACTACACTCGTGGGGGAGGGATAGTGCACTACACTCGTGGGGGGAGGGATAGTGCACTACACTCGTGGGGGAGGGATGGTGCACTACACTCGGGGGGGATGGTGTACTACACTCGGGGGGGATGGTGCACTACACTCGGGGGAGATGGTGCACTACACTCGGGGGGGATGGTGCACTACACTCGGGAGGGATGGTGCACTACACTCGGGGGAGGATGGTGCACTAAACTCGGGGGGGATGGTGCACTAAACTCGGGGGGGATGGTGCACTACACTCGGGGGGAGATGGTGCACTACACTCGGGGGAGGATGATGCACTACACTCGGGGGAGGATAGTGCACTACACTCGGGGGAGGATGGTGCACTACACTCGGGGGAGGATGGTGCACTACACTCGGGGGAGGATGGTGCACTACACTCGGGGGGGGATGGTGCACTACACTCGGGGGGGGGGATGGTGCACTACACTCGGGGGAGGATGGTGCACTACACTCAGGGGGGGATGGTGCACTACACTCGGGGGAGATGGTGCACTACACTCGGGGGAGGATGGTGCACTACACTCGGGGGAGGATGGTGCACTACACTCGGGCGAGATGGTGCACTACACTCGGGGGAGAATGGTGCACTACACTCGGGGGAGGATGGTGCACTACACTCGAGGGAGGATGGTGCACTACACTCGGGGGGGATGGTGCACTACACTCGGGGGAGGATGGTACACTACACTCGGGGGAGATGGTGCACTACACTCGGGGGAGATGGTGCACTACACTCGGGGGAGGATGGTGCACTACACTCAGGGGGAGATGGTGCACTACACTCGGGGGAGGATGGTGCACTACACTCCGGGGAGGATGGTACACTACACTCGGGGAGGATGGTGCACTACACTCGGGGAGGATGGTGCACTATACACGGGGAGGATGGTGCACTACACTCGGGGAGGAGGGTGCACTATACTCGGGGAGGATGGTGCACTACACTCTGGGAGGATGGTGCACTACACTCGGGGGGGGGATGGTGCACTCCACTCGGGGAGGATGGTGCACTATACTCGGGGAGGATGGTGCACTATACTCGGGGAGGATGGTGCACTACACTCGGGGAGGATGGTGCACTACACTCTGGGGGGATGGTGCACTACACTCGGGAGAGGATGGTGCACTACACTCGCGGAGGATGGTGCACTACACTCGGGGGAGGATGGTGCACTACACTCGGGGAGGATGGTGCACTACACTCGGGGGAGATGGTGCACTACACTCGGGGGAGGATGTTGCACTACACTCGGAGGAGGATGGTGCACTACACTCCGGGGAGGATGGTGCACTACACTCGGGGAGGATGGTGCACTATACTCGGGGAGGATGGTGCACTACACTCTGGGGAGGATGGTGCACTACACTCGGGGGGGGATGGTGCACTACACTCGGGGAGGATGGTGCACTATACTCGGGGAGGATGGTGCACTATACTCGGGGAGGATGGTGCACTACACTCGGGGAGGATGGTGCACTACACTCGGGGGGGATTGTGTACTACACTCGGAGAGGATGGTGCACTATACTCGGGGAGGATGGTGCACTACACTCGGGGGGATGGTGTACTACACTCGTGGGGGGGATGGTGCACTACACTCGGGGAGGATGGTGCACTACACTCGGGGGGGGGATGGTGCACTACACTCGGGGGGGATGGTGCACTACACTCGGGGGGGATGGTGCACTACACTCGGGGGATGGTGCACTACACTCGGGGGGGGGGATGGTGCACTACACTCGGGGGGGGGATGGTGTACTACACTCGGGGAGGATGGTGCACTACACTACGGGGAGGGATGGTGCTACTACACTCGTGGGGGGGATAGTGCACTACACTCGGGGAGGATGGTGCACTACAGTCGGGGGGGTTGGTGCACTACACTCGGGGGGGATGGTGTACTACACTCGGGGGGGTTATGGTGCACTACACTCGGGGAGGATGGTGCACTACACTCGGGGGGGGGATGGTGGACTACACTCGGGGAGGATGGTGCACTACACTCGGGGGGGTGTATGGTGTACTGCAGTCGGGGGGGGGGGTGGTGCACTACACTCGGGGGGGATGGTGCACTACACTCGGGAGGGTGTATGGTGCACTACACTCGGGGGGGATGGTGCACTACACTCGGGGGGATTATGGTGCACTACACTCGGGGAGGATGGTGCACTACACTCGGGGGGGATGGTGCACTACACTCGGGGGGATGGTGCACTACACTCGGGGGGGATGGTGCACTACACTCGGGGGTGGATGGTGCACAACACTCGGGGGGGATGGTGCACTACACTCGGGGGGATAGTGCACTATACTCGAGGGGGGGATGGTGCACTACACTCCGGGAGAAGGTGCACTACACTCGGGGGGGGGGATGGTGCACTACACTCGGGGGGGGGATGGTGCACTACACTCGGGAGGGATGGTGCACTACACTCGGGGGGGATGGTGCACTACACTCGGGGGAGGATGGTGCACTACACTCGGGGAGAGGGATGGTGCACTACACTCGGGGGGAGGGATGGTGCACTACACTCAGGGGGGATAGTGCACTACACTCGGGGGGATGGTGCACTACACTCGGGGGGGGGATGGTGCACTACACTCGGGGGGGGAGGATGGTGCACTACACTCGGGAGGGATGGTGCACAACACTCGGGGGGGATGGTGCACTACACTCGGGGGGGATGGTGCACTACACTCGGGGGGGGGATAGTGCACTACACTCGGGGGGGATAGTGCACTACACTCGGGGGGATGGTGCACTACACTCGGGGGGGATAGTGCACTACACTCGGGGGAGTGTATGGTGTACTGCACTCGGGGGGGGGGATGGTGCACTACACTCGGGGGAGTGTATGGTGTACTGCACTCGGGGGGGGGGATGGTGCACTACACTCGGGGGGGGGGTGTATGGTGTACTACACTCGGGGGGGGTTGTGGTGCACTACACTCGGGGAGGATGGTGCACTACACTCGGGGGGGATGGTGCACTACACTCGCGGAGGATGGTGCACTACACTCGGGGGGGTGTATGGTGTACTGCAGTCGGGGAGGGGGATGGTGCACTACACTCGGGGGGGATGGTGCACTACACTCGGGGGGGTGTATGGTGCACTACACTCGGGGGGATGGTGCACTACACACGGGGGGATTATGGTGCACTATACTCGGGGAGGATGGTGCACTACACTCGGGGAGGATGGTGCACTACACTCGGGGGGGATTGTGTACTACACTCGGAGAGGATGGTGCACTATACTCGGGGAGGATGGTGCACTACACTCGGGGGGATGGTGTACTACACTCGTGGGGGGGATGGTGCACTACACTCGGGGAGGATGGTGCACTACACTCGGGGGGGGGATGGTGCACTACACTCGGGGGGGATGGTGCACTACACTCGGGGGGGATGGTGCACTACACTCGGGGGGGATGGTGCACTACACTCGGGGGGGGGATGGTGTACTACACTCGGGGAGGATGGTGCACTACACTCGGGGAGGATGGTGTACTACACTCGTGGGGGGGATGGTGCACTACACTCGGGGAGGATGGTGCACTACAGTCGGGGGGGTTGGTGCACTACACTCGGGGGGGATGGTGTACTACACTCGGGGGGGTTATGGTGCACTACACTCGGGGAGGATGGTGCACTACACTCGGGGGGGGGATGGTGGACTACACTCGGGGAGGATGGTGCACTACACTCGGGGGGGGTGTATGGTGTACTGCAGTCGGGGGGGGGGGGGTGGTGCACTACACTCGGGGGGGATGGTGCACTACACTCGGGAGGGTGTATGGTGCACTACACTCGGGGGGGATGGTGCACTACACTCGGGGGGATTATGGTGCACTACACTCGGGGAGGATGGTGCACTACACTCGGGGGGGATGGTGCACTACACTCGGGGGGATGGTGCACTACACTCGGGGGGGATGGTGCACTACACTCGGGGGTGGATGGTGCACAACACTCGGGGGGGATGGTGCACTACACTCGGGGGGATAGTGCACTATACTCGAGGGGGGGATGGTGCACTACACTCCGGGAGAAGGTGCACTACACTCGGGGGGGGGATGGTGCACTACACTCGGGGGGGGGGGGGATGGTGCACTACACTCGGGAGGGATGGTGCACAACACTCGGGGGGGATGGTGCACTACACTCGGGGGAGGATGGTGCACTACACTCGGGGAGAGGGATGGTGCACTACACTCGGGGGGAGGGATGGTGCACTACACTCAGGGGGGATAGTGCACTACACTCGGGGGGATGGTGCACTACACTCGGGGGGGGGATGGTGCACTACACTCGGGGGGGGAGGATGGTGCACTACACTCGGGAGGGATGGTGCACAACACTCGGGGGGGATGGTGCACTACACTCGGGGGGGATGGTGCACTACACTCGGGGGGGGGATAGTGCACTACACTCGGGGGGGATAGTGCACTACACTCGGGGGGATGGTGCACTACACTCGGGGGGGATAGTGCACTACACTCGGGGGAGTGTATGGTGTACTGCACTCGGGGGGGGGGATGGTGCACTACACTCGGGGGAGTGTATGGTGTACTGCACTCGGGGGGGGGGATGGTGCACTACACTCGGGGGGGGGGTGTATGGTGTACTACACTCGGGGGGGGTTGTGGTGCACTACACTCGGGGAGGATGGTGCACTACACTCGGGGGGGATGGTGCACTACACTCGCGGAGGATGGTGCACTACACTCGGGGGGGTGTATGGTGTACTGCAGTCGGGGAGGGGGATGGTGCACTACACTCGGGGGGGATGGTGCACTACACTCGGGGGGGTGTATGGTGCACTACACTCGGGGGGATGGTGCACTACACACGGGGGGATTATGGTGCACTACACTCGGGGAGGATGGTGCACTACACTCGGGGGGGATGGTGCACTATACTCGGGGGGGGGGGATGGTGCACTACACTTGGGGGGGGGATGGTGCACTATACACGAGGGGGGGATGGTGTACTACACTCGGAGAGGATGGTGCACTACACTCGATGGGATGGTGCACTATACTCGAGGGGGGGATGGTGCACTACACTCGGGGGTGGATGGTGCACTACACTCGGGAGGGATGGTGCACAACACTTGGGGGGGATGGTGCACTACACTCGGGGGGATAGTGCACTACACTCGGGGGAATGGTGCACTATACTCGAGGGGGGGATGGTGCACAACACTCGGGGGGGATAGTGCACTACACTCGGGGGGGATAGTGCACTACACTCGGGGGTGGATGGTGCACAACACTCGGGGGGGATGGTGCACTACACTCGGGGGGATAGTGCACTATACTCGAGGGGGGGATGGTGCACTACACTCGGGGGGAAGGTGCACTACACTCGGGGGGGGATGGTGCACTACACTCGGGGGGGGGATGGTGCACTACACTCGGGAGGGATGGTGCACAACACTCGGGGGGGATGGTGCACTACACTCGGGGGAGGATGGTGCACTACACTCGGGGGGAGGGATGGTGCACTACACTCGGGGGGAGGGATGGTGCACTACACTCGGGGGGGATAGTGCACTACACTCGGGGGGAGGGATGGTGCACTACACTCGGGGGGGGGATGGTGCACTACACTCGGGGGGGAGAATGGTGCACTACACTCGGGAGGGATGGTGCACAACACTCGGGGGGGATAATGCACTACACTCGGGGGGGATGGTGCACTACACTCGGGGGGGATGGTGCACTACACTCGGGGGGGATAGTGCCCTACACTCGGAGGGGATGGTGCACTACACTCGGGGGGGATAGTGCACTACACTCGGGGGAGTGTATGGTGTACTGCACTCGGGGGGGGGATGGTGCACT
>NC_091214.1:29961427-29976427 GCF_040958095.1 Procambarus clarkii
CCTACCAGAAATATGGAAGACGGCGAATGTGGTCCCAATATACAAAAAGGGCGACAGGCAAGAGGCACTGAACTACAGGCCAATATCCTTGACTTGTATACCATGCAAGGTGATGGAGAAGATCGTGAGAAAAAACCTGGTAACACATCTGGAGAGAAGGGACTTCGTGACAAATCGCCAACATGGGTTCAGGGAGGGTAAATCTTGCCTTACAGGCTTGACAGAATTCTACGATCAGGTGACAAATATTAAGCAAGAAAGAGAGGGCAGGGCGGACTGCATTTTCTTGGATTGTCGGAAAGCCTTTGACACAGTACCGCCTAAGAGGCTGGTACATAAGCTGGAGAGACAGGCAGGTGTAGCTGGTAAGGTGCTCCAGTGGATAAGGGAGTATCTAAGCAATAGGAAGCAGAGAGTTACGGTGAGGGGTGAGACCTCCGATTGGCGTGGTCACCAGTGGAGTCCCACAGGGCTCTGTACTCGGTCCTATCTTGTTTCTGATATATGTAAATGATCTCCCGGAGGGTATCGATTCATTTCTCTCATTGTTTGCGGACGACACCAAAATTATGAGAAGGATTAAAACAGAAGAGGACTGTTTGAGGCTTCAAGAAGACCTAGACAAGCTGAAGGAATGGTCGAACAAATGGTTGTTAGAGTTTAACCCAAGCAAATGTAATGTAATGAAGATGGGTGTAGGGAACAGGAGGCCAGATACAAGGTATCATCTCGGAGAGGAAATTCTTCAGGAGTCAGAGAAGGAAAAAGACTTTGGGGTTGATATCACGCCAGACCTGTCTCCTGCAGCACATATCAAGAGGATAACATCAGCGGCATATGCCAGGCTGGCCAACATACGAACGGCATTCAGAAACTTGTGTAAAGAATCATTCAGTACTTTGTATACCACATATGTCAGGCCAATCCTGGAGTATGCAGCCCCAGCATGGAGTCCATATCTAGTCAAGGATAAGACTAAACTGGAAAAGGTTCAAAGGTTTGCCACCAGACTAGTACCCGAGCTGAGAGGTATGAGCTACGAGGAGAGACTACGGGAATTAAACCTCACTTCGCTGGAAGACAGAAGAGTTAGGGGGGACATGATCACCACATTCAAGATTCTGAAGGGAATTGATAGGGTAGATAAAGACAGTCTATTTAACACAAGGGGAACACGCACAAGGGGACACAGGTGGAAACTGAGTGCCCAAATGAACCACAGAGATGTTAAAAAGAACTTTTTTAGTGTCAGAGTGGTTGACAAATGGAATGCATTAGGAAGTGATGTGGTGGAGGCTGACTCCATACACAGTTTCAAGTGTAGATATGATAGAGCCCAATAGGCTCAGGAATCTGTACACCTGTTGATTGACGGTTGAGAGGCGGGACCAAAGAGCCAGAGCTCAACCCCCGCAAACACAACTAGGTGAGTACTAGGTGAGTACACATACACACGCACACACACACACACAGAACTTTTTCAGTGTCAGAGTAGTTAGTAAATGGAATGCACTAGGAAGTGATGTGGTGGAGGCTGACTCCATACACAGTTTCAAATGTAGATATGATAGAGCCCGGTAGGCTCAGGAATCTGTACACCAGTTGATCGACGGTTGAGAGGCGGGACCAAAGAGCCAAAGCTCAACCCCCGCAAGCACAATTAGGTGAGTACACACACACACACACACACACACACACACACACACACACACACACACACACACACACCCTCTCCACCACTCCCCAAAACCCTCCCCTCTTCTTCACCCACCTCAGCCTTCCCTTTCCCCCAACGCCCCCCAAGCCCTCCCCCCTTACTGCCCCCCCAAACCCCCCCCCCCTTCTCCCTCATCCCCCCAAACCTCCTCCTCTCATCCCCCTCAACTCTCCCCCTCTCACCCCCCCAACCCTCCCCCTCTCACCCACCCCCCTACCCTCCCCCTCCTCTCCACCCCCCAAGCCCTTTCTCCTCCACCAGTCTCCCCGTACCAGATCCTCCCAGCTCCCACTCACCCCAGACCCCACAGGTCCCCCCCAGAGGAGAAGCAGAAGAGAGTCAGTTTCAGGATAATGTACTCGAACATAGATGGGATCACAAGCAAGGCAAGTGAACTAAGGGAAAGAGCACAAGAAGTGAACCCAGATGTAATCGGACTCACTGAAACAAAACTTTTTGGAATCATAACGAATGCCGTGTTTCCCCAGGAGTGCAGAGTAATAAGGAAAGAGAGGGAAGGTAGGGGAGGAGGCGGAGTGGCCCTACTCATGAGAAAGGAATGGAGTTTTAAGGAGATAGCTATCCCGGGCTGTGAGGGTTTCAGAAACTACATAGCAGGCACCATGACAATGGGAGGACCAAGGATAGTAGTAGCAGTAATATATAACCCTCCACCAAATGAAAGAAGACCCAGTCAAGAGTACGAAAACAACAACATGGCAGTTAACACTATAATTGAGAGGGCAGCCTCTGCTGCCTGTAGAAATAGATCCCACCTGCTCATCATGGGGGACTTCAATCACGGAAGGATTGATTGGGAGAACAAGGAACCGCATGGAGGCGAGGATATGTGGAGAGCCAAACTACTGGAGGTGGTGACTAGAAACTTCTTAACCCAGCATGTCAGAGAACCCACAAGGATGACAGAAAATGACGAACCAGCGAGACTCGACCTGGTCTTCACCCTGAACGACTCTGACATAAGAGAAATAGGTTTTGAGGCCCCAGTAGGAATGAGCGACCAAAGTGTATTGGTGTTTGAGTACCTGATTGAAGAAGGGTTATTGAACTCGAGGAGGGATACCAAAACCAAAAGGTTAGCATACAGAAAGGGAAACTATGAGGAGATAAGAAAATTCCTTAAAGATATAGCATGGGAAACAGAGCTTAGGGAAAAGACGGCCCAAGATATGATGGACTACATCATGCAAAAGTGTAAGGACGCAACAAACAAGTTTGTCCCATCTTCAAACAAGTTTGAAGATGAGAAACCCATGGTTTAATCAGAGATGTAGGCTAGCTAAGCAGCAAAGTAAAAGGGCATGGAGAAACTATAGGAATAACAGGACACTGGAGAGCAGAGAAAGATACCAGAATGCCAGGAATGAATATGTCAGGGTGAGAAGAGAGGCAGAAAGACAATACGAAAACGACATCGCAAGCAAGGGAAAGATTTAGCCTAAATTGTTGCATAGCCACATCAGGAGAAAAACAACAGTAAAGGAACAGGTTATGAAATTAAGGATAGGGGCAGAAGGATTCACTACAAACGACAAGGAAGTGTGTGAGGAACTGAATAAGAAATTCCAAGAGGTCTTCACCTTAGAGCAAGGAGAAATCCCAGAGATAAGTGAGGGAATAGCTAACCAGGAACCACTGGAAGAGTTTGAGATTACCAGCGGGGAAGTAAGGAAGTGTTTACTAGAGTTGGATGTGACAAAGGCTATAGGCCCAGATGGAATCTCCCCTTGGATACTAAAGGAAGGAGCAGAAGAACTGTGCCAACCACTCTCCATAGTGTATAACAAATCTCTGGCAACAGGGAAACTGCCAGAAATTTGGAAAGCAGCTAACGTAGTCCCGATATACAAGAAAGGGGATAGACAGGAGGCACTGAATTACAGGCCAGTGTCCCTAACCTGCATACCATGCAAGCTGATGGAGAAGATTGTGCGAAGAAAGCTAGTGGAGCACCTGGAGCGAAAGAACTTTGTAACACAGCACCAACATTTCTTATGATGTCTTGTTGAAGACATCATAAGAAGGAAGGTAAAACGCCATGCAACCTCTGAAGAGACAACTAACACAACACCTGTACCCCCTATTAAACTATTTTACAGGAACTTCTTTTCCACAGCTCATAAAATGGAGGAAAGGGTCCTGAAAGATATTGTTAATAGAAACGTTATCCCTACAGACAAAAATCAGAAGATACAATTGACGATCAACTATAAAACCAAGAAAACGGCCAACCTACTCATGAGAAACTCTCCAGACACAAAGGAGAACGCTTTACAAGAGACCAATGTCGTCTATGCCTTCAAATGCCCACTTGGGGACTGTAAGCCTCAAAGAATTCAGTATATAGGCAAGACAACAACATCTCTTTCCAGGCGATTAACGATGCATAAGCAACAGGGCTCCATTAAGGAACATATAATCTCTTCCCATAACCAGACCATCACCAGAGAAGTCTTAACAAAAAACACGGAAATCATCGATAGACACAGCGATAGCAGGCGGCTAGATATCTGAGAGGCACTACACATTAAGAAGTCGACACCAGCAATCAACAGCCAATTAATGCACAACTATATTCTACCCACTTCAAGACTCTGCACAAATATAGAAGCATCAAGAAATATGGGCCAATAGGCCCTTTGCAGTTACTTCCATTCTTCCCTTTAACTTACAAAATATTATACCCATTGTTTCTTGTTCTGTCCTGTGTTGAAAGTTTGTTTTCACCTCATCCAAAACTGTTGTAACATATCACCTCACCCAAATGCAGGTATAAAAAATCGAAGATGTTTAAGCTCTGTTCAGTTATAGTTGTGTGTGTAAACTAAAGTCTTTGAAGATGTAATAAGTTTTACGAAACGCGCTCAAGTGTCGTGTCAGACTAGAAATAAAAATGAATTTTGGAGAATTGATTTTTCTGTTACCATCAACAGTGAAGAAAAATGTAAGAAACATTGAGAAAATTCGTGTTAGAATTATTAATCTTACTTTTTCGGTCATATTTAATAATATATGTCTACAGGAAAGACTCCTACCAAAATATACTAACATACATATATATATATATATATATATATATATATATATATATATATATATATATATATATATATATATATATATATATATATATATATATATATATATATATGTCGTACCTAGTTAGGTTAGGTAGGTTAGGTAGTCGAAAAACAATTAATTCATGAAAACTTGGCTTATTAGGCAAATCGGGCCTTGCATAGTAGGCTGAGAAGTGAGTTCTGGCTACTAGGTACGACATATATATATATATATATGTCGTACCTAGTAGCCAGAACGCACTTCTCAGCCTACTATGCAAGGCCCGATTTGCCTAATAAGCCAAGTTTTCATGAATTAATTGTTTTTCGACTACCTAACCTACCTAACCTAACCTAACCAAACTTTTTCGGCTACCTAACCTAACCTAACCTATAAAGATAGGTTAGGTTAGGTTAGGTAGGGTTGGTTAGGTTCGGTCACATATCTACGTTAATTTTAACTCCAATAAAAAAAAATTAACCTCATACATAATGAAATATGTAGCTTTATCATTTCATAAGAAAAAAAATTGAGAAAATATATTAATTCAGGAAAACTTGGCTTATTAGGCAAATCGGGCCTCGCATAGTAGGCCGAAAAGTGAGTTCTGGCTACTAGGTACGACATATATATATATATATATATATATATATATATATATATATATATATATATATATGTCGTACCTAGTAGCCAGAACTCACTTCTCAGCCTACTATTCAAGGCTCGATTTGCCTAATAAGCCAAGTTTTCCTGAATTAATATATTTACTATAATTTTTTTCTTATGAAATGATAAAGCAACCCTTTTCTCTATGTATGAGGTCAATTTTTTTTTATTGGAGTTAAAATTAACGTAGATATATGACCGAACCTAACCAACCCTACCTAACCTAACCTAACCTATATTTATAGGTAAGGTTAGGTTAGGTAGCCAAAAAAAGCTAGGTTAGGTTAGGTTAGGTAGGTTAGGTAGACGAAAAAACATTAATTCATGAAAACTTGGCTTATTAGGCAAATCGGGCCTTGAATAGTAGGCTGAGAAGTGCGTTCTGGCTATTAGGTTCTGGCTAATAAGCCTAGTTTTCCTGAATTAATATATTTTCTCTAATTTTTTTTTATGAAATGATAAAGCTACCCATTTCATTATGTATGAGGTCAATTTTTTTGTATTGAAGTTAAAATTAACGTAGATATATGACCGAACCTAACCAACCCTACCTAACCTAACCTAGCCTATCTTTATAGGTTAGGTTTGGTTAAGTAGTCGAAAAAATTAGGTTAGGTTAGGTAGGTTAAGTAGTCGAAAAACAATTAATTCATGAAAACTTGGCTTATTAGGCAAATCGGGCCTTGCATAGTAGGCTGAGAAGTGCGTTCTGGCTACTAGGTACGACATATATATATATATATATATATATATATATATATATATATATATATATATATATATATATATATATATATATATATATATGTCGTACCTAGTAGCCAGAACTCACTTCTCAGCCTACTATTCAAGGCCCGATTTGCCTAATAAGCCAAGTTTTCCTGAATTAATATATTTACTATAATTTTTTTCTTATGAAATGATAAAGCAACCCTTTTCTTTATGTATGAGGTCAATTTTTTTTTATTGGAGTTAAAATTAACGTAGATATATGACCGAACCTAACCAACCCTACCTAACCTAACCTAACCTATATTTATAGGTAAGGTTAGGTTAGGTAGCCAAAAAAAGCTAGGTTAGGTTAGGTTAGGTAGGTTAGGTAGACGAAAAAACATTAATTCATGAAAACTTGGCTTATTAGGCAAATCGGGCCTTGAATAGTAGGCTGAGAAGTGCGTTCTGGCTATTAGGTACGACATATATATATATATATATATATATATATATATATATATATATATATATATTAGTAGCCAGAACGCACTTCTCAGCCTACTATGTAAGGCCCAATTTGCCTAATAAGCCAAGTTTTCATGAATTAATTGTTTTTCGACTACCTAACCTACCTAACCTAACCTAACCTAACTTTTTCGGCTACCTAACCTAACCTAACCTATAAAGATAGGTTAGGTTAGGTTAGGTAGGGTTGGTTAGGTTCGGTCATATATCTACGTTAATTTTAACTCCAATAAAAAAAAATTGACGTCATACATAATTAAATGGGTAGCTTTATCATTTCGTAAGAAAAAAATTAGAGAAAATATATTTATTCAGGAAAACTTGGCTTATTAGGTAAATCGGGCCTTGCATAGTAGGCCGAGAAGTGCATTCTGGCTACTAGGTACGACATATATATATATATATATATTGTGACGGTAACGCGTTGGTGTTCGGCTGTTCAAAGCTAGGGGTATGGCCTCGTCACATAGAATAAAAAAAAATAGAAAATCTGGAACTTCGTCTGTGGTAAGGTAAGGAGAAGACACTCAAAACACAAGTAAATTTTAACAATGGAATTTTAATTACGTTAGATAAACAAAACATGAATAAAATGGACTTACAAATTCGTATAATAAAATCAATCAATCAAAATAATAAGAATAATTAAATGAAAAAATGAAAAGTTATGTTAAGACAAGTAAGCAATAACAAGCTGTGCAATATACAATAAAATGAGAGGTGCAGGAATATTGGCTTTAAGCTATCACCTCTCTCAGTACACGTAAGCCAAGGCTTCGTCTACCAGGAAGAAGTGTTAACCGTATGAAAGCACTGAATATTCTGAGGACTGAGGTCGTGGCGGCCCCAGACATCAAGTAGTATGGTGGGCGGAGGGCAGTTGCACTTTCGCAGAGTGCGGAGACGCACTTTCATTTAATTATTCTTATTATTTTGATTGATTGATTTTATTATACGAATTTGTATGTCTATTTTATTCATGTTTTGTTTATCTAACGTAATTAAAATTCCATTGTTAAAATTTACTTGTGTTTTGAGTGTCTTCTCCTTACCTTACCACAGACGAAGTTCCAGATTTTCTATTTTTTTTTATTCTATGTGACGAGGCCATACCCCTAGCTTTGAACAGCTGAACACCAACGCGTTACCGTCACATATTATATGGGGGCCTGTCCGGGAGGAGCCGGCAACAAGACAGGTAGTTTGGCGGTTTGAGGTGAGGCAGGTGTTCCTGGCTGCATACGTTTTGCTCTCTGGCAAACCTTGGAGATGTTGTTGTCGTTGTTGGACATTTCTTCCATAGTAGTTTTATATAGATGTATCGACGTATTTTTGGAGGGAAGAGCAGGCTCAATCTCTTGAAGGAGATTATCGTCACAATATATATATATATATATATATATATATATATATATATATATATATATATATATATATATATATATATATATATATATATGGAGGTAGGAGAAGATAATATTAGTGTTCAGTGAGAAACCACAAGGTCTCCTCTGAATACTTTTTATTTTCTTCTCCGAGGCTATGGGTCCCCACATTGGCACCAGAGGTGGTACCCTCACAAACTTTTATATATATATATATATATATATATATATATATATATATATATATATATATATATATATATACATATATATATATATATATATATACATATATATATATATATATATATATATATATATATATATATATATATATATATTGGTGTATACTGGCAGCAGGTTTTCTTTCAAACATGTTTCATTGAATATGACCACATATTCTGTATTTATTATTTTCTGGTTTTTTATTATTTTTTCTAAATACATGTCTCAGACATGTATTTACAGATAGACGGAGTAGCAATGGGCTCCCCCTTAGGAGTTTTATTTGCTAATTTTTATATGGGAACCATCGAAGATAGGGTCTTCAGTAGCAGACAAAAAACAACTGTATACTGCCGTTATGTAGATGACATATTCGTAATAGTAAAAGACTCAGATGAACTAATTGACCTAAAAAGACACCTAGAGAGAGAGTCAGTACTCCGATTTACACATGAAAATAGTGAAAATAACAGTCTGCCATTCTTGGATGTACTAATAACAAAAACAGGAACCTCTTTAAGCACCAACGTATATACCAAGCCCACCAACATAGGATTATGCCTGAACGGTAGAAGTGAGTGCCCCCAAAGATACAAAGCCAGTGTTCTCAATGCTTATATTCGTCGAGCGCTTACCCACTGCTCTGAATGGAGCAACGTGAGTAGAGAGTTTGAAAGAGTAACTCAGGTATTGGTGAACAACGGATATAGCAACGCGGAAATAAACGCTGCTATAAGAAGACACTTGGACCGTTGGTATAATTCAGAACCTAGAACAGAAACCACAACACCCCCAATAAAATTATATTACAAATCAACCATGCACAGTGAACATATAAAAGAGGAAAGAATAATGAAAGAAATAATCCGTAAAGGAGTAAAAAGCACTACTCCTAACCAAAACATAAACCTGATAATATTCTACAAAACCAAGAAGACTTCCGAACTCCTTATCAAAAACAGCCCGAAGCCGACGGAGAACCCTCTACAGCAGTCAAGCGTTGTATACATGTACACTTGCCCCCACGAAGGATGTAACCTTCAATGTAAGTACATAGGTATGACGTCGACCAAGCTGACGAGGCGTTTGACATGCCATCTTCAATCTGGTGCCCCTAGGAATCACATGAGACAAGCCCATGACATTACTCTAACAAGAGAAATGTTGAACAAGAATACTTGCATAATAGACAAAACCCAAGATTCAAGAAGATTACAAATTCTTGATTCAATTCACATAAGAATAGAGCGACCTACCATGAACACCCAAATCACGGAACTATTTACTCTACCCACCATGAGAGTAAGGACAAGACAAGAACATATCGATGCCAACACAGAAGACAATGTCCAACATAACAGGCCAATTACACTGGATTAATCTTTGTGTTTAGATAGGAGATGCCTCGTATGGGCCAATAAGCCTTCTGCAGCCCCTATGTTTATCCCTTATGTATCCCCCCATGTTTTTCACCTTCATTGTATTATCACCTGACCTAATGCGGGTATAAAATCAACTAGTATTGTAACATTGTTCACTTGAGAATGAACCATGGAGGTTCGAAACGTCGTGCAAATTATACAAATAAGTGTAATACACTCTATAGTAAATCACTTCTTTTCTTCACCTTAAAAGTACGAAAATGAGTTTTGGAGAACTCCTATTCCAATTAAGCCCTGATGCTAAGAAAATAGTTAGAGGGATAGAAACCCTAAACCAGAAAATAATAAATACAGAATATGCGGTCATATTCAATGAAACATATATATATATATATGTCGTACCTAGTAGCCAGAACGCACTTCTCAGCCTACTATGCAAGGCCCGATTTGCCTAATAAGCCAAGTTTTCCTGAATTAATATATTTTCTCTAATTTTTTTCTTATGAAATGATAAAGCTACCCATTTCATTATGTATGAGGTCAATTTTTTTTAATTGGAGTTAAAATTAACGTAGATATATGACCGAACCTAACCAACCCTACCTAACCTAACCTAACCTATCATTATGGGTTAGGTTAGGTTAGGTAGCCGAAAAAGTTAGGTTAGGTTAGGTTAGGTAGATTAGGTAGTCGAAAAACAATTAATTCATGAAAACTTGGCTTATTAGGCAAATCGGGCCTTGCATAGTAGGCTGAGAAGTGCGTTCTGGCTACTAGGTACGACATATATATATATATATATATATATATATATATATATATATATATATATATATACATATATATATATATATATTATTAAATATGACCGAAAAAGTAAGATTAATAATTCTACCACGAATTTTCTCTATCTTTCGTACATTTCTTTTCACTGTTGGTGGTAATTCAAAAATCAATTCTCCAAAATTCATTTTTATTTCTAATCTGATGCGACACTTGAGCGCGTTTCGTAAAACTTATTACATTTTCAAAGACTTTAGTTTACACATACACAACTGAATAGAACTTATGCATCTCCGATTTGTTTATATCTACATTTGAGTGAGGTGGATGGGGTGAGGTGGCATTAATAGGGTATTAATTTCATCAACACAAGACAGAACACGAAACAATGGATATTGAATAGAAGTGTTTGTAGAAAGCCTATTGGTCCATATTTCATGATGCTTCTATATTGGAGCGGAGTCTTGAGGTGGGTAGAATATAGTTGTGCAATAATTGGCTGTTGATTGCTGGTGTTGACTTCTTGATGTGTAGTGCCTCGCAAACGTCAAGCCGCCTGCTATCACTGTATCTATCGATGATTTATGTGTTGTTTACTAGGATTTCTCTGGCGATGGTTTGGTTGTGGGAAGAGATTATATGTTCCTTAATGGAGCCCTGTTGCTTATGCATCGTTAAACGCCTAGAAAGAGATGTTGTTGTCTTGCCTATATACTGGGTTTTTTGGAGCTTACAGTCCCCAAGAGGGCATTTGAAGGCATAGACGACGTTGGTCTCTTTTAAAGCGTTCTGCTTTGTGTCTGGAAAGTTTCTCATGAGTAGGCTGGCCGTTTTTCTGGTTTTATAGTAAATCGTCAGTTGTATTCTCTGATTTTTGTCTGTAGGGATAACGTTTCTATTAACAATATCTTTCAGGACCCTTTCCTCCGTTTTATGAGCTGTGGAAAAGAAGTTCCTGTAAAATAGTCTAATAGGGGGTATAGGTGTTGTGTTAGTTGTCTCTTCAGAGGTTGCATAGTGTTTCACTTTCCTTCTTATGATGTCTTCGACGAAACCATTGGCGAAGCCGTTGTTGACTAGGACCTGCCTTACCCTACAGAGTTCTTCGTCGACTTGCTTCCATTCTGAGCTGTGGCTGAGAGCACAGTCGACATATGCGTTAACAACACTCCTTTTGTACCTGTCTGGGCAGTCGCTGTTGGCATTTAGGCACATTCCTATGTTCGTTTCTTTAGTGTAGACTGCAGTGTGGAAACCTCCGCTCTTTTCCATGATTGTTACATCTAGAGAGGGCAGCTTCCCATCCTTTTCCATCTCGTAAGTGAAACGCAGCACGGAACTCTGCTCAAACGCCTCCTTCAGCTCCTGCAGATGTCTGACATCAGGTACCTGTGTAAAAATGTCGTCAACATACCTGCAGTATATGGCCGGTTTCAAGTTCATGTCGACTAAGACTTTTTGCTCGATGGTACCCATGTAGAAGTTTGCAAACAGGACACCTAGGGGAGAACCCATGGCGACTCCATCTACTTGCTTATACATGTGCCCATCCGGGCTCAAGAAGGGTGCCTCTTTAGTACAAGCTTGGAGTAGTTTCCTTAGAATATTTTCTGGTATGTCAAGAGGAGTACTGGCTGGAAAGCGGCAGTTAAGCGGCAGCTAAAAGCGGCAGCTAAAAGCGGCAGCTAAAAGCCTTCGTGAGAACAAGGAGATAGTTGTCAGGAGAGGTGACAAGTCGCCAATATATGTCATTCTTAAAAAAGACGAATATCTGGCGAAAATGAACATCATACTCTCTGACCAAACTAAGTTCCAAAGGGTAACGAAGGACACTACAGCCGAATTAAAAGCAAAGGTCAACAAACTGATCGAAAATGTGAACGCCAAGAAATCCGGACTCCACCTGCCAAAGATCATTGGGGAATATAAACCTGGATATGCGTATGGAAATGTCAAGACGCACAAGCCTGGAAACCCACTTCGGCCAATCATTTGCCAGATACCCACACCCACGTACAGACTGGCGAAGCGACTCAACGGCCTGCTGACTCCTTATGTTCCTTGCGCCTTCAGCCTGAAGTCTCCAAAGGAATTTGTTGACTTACTGCGGGGCACACGGGCCACAGGGATAAGAGCCTCGATGGACGTAGAATCGCTGTTTACCAACGTACCTGTGGACGAGACAATCGGAATGATAGCCGACAGAGTGTATCGTGATCCAGCCTGTACTCCTCTTGACATACCAGAAAATATTCTGAGGAAACTACTCCAAGCTTGTACTAAAGAGGCACCCTTCATGAGCCCGGATGGGCACATGTATAAGGAAGTAGATGGGGTCGCCATGGGTTCTCCCCTAGGTGTCCTGTTTGCAAACTTCTACATGGGTACCATCGAGCAAAAAGTCTTAGTCGACATGAACTTGAAACCGGCCATATACTGCAGGTATGTTGACGACATGTTTACACAGGTACCTGATGTCAGACATCTGCAGGAGCTGAAGGAGGCATTTGAGCAGAGTTCCGTGCTGCGTTTCACTTACGAGATGGAAAAGGATGGGAAGCTGCCCTTTCTGGATGTAACAGTCATGGAAAAGGGCGGAGGTTTCCACACTGCAGTCTACACTAAGGAAACAAACATAGGAATGTGCCTAAATGCCAACAGCGACTGCCCAGACAGGTACAAGAGGAGTGTTGTTAACGCATACGTCGACCGTGCTCTCAGCCACAGCTCAGAATGGAAGCAAGTCGACGAAGAACTCTGTAGGGTAAGGCAGGTCCTAGTCAATAACGGCTTCTCCAATGGTTTCGTCGAAGACATCATAAGAAGGAAAGTGAAAAGCCATGCAACCTCTGAAGAGACAACTAACACATCACCTATACCCCCAATTAGACTATTTTACAGGAACTTCTTTTCCACAGCTCATAAAACGGAGGAAAGGGTCCTGAAAGATATTGTTAATAGAAACGTTATCCCTACAGACAAAAATCAGAGAATACAACTGACGATTTACTATAAAACCAGAAAAACGGCCACCCTAGTCATGAGAAACTCTCCAGACACAAAACAGAACGCTTTAAAAGAGACTAACGTCGTCTATGCCTTCAAATGCCCACTTGGGGACTGTAAGCTCCAAAAAACCCTGTATATAGGCAAGACAACAACATCTCTTTCTAGGCGTTTAACGATGCATAAGCAACAGGGCTCCATTAAGGAACATATAATCTCTTCCCACAACCAAACCATCGCCAGAGAAATCCTAGTAAACAACACAGAAATCATCGATAGATACAGCGATAGCAGGCGGCTTGACGTTTGCGAGGCACTACATATCAAGAAGTCAACACCAGCAATCAACAGCCAATTATTGCACAACTATATTCTACCCACCTCAAGACTCCGCTCCAATATAGAAGCATCAAAGAAATATGGACCAATAGGCTTTCTACAAACACTTCTATTCAATATCCATTGTTTCGTGTTCTGTCTTGTGTTGATGAAATTAATACCCTATTAATACTCTTGTTCTGTCTTGTGTTGATGAAATTAATACCCTATTAATACCACATTTTGTTCTGTCTTGTGTTAATGCCCCTTCCACCTCACTCATATGTAGATATAAAATCGGAGATACGTAAGTTCTATTCAGTTGTGTATTTGTGAACTAAAGTCTTTGAAAATGTAATAAGTTTTACGAAACGCGCCCGTGTCGCGTCAGACTAGAAATAAAAATGAATTTTGGAGAATTGATTTTTTATTTACCTCCAACAGTGAAGCGTAATGTACGAAAGATTGAGAAAATTCGTGTTAGAATTATTAATCTTACTTTTTCGGTCATATTTAATAATATATGTCTACAGGAAAGACTGCTACCAAAATATACTAATATATATATATATATATATATATATATATATATATATATATATATATATATATATATATATATATATATATATATATATATATATATATATATATATATATAGCAGTCTTTCTTGTAAACATATATTGTTAAATATGACCGAAAAAGTAAAATTATTAGTTCTAACACGAATTTTCTCAATGTTTCTTACATTTTTCTTCACTGTTGATGGTAAATGAAAAATCAATTCTCCAAAATTCATTTTTTTTCTAGTCTGATGCGCAACATGAACACATTTCGTAATAACTTATTACATTTTCAAAGACTTTAGTTTACACACACACAACTGTAACCTGAAAACACAAAACAGAGTTTTACTTAATGCCAACATTGAACAGCTTGTCTTATATACTCGCATTTGGGTGAGGTGATATGTTGCAACAATTTTGGATGAGGTGAACAAACTTTTGACCAACACAAGACAGAACACGGTGCGATGGGTATAAATTGGATAAATGAGAGGGAAGAATGGAAGTAAGTGCAAAGGGCCTATTGGCCCATACTTCCTCTTGATGCTTCTATATTGGTACGGAGTCTTGAAGTGGGTAGAATATAGTTGTGCATTAATTGGCTGTAGATTGCTGGTGTTGACTTTTT
>NC_091214.1:29981427-30016427 GCF_040958095.1 Procambarus clarkii
TCAGCGTCGCGTGGCAGTTTATTCTCAGCAAGATTCTTTACGGCATTAAACAAAAGAGCAGTTTTTAGAGCGAGTAGAGCCAGGAGTAGTGCCAGGAGTAGAGCCAGGGGTAGAGCCAGGAGTAGAGCCAGGAGTAGTGCTAGGAGTAGAGCCAGGAGTAGAGCCAGGAGTAGTGCTAGGAGTAGAGCCAGGAGTAGAGCCAGGAGTAGTGCTAGGAGTAGAGCCAGGAGTAGAGCCAGGAGTAGTGCTAGGAGTAGAGCCAGGAGTAGAGCTAGGAGGCAAGAGGCTGAAGAGGGTCGTGGGGGTGAACTGCAGCACTTCTTGAGACTGTGAGCAGTGAACAGTATGGCCGGTGCTTGAGAGTAACAGTATGGGTGGTGCTTGAGAGTAACAGTATGAGTGGTGCTTGAGAGCAACATTATGGCCGGTGCTTGAGAGTAACAGTACGGCCGGTGCTTGAGAGTAACAGTATGGGTGGTGCTTGAGAGTAACAGTATGGCCGGTGCTTGAGAGTAACAGTACGGCCGGTGCTTGAGAGTAACAGTATGGGTGGTGCTTGAGAGTAACAGTATGGGTGGTGCTTGAGAGTAACAGTATGGGTGGTGCTTGAGAGTAACAGTATGGGTGGTGCTTGAGAGTAACAGTATGGGTGGTGCTTGAGAGTAACAGTATGGGTGGTGCTTGAGAGTAACAGTATGACCGGTGCTTGAGAGTAACAGTATGGGTGGTGCTTGAGAGTAACAGTATGGGTGGTGCTTGAGAGTAACAGTATGGGTGGTGCTTGAGAGTAACAGTATGGCCGGTGCTTGAGAGTAACAGTATGACCGGTGCTTGAGAGTAACAGTATGGGTGGTGCTTGAGAGTAACAGTATGGGTGGTGCTTGAGAGTAACAGTATGGGTGGTGCTTGAGAGTAACAGTATGACCGGTGCTTGAGAGTAACAGTATGGGTGGTGCTTGAGAGTAACAGTATGGGTGGTGCTTGAGAGTAACAGTATGGGTGGTGCTTGAGAGTAACAGTATGGGTGGTGCTTGAGAGTAACAGTATGGGTGGTGCTTGAGAGTAACAGTATGGGTGGTGCTTGAGAGTAACAGTATGGGTGGTGCTTGAGAGTAACAGTATGGGTGGTGCTTGAGAGTAACAGTATGGGTGGTGCTTGAGAGTAACAGTATGGGTGGTGCATGAGAGTAACAGTATGGCCGGTGCTTGAGAGTAACAGTATGGGTGGTGCTTGAGAGTAACAGTATGGCCAGTGCTTGAGAGTAACAGTATGGGTGGTGCTTGAGAGTAACAGTATGGCCAGTGCTTGAGAGTAACAGTATGGGTGGTGCTTGAGAGTAACAGTATGGGTGGTGCTTGAGAGTAACAGTATGGCCAGTGCTTGAGAGTAACAGTATGGGTGGTGCTTGAAAGTAACAGTAAGGCCGGTGCTTGAGAGTAACAGTATGGGTGGTGCTTGAGAGTAACAGTATGGCCAGTGCTTGAGAGTAACAGTATGGGTGGTACTTGAGAGTAACAGTATGGCCAGTGCTTGAGAGTAACAGTATGGCCGGTGCTTGAGAGTAACAGTATGGCCGGTGCTTGAGAGTAACAGTATGGCCGGTGCTTGAGAGTAACAGTATGGCCGGTGCTTGAGAGTAACAGTATGGCCAGTGCTTGAGAGTAACAGTATGCCCGGTGCTTGAGAGTAACAGTATGGGTGGTGCTTGAGAGTAACAGTATGGGTGGTGCTTGAGAGTAACAGTATGGGTGGTGCTTGAGAGTAACAATATGGGTGGTGCTTGAGAGTAACAGTATGGCCGGTGCTTGAGAGTAACAGTATGGGTGGTGCTTGAGAGTAACAGTATGGGTGGTGCTTGAGAGTAACAGTATGGGTGGTGCTTGAGAGTAACAGTATGGCCGGTGCTTGAGAGTAACAGTATGGGTGGTGCTTGAGAGTAACAGTATGGCCGGTGCTTGAGAGTAACAGTATGGGTGGTGCTTGAGAGTAACAGTATGGCCGGTGCTTGAGAGTAACAGTATGGGTGGTGCTTGAGAGTAACAGTATGGGTGGTGCTTGAGAGTAACAGTATGGCCAGTGCTTGAGAGTAACAGTATGGGTGGTGCTTGAGAGTAACAGTATGGGTGGTGCTTGAGAGTAACAGTATGGGTGGTGCTTGAGAGTAACAGTATGGGTGGTGCTTGAGAGTAACAGTATGGCCAGTGCTTGAGAGTAACAGTATGGGTGGTGCTTGAGAGTAACAGTATGGCCGGTGCTTGAGAGTAACAGTATGGCCGGTGCTTGAGAGTAACAGTATAGGTGGTGCTTGAGAGTAACAGTATGGCCAGTGCTTGAGAGTAACAGTATGGCCAGTGCTTGAGAGTAACAGTATGGGTGGTGCTTGAGAGTAACAGTATGGGTGGTGCTTGAGAGTAACAGTATGGGTGGTGCTTGAGAGTAACAGTATGGCCGGTGCTTGAGAGTAACAGTATGGGTGGTGCTTGAGAGTAACAGTATGGGTGGTGCTTGAGAGTAACAGTATGGCCAGTGCTTGAGAGTAACAGTATGGGTGGTGCTTGAGAGTAACAGTATGGCCGGTGCTTGAGAGTAACAGTATGGCCGGTGCTTGAGAGTAACAGTATGGGTGGTGCTTGAGAGTAACAGTATGGGTGGTGCTTGAGTGTAACAGTATGGCCAGTGCTTGAGAGTAACAGTATGGCCGGTGCTTGAGAGTAACAGTATGGGTGGTGCTTGAGAGTAACAGTATGGCCGGTGCTTGAGAGTAACAGTATGGCCGGTGCTTGAGAGTAACAGTATGGGTGGTGCTTGAGAGTAACAGTATGGGTGGTGCTTGAGAGTAACAGTATGGCCGGTGCTTGAGAGTAACAGTATGGCCAGTGCTTGAGAGTAACAGTATGGGTGGTGCTTGAGAGTAACAGTATGGCCGGTGCTTGAGAGTAACAGTATGGCCGGTGCTTGAGAGTAACAGTATGGGTGGTGCTTGAGAGTAACAGTATGGGTGGTGCTTGAGAGTAACAGTATGGGTGGTGCTTGAGAGTAACAGTATGGCCGGTGCTTGAGAGTAACAGTATGGGTGGTGCTTGAGAGTAACAGTATGGCCAGTGCTTGAGAGTAACAGTATGGGTGGTGCTTGAGAGTAACAGTATGGCCAGTGCTTGAGAGTAACAGTATGGCCGGTGCTTGAGAGTAACAGTATGGCCAGTGCTTGAGAGTAACAGTATGGCCAGTGCTTGAGAGTAACAGTATGGGTGGTGCTTGAGAGTAACAGTATGGGTGGTGCTTGAGAGTAACTCCATATATAGTCTCCAGAGTTGGTATGACATCAAACATGAGTCTTTCCAATACACAACCGGGAAATGATAGGCGGGGCTCAGGAGCTGAAGGTCGATCAGAAAGCACTTATCCTGAGTACACACTCAAGTGGGCCTCGCGGCTCAGTGGACAGCTCTTGTAGGGTGGGGGGGGGGGGAGGTTGTGGTCCTAATGCCACGTGTTTGACCCCCGGCAGAGGCAGAAACAAATGGGCAGAGATTCTTTAAATCTGATTCACCTGTTCACCTAGCAATAAAAGGTACCTGGTAGCTAGACAGCTGGTACGGGCTGCTTCCTGTGTATGTGTGTGTATTCACCTAGTTGTCCATGTGGGGGTTGAGTTCTGCGTTTTCGGCCCGCCTCTCAACTGTCAATCAATCAACTGTTACTACTAACTATATTCTACTTTCACACTCCCCCCCCCCCCCAGGAAGCAGTCCGTAGCAGCTGTCTAACTCCCAGCTACCTATTTACTGCTAGGTAACAGGGGGCATTAGGGTGAAGGAAACTTTGCCCATTTGTTTTTCCACCGGCTGCTGGGATCGAACTCCGGTTAAGAGGTTAACGAGTTTAGAGCGCTATTCACTCAGCCAGCCAGCCCCAGCCAGCCAGAGTGTGTGTGTGTGTGTGTACTCACCTATTTGTACTCACCTATTTGTGCCTGCAGGATCGATCATTGACCTTTAGATCCCACCTTTCGAGCATCGGTTGTTTACAGCAATGACTCCTGTCCCATTTCCCTATCATACCTAGTTTCAAAATAATGAATAGTATTTGCTTCCACATCCTGCTCCTTACGCGCATTCCACTTTTCCACTACTCTCAGGCTAAAAGAAAACTTCCAAACATCTCTGTGACTCATCTGAGTTTCCAGCTTCCACCGATGTCCCACTCGTTCTGTTAATATACGTGTACACATTTCATCTATAACCACTTTGTCAATTCCCCTGAGCATTTTATACGTTCCTATCATATCCCCCCTCTCCGTTCTTTTTTCTAGTGTTGTAAGGTTCAGTTCCTTCAGGCACTCCTCATATCCCAACCCACGTAACTCTTGGATAAACCTCGTCGCAAATCTCTAAACCTTTTCCAGCTTCCTTATGTCTTTCTTCAGGTGGGGACTCCATGATGGCATGGCATACTCTAAGACTGGTCTCATGTAGGCAGTGTAGGGTTTTTGGCAGTCCAGAAATATGCAGTCTGCCCAACCATCTCTGTCCTGTCCTATCCTTGTTATTTTATCATAGAATTCCAAAAGGGTTGTTAGGCATGATTTCCCTGTCCAGAACCCATGTTGATGTTTGTTTACAAAGCTAATGTTCTCCAGGTGTGCAACAAGTCTTAGCCAAATTATTCTTTCATGTATTTTGCAGGGGATGCTTGTCAATGATATGGGTCTGTAGCTAAGTGCCTCTTCCCTATCCCCGTTCTTGAAAATTGGTACAACATTTGCCTTCTTCTAGCAACTGGGCAATTTCCCCGACATAAGTGACTCATTAAAGATCATTGCCAGAGGCACGCTGAGGGCCTGCGCTGCCTCTTTGAGTAGCCACGGTGATTCATTGTGTGATCCAACTGCTTTAGTTGCATCCAGTGTTGTCAACTGTTTCATGACCTCCTCTGCTGTCACCTCTATATCTGATAGTCTTTCATCTAGGGTAATCTCTTCTAACAATGGGAGCCGCTCAGGCTCGGATGTGAACACTCCACGGAAACTGACATTCAGTGCCTCGCAGATTTCCTTGTCACTTTCTGTATATGCCCCTTGTTTTTTCCTTAGTCTTGTCACTTGGTCGTTCAGCGACATTTTTTCTTCTTATATGGCTATGTATTAATTTAGGTTGCTTTTTTCGCTTAGATCGCAATATCATTCTCATAATTTCTTTCAGTTACTCTTTGTATGTTAATGTAATCATTCCTACCTCTGTTGCATCTAGTCCTGTTGTCCTCTGTCCTTTGTCTTCTGTACTTCCTCCTGCTTGTCATTTTTGCTTCCTTACACTGTCTATTAAATCATGGGTTATTGTATTCAATCCTGCTCTTTTCCTTTACTGTTGATATAAATCTCTCTTCGGCCTCCTTGCATTTCCATATGACTTGGTTCATCATATCTTGCACAGTTTTTCCTCTAATTTCTTCCTTCCACTGGACTTCACCCAGATAGTCCCTTATCCGTCTGTAGTCCCTTTTCCTGTAGTCAACTCTCCTTTCCCAGACCTCTTGTCCTTTGGTCACAATTTTAAGTTTCATCATGTTGTCAATAACTAGGACACAATGGTCACTGGCCCCTAGTGGTATTTCATGGTCCACATTCTCAATGTCTTCTACATTCTGGGTGAAAATCAGTCTAATCGGCTCGAAGTATCCCCTCCTCTTTCCCTTGTGTTTTCCTTCACATCTTGTGTTAGGAAATTTCTGCCTTTGACGTCTACTAACTTTGGTCCCCACGTTTCATCCCTGCTATGGGGATTCCTTGATTCCCAATTAATCTCTCGGTGATTTAGGTCCCCCATGACCAGTAGTTTCGCTCTCATTCTGTGAGCTATTGTTGCTGCCTTCTGCAGTTCATCAAAACATGCCTTGTTGTTGGCATCATACTCCTGCCTGGGCCTTCTACTATTAGTGGAGGATTGTAGATTATTAAAATCACAATCTTCTTCCCATCTGCTGTCAGAGTTCCATGTATGGAGTTTGTGTTTTCATTGCTACACCAATTTTCCAGATCTTCAAATTTCCATCTCTGGTTTATTAGAAGTGCCCCTCCTCCTCCCTGTCTCTGTGTCCTTTCTTTTGTTATTACCTGGCACCCCTCTGGAAAGATTGCATCGGAGATCATGTCATTTATTTTAGTTTTCACTTTTGCAACTATGTCAGGATCTCCCTCACTAACTTTTTCTTTTATATCTTCTGATTCATTAGATACCCCATCAGCATTGGTGTACCAAACCTTGATACTCTTCTTGGAAGTTCACCCTTTCTCCTGAGTGTCAGGGGGGGGGGGGCGAATGGGAGCTGGGGGTTCCTGGGGGGGGGGGGGCGCAAATGCAATAGGGGTAGTAGGGGCAGGAGAGTTGTAGAGGTTTGTAGGGGAGGAGAGGTGGGGAAATTTGGTTTGTGGATGAATGGCTTGGCCGGATAGTCATTGAGAGGTGCGATGTAGCAGGTTGGGTTGGATGCAAGTGGGGAGGAAGGAGCAGGGGTTGCAAGAGTTGCTCCAATCAAGAAGAGATCTTTACCTCAAATGGAGTTAACTGCATTGCTGGTGGGAGTAAGATTGGCTCATTGCCTGACCAAGACACTAAATAATATCCACTTTGGTGAAATCGTAGTGTGGTCAGACAATAAGGCAGTCTTGCAATGGGTAAGAAATAACAACAATAAAACTCCCTACGTTAGTAATCGTGTTAGGGAAATTCATGAATTATCTGCTGGATATAAATTTAGACATGTCCCCACTAAGGACAATCCTGCAGATTACTTATCACGAGGGTTAACATTAAAACAACTAATCAAGTCTTCGATGTGGTTTAATGGACCTTCATGGCTTGTTAGTGGTCAGTGGCCCAAACAGAAGCCACAAATCATAGTGACCAATATCACTACTCCCATGAAAGATCCAGAACCTCATCGAATCTCAGCTATTAATCCTCACAATTATTCTGACTTGAGTAAGTTATTAAGAGTGACAGCACATGTGTTTGACTTTCTTGCTAAGATATAGAAATATTGACAGAAATATTGGCTCCCTCAAGGTCGTCAAACTATCAAATCAATCATTAAGTTCTGTGTGATCTGCAAAAGATACGACGCTTGAGTGTGTCCTTACCCAGGACCTCCACCACTCCCTAAGGAGAGAGTAGTTCATCTTCGTCCCTTTGAGACCACTGGTGTCGATTACACAGGAGCCTTGCTTCTCACTGGCAATCCAGATAAGATACCAGTGAAAGCTTATATTTGCCTCTTCACGTGTGCTACCACACGAGGCGTACATCTAGAAGTGACTTCTGACATGAGTGCCGAAGCCTTCATCCAAGCTTTTCGTAGATTTGCAGCTCGCAGATCCTGTCCCAAACTAATGATATCTGATAATGGTTCAAATTTTGTGGCAGGAGAAGCCTGCCTACGAGAGATATGGAATCATCCAGAAGTGCAGTCTGTCCTGCAGAGACGACAATGCCACTGGAAATTTATTGCTCCCAGAGCCCCCTGGCAAGGTGGGTTCTACGAACGTATGATAGGGACTGTCAAGAAGTGTTTAAGGAAGACCTTGCATCGACAGAAAATTAGTTACTCCGAACTCTAAACACTCGTCGTGGAAATTGAGGCGCGAGTCAACAATCGCCCATTAACTTACCTATCAGATGATTTCTCAGAGAGAGAGCCTCTGAGTCCCTCGCATTTAATACATGGAGGCCTGCTGAGCCCTCTGATACCTTTGGCAGAAGAGGACCCCGTCGACCCTTCACATGTAACCAGGAGTGACTTAGTAGAAAGTTACCAACATCTCTCGAAAGTAATTGAAAGGTGGAATGAGGTGTGGACTCGAGAGTACCTCACACCTCTACGAGAGTACCACTATGGAGCTTCGAGCCCATATAATAAAGTTCAACTTAAAGCAGGAGACCTAGTATTGGTTGACAGTGATGGACCAAGGTCAGAATGGCCTATAGGCAAAATTGTTGCTATCCACCCAGATCACCAAGGCATCCTGAGAGTAGTACAGGTTTTGTGCCGAGGCACTACTACCCTAAAAACCTTAGAGAAGTTGGTACCTCTCGAATTAGCAGAACGAGAATGTTTATCAGAACCAGCTTCACCAACAGTTTCCGAGGACAACAATTCTGATCCACCGAGCACCCGCCCAACTAGAGCAGCTGCTCAACAATGCAAACGGAAACTACAAGCCTATTATAGCTCTGACTAAGAGCAAATAATTTCCCATCCAGTTTGAGTAATCATGATGATGCTGTGTTGTGATGTCAAGTAACAAATCAGTTACAAGTCACAATGACCCAAAACATTCACCTCGCAGTGGATTCTCAGTTACTTTAAATTGTATGATTTAATTCTTAATTTGTTTGTATAGGCTATCAACTATAACATTATTTCATCTAGAGTATCTATGAGTTTGCAAGACTTTAAGACTTAGTAACATAAACGTTACATGTCATAGCGACACCAGTCACAGAGTATATTGTAGGCTTTATTAGTCATTAACTTTAGATGATTCACAATTCCATGTTTCATTCAACATGAGTTCCTCTACACGACTTAAAATTCTTGTATGTCCTTGACAATTACGGGACATCCGTTATGTGTGTACAAACATACTAACATTAATACTAACTTCGGGATAGGTACGTCAGTACTCAACATTGAACTGCGACCCGAGTTTTCTCCCGCCGGAGTTATGTTGGAAATTTCCAAAACTAATAAACTACTATTGTATTATAATAAATCATTATCATTATATACTAACTACAGTAGTTACTAATTTCACTAACGGTAGTGTCAACATAAATTAACCATTGCATCTGCGTATTAATGCTAGAATTCTCATGAAATCGAGTAGCAACATTGCGTCAGATAATGTCCAGTTAGACACATTTATTACCAATGGATTAGAGAATTGAATGTGGTTCTCTAAAATTATCAGTATTCCGTGTAATAATTACTTACGGATAATATAACTCCCAATAATCTCAAACCGAGAGTTATTAACTAAAATTGTTATGTAGTTGCAGTCCTTTCTGTTACGTACGAATGCCATGGCGAAAATAAAATCTTCTCCATTTCTCGTTTGACACCATAAAACGAGAATATGATAATATTTAAATCCCTATAATTGCAACCCAGTTCTCATTAACGTATTACATCCATAATTGCGAGGAAAAGAATTATTCGTGATTAATAATTTCTGTGGTGAATGCGAGAGACGGGTTGAGGGAGGCGGCGACGCCATTGTGCGAGAGAAGGCATCCCTGGCGTGAAGAGTGGCGAGACACGTGGTAGTGACTGGGGAATTTATCGGCAAGAATTACGCTGATACTCGGTCAACAGTTAATCATTACTTATCCACGTGTTCTATAGTGCCGAGCCAGTTAATAACGCGTCAACAATTGAAGCCAAGACCCGTAATTACACGTACACAGCAGTGGACGTCAGGGACTGGCTGACGCGGTTTTGGCAGACCTCAGTATTTAATACGCTCATGTTAAGTATATGTTTCTCGTTTGATGCATAATCCTAGATTATATATTTGTGAGTAGTCTGTCGTCATATAGCGAGGATACTCAATATACAACGTTAGTAAAATTTCGACAATTTCCTCCGATTTCATGAATATTGAAAATAAAACGTAGCCTATTCAAATGCTCCTTAAATTTCTCTGATTTCAGCGTGTATACGAGGAGTCATCAAGTTGTTTCTCATCATTCGTGATATTCACCTCGAGTTCTTTCTTTGTGGAGATCCTGTGACCACGAGGACGAATGACGAAATGATGTTACAGAAATCGTCTTAAAGCTAAGACATTTTTTCGTACAAATTTATTTAATATGATTATTGATTCTTATATAATTCCTGTAGAATCTTTGCATTGAATAGATTATTACCAGAAATGATGATTGGTAATTAATGTGTTTTGCTCTGACTGTTGCTCAGTAATTCATGATCTTTAATATTCACAATTTGAGTTCTCATATTTTGAATCTATAGTAGTTTAGATTTATTATATCATTTACTCAACAATGAACTGGTGGCGAACCACACTGGTTCCTAGATATATATGAATTTCTAGAAATACCCCCCCCCCCCAATGTAGGTCTTTGAGGCTCTGACTTTAATTAATTAATAATACAGTCCATTCATTATTTCAAGTGATTATTCTTTTAATGATTATCCATAGACACTGGTTCTCTAGTGTCATTCTAATGATCACTTTTATTCGTTTTCCCTCTTTTCTCAAAAGTGGGTGGTCCTTCGATTTATTAAAGCCAATAAGTAAATAATTGAATATATGAGTCAAGCCCCAGATATCCCACATATGCCGCTGATGCTATCCTTTTGATGTGGGCCTCTGGGGACAGTTTCGGTGTGATATCAACCCCCAGATCTTTCTCTCTTTTTGACTCTTGCAAGATATCACCTCCCAGATGATACCTTGTGTTCAGCCTCCTGCTCCCTTCGCCTAATTTCATTACTTTACACTTTCCCGAGTTGAACTTTAGCAGCCATTTTACATTCGAATGTGTGTGTGTGTACTCACCTAGTTGTACTCACCTAGTTGTGTTTGTGGGGGTTGAGCTCTGGCTCTTTGGTCCCGCCTCTCAACCGTCAATCAACAGGTGTACAGATTCCTGAGCCTATTGGGCTCTATCATATCTACACTTGAAACTGTGTATGGAGTCAGCCTCCACCACATCACTTCCTAATGCATTCCATTTGTCAACCACTCTGACACTAAAAAAGTTCTTTCTAATATCTCTGTGGCTCATTTGGGCACTCAGTTTCCACCTGTGTCCCCTTGTGCATGTGTCCCTTGTGTTAAATAGCCTGTCTTTATCTACCCTATCAATTCCCTTCAGAATCTTGAATGTGGTGATCATGTCCCCCCTAACTCTTCTGTCTTCCAGCGAAGTGAGGTTTAATTCCCGTAGTCTCTCCTCGTAGCTCATACCTCTCAGCTCGGGTACTAGTCTGGTGGCAAACCTTTGAACCTTTTCCAGTTTAGTCTTATCCTTGACTAGATATGGACTCCATACTGGGGCTGCATACTCCAGGATTGGCCTGACATATGTGGTATACAAAGTTCTGAATGATTCTTTACACAAGTTTCTGAATGCCGTTCGTATGTTGGCCAGCCTGGCATATGCCGCTGATGTTATCCTCTTGATATGTGCTGCAGGAGACAGGTCTGGCGTGATATCAACCCCCAAGTCTTTTTCTTTCTCTGACTCCTGAAGAATTTCCTCTCCCAGATGATACCTTGTATCTGGCCTCCTGCTCCCAACACTTATCTTCATTACATTACATTTGGTTGGGTTAAACTCTAACAACCATTTGTTCGACCATTCCTTCAGCTTGTCTAGGTCTTCTTGAAGCCTCAAACAGTCCTCTTCTGTTTTAATCCTTCTCATAATTTTGGCATCGTCCGCAAACAATGAGAGAAATGAATCGATACACTCCGGGAGATCATGTACATATATCAGAAACAAGATAGGACCGAGTACAGAGCCCTGTGGGACACCACTGGTGACTTCACACCAATCGGAGGTCTCACCCCTCACCGTAACTCTCTGCTTCCTATTGCTTAGGTACTCCCTTATCCACTGGAGCACCTTACCAGCACCTGTGTGTGTGTGTGTGTGTGTGTGTGTGTGTGTGTGTGTGTGTGTGTGTGTGTGTGTGTGTGTGTGTGTGTGTGTGTGTACTCACTTAGTTGTACTCACTTAATTGTGCTTACGGGGGTTGAGCTCTTGCTCTTTGGTCCCGCCTCTCAACCGTCAATCAAGAGGTGTACAGGTTCCTGAGCCTATTGGGCTCTATCATATCTACTCTTGAAACTTTGTATGGAGTCAGCCCCCACCACATCACTTCCTAATGCATTCCATTTGTCAACCACTCTGACACTAAATAAGTTCTTTCTAATATCTCTGTGGCTCATTTGGGCACTCAGTTTCCACCTGTGACCCCTAGTGCGTGTGCCCCTTGTGTTAAATAGCCTGTCTTTATAAACCCTGTTGATTCCCTTGAGAATCTTGAATGTGGTGATCATGTCCCCCCTAACTCTTCTGTCTTCCAACGAAGTGAGGTTTAATTCCCGTAGTCTCTCCTCGTAACTCATACCTCTCAGCTCGGGTACTAGTCTGGTGGCAAACCTTTGAACCTTTTCCAGTTTAGTCTTATGCTTGACTAGATATGGACTCCATGCTGGAGCCGCATACTCCAGGATTGGTCTGACATATGTGGTATATAATGTTCTGAAAGATTTCTTACACAAGTTTCTAAAGGCAGTTCTTATGTTAGCCAACCTGGCATATGCTGCTGATGTTATCCTCTTGATATGAGCTTCAGGGGACAGGTCTGGCGTGATATGAACCCCCAGGTCTTTCTCTTTCTCTGACTCTTGAAGGATTTCATCTCCCAAATGATACCTTGTATCTGGTCTCCTGCTTCCTACCCCTATCTTCATTACATTACATTTGCTTGGGTTAAATTCTAACAGCCATTTGTTCGACCATTCCTGGAGCTTGTCCAGGTCTTCTTGAAGCCTCAAGCTGTCCTCCTCTGTCTTAATCCTACTCATAATTTTGGTGTCGTCCGCAAACATTGAGAGGAATGAGTCTATACCCTCTGGGAGATCATTTATGTATATCAGAAACAGGATAGGTCCAAGTACAGAGCCCTGTCGGACTCCACTGATGACTTCACGCCATTCTGAGGTCTCACCCCTCACTGTAACTCTCTGCTTCCTATTGCTTAGGTATTCCCTTATCCACTGGAGCGCCTTACCAGTTACTCCTGCCTGTTTCTCCAACTTATGCATCAACCTTTTATGGGGTACTGTGTCAAAGGCTTTCCGACAGTCCAGAAAAATGCAGTCCGCCCATCCTTCTCTTTCTTGCTTAATCTTTGTCACCTGATCGTTGAATTCTATCAATCCTGTAAGGCAAGGTTTACCCTCCCTGAACCCATGTTGATGGGTTGTCACGAAGTCTCTACTCTCCAGATGTGTTACTAGGTTTTTTCTCACAATCTTCTCCATCACCTTGCATGGTATACAAGTTAAGGACACTGGCCTGTAGTTCAGTGCGTCTTGTCTGTCACCCATTTTGTATATTGGTACTACATTAGCAGTATTCCATATTTCTGGTAGGTCTCCCGTTTCCAGTGACCTACTATACACTATGGAGAGTGGCAAGCAAAGTGCTCCTGCACACTCTTTCAATACCCATGGTAAGATTCCGTCTGGCCCAACAGCTTTCTTCACATCCAGCTCCAATAGGTGCTTCTTGATCTTATCTCTTGTAATTTCGAACCTATCCAAAGTCACCTGGTTTACTGCCATCTCTCCTAGCGCCGTGACTTCTCCCTGTTCTATTATAAAGACCTCCTGGAACCTTTTGTCGAGTTCTTCACACACCTCTTTGTCATTCTCTGTGTACCTGTTCTCGCGCACCCTAAGTTTCATTACCCGTTCCACCATTAGAGTAGCGGTCGCCAACCAGTGGTCCGCAGAAAAATCTGGACATTATTTGCATTTTTATGTTTTATTAATAATAACAAAAAAAATCTGAGAAATTCTTTTATTCTGAATGTTTTATTTTATTTGTGTATTGTATGTAACTGTGTATTTTGTTATTAACTGTTATACATAATGGCATCAAATAGTTTAGCTTTATTGACTTTAATACCTATCATCCGAGTAGTAGTAGTAGTAGTCCGGGGAATTATATTAGTGGTCCGAGGGATCATATTAGTGGTCCGTGGGATTATATTAGTGGTTTGAGGGATTATATTAGTGGTCTGAGGGATTATATTAGTGGTCCGAGGGATTATATTAGTAGTCCGAGGGATTATATTAGTGTTCCGAGGGTTTATATTAGTGGTCCGAGGGATTATATTAGTGGTCCGAGGGATTATATTAGTGGTCCGAGGGATTATATTAGTGGTCCATGGGATTATATTAGTGGTCTGAAGGATTATATTAGTGGTCCGAGGGATTATATTAGTGGTCCATGGGATTATATTAGTGGTCTGAGGGATTATATTAGTGGTCCGAGGGATTATATTAGTGGTCCGAGGGATTATATTAGTGGTCTGAGGGATTATATTAGTGGTCTGAGGGATTATATTAGTGGTCTGAGGAATTATATTAGTGGTCCATGGGATTATATATGTGGTCCGAGGGATTATAATTAGTAGTCCGAGGGATTATATTAGTGGTCCGAGGGATTATATTAGTGGTCCATGGGATTATATTAGTGGTCTGAGGGATTATATTAGTGGTCCGAGGGATTATATTAGTGGTTCGAGGGATTATATTAGTGGTCTGAGGGATTATATTAGTGGTCTGAGGGATTATATTAATGGTCCATGGGATTATATTATTGGTCTGAGGGATTATATTAGTGGTCCAAGGGATTATATTAGTGGTCCGAGGGATTATATTAGTGGTCCGAGGGATTATATTAGTGGTCCATGGGATTATATTTGTGGTCTGAGGGATTATATTAGTGGTCTGAGGGATTATATTAGTGGTCCGAGGGGTTATATTAGCGGTCCAAGGGGTTATATTTGTGGTCCAAGGGATTATATTTGTTGTAATCCACAAGTTAGTAGGGATTATTAGCTGGAGGATCATTACTACAACACTTAACGAATGATGATTTGAAGTACATGTTAAGTAGACAGACTATGGATCACATATCTAAGAAAGGTCAAAGGGATTAAGACCGCAGCTATTAGCCAAACTAATAATTCCTGGAAAGAGGACTCAGGCTTCTAGGAACAAGGTTACCGCTTCTAGGGATAAGGTTAATCGGATTATACCTTCCTTGAGAGGCGTGGTGAAATGGTTGAGGCCATGGCTGACTGAAGACAGTCTTGTTGTGGGAGTGGAACTGGCAAGTCTTCCGAGGTCTCCGTTTGTGGCAGCAGCGAAGTGTAGCAGACAGCTATGTGAGAGCCTGATGTGATCTTAGTGACCAAGTTAAGTCTGCAGTATGTGAGTATTGAATGAAAGACTAACCGGGTGTGGAGCGTTGTAGTAATCATTCCGTATTAGGAACTTAGGTGGAAGTTATGAGTGCAAGTGGTGACCGCGGAGGTCAAGTGGTCTATGGGTATTGGAAGTGTATTTACCTAATAGAGTATGTTAATATGTTATTATTTGTCAGAGTCTATTCTTTGTAATTAAATGACAAAACCCGACGGCCTTTAAATACCTTCCATCTGTCCCCTCATAGTGTTCCTTTTTTTGTTGATGAGGGAATTTTAGGGAATTGGTACACGTTATGTTTGGTGGCAGCGCAAACAGGTTTTGGAACACTTTGAGGGATGAAGGAAGTGTGTTACTGGTTTAGTTGGTGAGGGAATGTTCGGGAAATGGTAGACGTCGGGTTGTGTTGAGAACGGTAGTTACTAGACGGAGGAAAGAAGGGGTCAGGTGAGACCAGGTCAGAGGAGTTAGTTAATTAAAGGGACTAGGCCATTGTGGGGCACATATGGGTTTATTTCTTTCCAGATTCCCGCAACGAGAGACGGCTAAGATGCAAGTCTGGATCACTGAATCATCGGGATCCAAAACAAGTGCATTGTTCGTAGTGCGAATTATACAGAGATGGTAGGTAAACTAGCGCGGGTGAATGTGGGCCAGCGTGGGCCATGTGCGGCCATGTGTGCGGGCCAAGCGATGGGTGGGCCGAGCGAGCCGCACCTTGGAGTTTCTTTTATATCGTCGGTATGGTGGTAATAGTGAAAAACCATTGCTAAAGACAAATCAAGCGTGAAACTACGTAATTTGAAGTTAATTAAATTTCATGTAAAGTGTAAATCGAATATTTTAAGGATAATGAAATATTACCTAAAGTACTGCGCGAGTTCCTGCGTTGTCAGACGTAGATACAGAAAATAGGTGCAGTGAATTATGGACGCCTGGGCAAAGCGAGCGATGCGTAATTTGCCGTCTGGAGTTCGACGTCTAGTGTACCGTGGAGAGGTCCATGGAGATTTTTTGTAAGTTCAGGTAGCATTATGGAGATGTTACCGTGGGACACGGGGAGCGTGTCCAGTTGGTGGGGGGGTGTTGGCGGCGACGCAGTGTGTATTGGCGTTTGGACGCCGAGTGTAGTGCATGGTTGTGTATTGGCGATTGTACGCCGAGGTGTGTAGTGTAATGCACGTGTAGTGGCTTATTAAACGCCAGCGTAATGCATAGTATTTACTGTAGTGAAATGTGCATGTTTTGACTTATGATATTATGGATGTAGTATAGTGCATGACATTGTTGGCATTGTAGCACCAAGGTGTAGCGTGTAGCATAACTGGTTGTTATAACGCCGGGTGTATTGTAGACATTAGCGTTGAAGTGTGTTAACGCAGGTGGTAGTGTGTGGCGGGTGGCCACTACACAAGAAATTATACCTGATGAGTGTGGGTCAGGTAATTAACGGATTACCAGAGAACAGGGTGTGTTGTGTTGATGGCGTTGGGGACGCCGGGTGTTGTGTTGATGGCGTTGGGGACGCCGGGTGTTGTGTTGATGGCGTTGGGGAGGCCGGGTGTGGTGTTGATGGCGTTGGGGACGCCGGGTGTTGTGTTGATGGCGTTGGGGACGCCGGGTGTTGTGTTGATGGCGTTGGGGACGCCAGGTGTGGTGTTGAGGGCGTTGGGGACGCCGGGTGATGTGTTGAGGGCGTTGGGGACGCCGGGTGTTGTGTTGATGGCGTTGGGGACGCCGGGTGTGGTGTTGATGGCGTTGGGGACGCCGGGTGTGGTGTTGATGGCGTTGGGGACGCCGGGTGTTGTGTTGATGGCGTTGGGGACGCCGGGTGATGTGTTGAGGGCGTTGGGGACGCCGGGTGTTGTGTTGATGGCGTTGGGGACGCCGGGTGTTGTGTTGATGGCGTTGGGGACGCCGGGTGTGGTGTTGATGGCGTTGGGGACGCCGGGTGTGGTGTTGATGGCGTTGGGGACGCCGGGTGTTGTGTTGATGGCGTTGGGGACGCCGGGTGATGTGTTGAGGGCGTTGGGGACGCCGGGTGTTGTGTTGATGGCGTTGGGGACGCCGGGTGATGTGTTGAGGGCGTTGGGGACGCCGGGTGTGATGTTGATGGCGTTGGGGACGCCGTGTGTGGTGTTGATGGCGTTAGGGACGCCGTGTGTGGTGTTGATGGCGTTGGGGACGCCGGGTGTGGTGTTGATGGCGTTGGGGACGCCGGGTGTTGTGTTGATGGCGTTGGGGACGCCGGGTGTTGTGTTGATGGCGTTGGGGACGCCGGGTGTTGTGTTGATGGCGTTGGGGAGGCCGGGGGTTGTGTTGATGGCGTTGGGGACGCCGGGTGTTGTGTTGATGGCGTTGGGGAGGCCGGGGGTTGTGTTGATGGCGTTGGGGACGCCGGGTGTTGTGTTGATGGCGTTGGGGACGCCGGGTGTTGTGTTGATGGCGTTGGGGAGGCCGGGGGTTGTGTTGATGGCGTTGGGGACGCCGGGTGTTGTGTTGATGGCGTTGGGGACGCCGGGTGTGGTGTTGATGGCGTTGGGGACGCCGTGTGTGGTGTTGATGGCGTTGGGGAGGCCGGGGGTTGTGTTGATGGCGTTGGGGACGCCGGGTGTGGTGTTGATGGCGTTGGAGAGGCCGGGTGTGGTGTTGATGGCGTTGGGGACGCCGGGTGTTGTGTTGATGGCGTTGGGGACGCCGGGTGATGTGTTGAGGGCGTTGGGGACGCCGGGTGTTGTGTTGATGGCGTTGGGGACGCCGGGTGTTGTGTTGATGGCGTTGGGGACGCCGGGTGTTGTGTTGATGGCGTTGGGGACGCCGTGTGTGGTGTTGATGGCGTTGGGGAGGCCGGGGGTTGTGTTGATGGCGTTGGGGACGCCGGGTGTTGTGTTGATGGCGTTGGGGACGCCGTGTGTGGTGTTGATGGCGTTGGGGACGCCGGGTGTTGTGTTGATGGCGTTGGGGACGCCGTGTGTGGTGTTGATGGCGTTAGGGACGCCGTGTGTGGTGTTGATGGCGTTGGGGACGCCGGGTGTAGTGTTGATGGCGTTGGGGACGCCGTGTGTGGTGTTGATGGCGTTGGGGACGCCGGGTGTGGTGTTGAGGGCGTTGGGGACGCCGGGTGATGTGTTGAGGGCGTTGGGGACGCCGGGTGTGATGTTGAGGGCGTTGGGGACGCCGTGTGTGGTGTTAAGGGCGTTGGAGACGTAAAGTGTTGCAACCCGTTCTCGCAAATTTAATAAGTCAATATTGACTTATTAAATATGTGCATAGGTGACATACTTAACATAATAGATACCCTTAAAAAGATTCATAGAAAACACCAACCTTACCTAACCTTGTTAGTATCTTAAGATAAGCATGTTATTGCTTCGTAATTACAATTATTACCTAACCTATAATAGGTATAGGTTAAGTAATAATTGTAATTACGAAGCAATAAGATAAGCAGGGATAAGGGCCAGCTGCAATGGTTTTGCAGCTGCGCTCAGGCTATATACGGGGAGAAAGTAAGGAGCCGAGGGGGTTATGTAATAATGGCATCGAGCCAGGGGGCTCCGAGGGAATATTTTGCAGGTACAGCGGTCGGGAAGGTGTGAATACAGGTGGACACACTCTGGGCAGATGGGCCTAGAGTAATGTGCTACAGCTGTGGTGAGCACAGCAAGGAAGGATGACAAGAGAGCTGTGAGGTATCTACAGCGTTCTGGGGTTGGTGCCCTGGAACGAGACGTCAGTACAGACCCGAGGGAACATGACCCTGGGGTAGGAATCTCCGTTGCTCTGGAGGCCATGATCACGTTAGCTCAGAGCAACGATGGGACATTGACAACATTCACCAGGCTGGACAGCCTGGGTTTTGTCTGGGTCATGGAGGATCTATGACCTAGCAACCATGGGGCACGAAGACAAGAGAAGTGATGCTGCCAATTGTGGAGGAGGCCAGTGAAACATTGTGTGATCATTGTAACCCCTTATGTCAACAGACAGGGCAAGATGTTAAATTTTTATTAACTTGTTACTAAGGATGAAGAACCTTAGATATATGTGTTGTGTATATATTAATGACTAGTGTCATTACTTTTTAAGTGCCAGCATTCTGGTCCATGTAATTTTATGGTTATGTTTGTATGTAATTATATGTCAGCAGTTTAGGTATATGTGCATTGTTGGAGATGCGAAAAATTATTACAGACTATTTTACCTATGCTATGATGTGAATATAATGTATATGTTGGAGAAGTGATGTGAGTCATGTCGGGGAAATTTTTAATTTAATTTATCGTGTGCATGATGAACTTATTGGATGAATTTTTAGTTGTACATATATGGTGGGTGCATCCTCCAGGTCCTTGCACTAATGGAACCATTGCAATGATGCATATGGGGACATATGCGTGTTTAAGGAGGGGAGTGGTGTTGTAATCCACAAGTTAGTAGGGATTATTAGCTAGAGGATCATTACTACAACACTTAACGAATGATGATTGGAAGTACATGTTAAGTAGACAGACTATGGATCGCATATCTAAGAAAGGTCAAAGGGATTAAGACCGCAGCTATTAGCCAAACTAATAATTCCTGGAAAGAGGACTCAGGCTTCTAGGAACAAGGTTACCGCTTCTAGGGATAAGGTTAATCGGATTATACCTTCCTTGAGAGGCGTGGTAAAATGGTTGAGGCCATGGCTGACTGGAGACAGTCTTGTTGTGGGAGTGGAACTGGCAAGTCTTCCGAGGTCTCCGTTTGTGGCAGCAGCGAAGTGTAGCAGACAGCTATGCGAGAGCCTAATGTGATCTTAGTGACAAAGTTAAGTCTGCAGTATGTGAGTATTGAATGAAAGACTAACCGGGTGTGGAGCGTTGTTGTAATCATTCCGTATTAGGGACTTAGGTGGAAGTTATGAGTGCAAGTGGTGACCGCAGAGGTCAAGTGGTCTATGGGTATTGGAAGTGTATTTACCTAATAGAGTATGTTAATATGTTATTATTTGTCAGAGTCTATTCTTTGTAATTAAATGACAAAACCCGACGGCCTTTAAATACCTTCCATATGTTCACTCATTGTGTTCCAGTACAAACCTAGTGGTACGCCTCAAGGGTCTGGTGTGTGTAGGAGTACACGGTGGTAGTAACGGTTGCTGAGGCAAGGTGTTATGTGTTGTGTAATCGCTGTGTTCAGAATGAACCGGTGTTCAGCATCACGACATATTAGTGGTCCGTGGGATTATATTATTGGTCTGAGGGATTAAATTAGTTGTCCGAGGGATTATATTAGTGGTCCGAGGGATTATATTAGTGGTCCGAGGGATTACATTAGTGGTCCGTGGGATTATATTAGTGGTCCGAAGGGTTATATTAGTTCTCCGTTAGGTCCGAAATGTGGGCGACCACTGTGGTAGAGAGACACTTATACGTAGTAGATATAATAGAGGAAAAATAGATTGGTATGAAAAGTGGGACCCAAGAGCTAATAGCTCGCTTCTGCAGACACAAATAGTAAACACACAGCCCATCTGTCTACTGCCCAACAGTTACTCTCTCTCCCCTGCTGGTGGTGGTGGCAGTGCTGAGCTCCGTGGCAGAGTAGACTCCGTGCCACCTCGGCTCTAAGAGCCAGTGTTCAGGGTTTATGGAAAATCCATTAGCAGTTACTGGAGCCATATAATGACTTTACGCGTAGAGCGGCTGGGGAAGTGAGGCGTGCTGGGGGGAGGGGGGACACCACCGACCCCACTCCGACACACGCCAGCTTGGGGCTACTGTCACCTCCACCGACACACACCAGCTTGGGGCTACTGTCACCTCCGCCGACACACACCAGCTTGGGGCTGCTGTCACCTCTGCCGACACACGCCAGCTTGGGGCTGCTGTCACCTCCGCCGACACACACCAGCTTGGGGCTGCTGTCACCTCCGCCGACACACACCAGCTTGGGGCTGCTGTAACCTCCGCCGACACACACCAGCTTGGGGCTGCTGTCACCTTTGCCGACACACGCCAGCTTGGGGCTGATGTCAACTCCGCCGACACACACCAGCTCGGGGCTGCTGTCACCTCCGCCTACACACACCAGCTAGGGGCTGCTGTCACCTCCGCCGACACACACCAGCTCGGGGCTGCTGTCACCTCCGCCTACACACACCAGCTAGGGGCTGCTGTCACCTCTGCCGACACACACCAGCTCGGGGCTGCTGTCACCTCCGCCTACACACACCAGCTAGGGGCTGCTGTCACCTCCGCCGACACACACCAGCTTGGGGCTGCTGTCACCTCTGCCGACACACACCAGCCTGGGGCTACTGTCACCACCTACTGCTCACCTGGTGACCCAGGGGACAGCTCACCTGGTTACCCAGGGAACAGTAAAGTAAAGTAATTATCAAAAGAAGGCACCAAACCGGGAAGGCTATGTAGCACCATCAAATGTGCGGAATAATCAGAGGGCGCTAAATATCACCAAGGATGCCAGTAGGAGAACAAAAACGCATATGGCGAACGATATCAAAAGTATCCAAGTCACCAAGAGTTCCATTGAGGGACAGGCGACCGCGAGGGGAGGTCGGAAAGCAAGACACACGCTCGTCCTGGAAGTCAGGACATTCAAGAAGGACATGCACGACCGTAAGAGGGACAATGCAATTAGGACAATAAGGAGCAGGGCGGCGCTCCATCAAGTGACCATGGGTTAAGCGAGTATGGCCAATACGCAACCTCGCCAGAGCTGTTTCCCATCGCCGGTTACGGTGGCAGGAGGACGGCCACAAGGAAACACAACATTTAAGAGTACGAAGTTTGTTACCAGTAACAGACGACCAAAAAGCCTGCCAACAGGTAAGAATGGAGGAATGGATAACCGGGTAAAAGTCGGAATATGGAATATCTTTACGAGAGATAGGACAAGAGTGGACAGCTTCCTTGGCGGCAGCATCTGCACGCTCACTTAAAGACACCAATATGGCTGGGAATCCAACAAAACTCAACCGACTTAAATTTACTGTGGACACGAAACAGCCAATGCTGGATCTCGACAACTACTGGATGAACCGGATTAAAGGATCCGAGAGCCATGAGGGCACTACGCGAGTCAACAACAACTACAGGGGAAGACTGACAACGAGAAAACAGGAGACGAAGAGCATAGAGAATAGCATAAAGCTCCGCTGTAAAAATGCTAGTTTCCAGAGGTAAGCGACACATATAAGTGCGATCAGGAAAAACAACAGAGTAGCCAACACCGTCCGCAGACTTAGACCCATCAGTGAAGACAAAAACGGAGCGGGAGTGAGAAGAAAAGTGCTCAAGGAAAAGGCGTTTTAGAATCGTAGGAGGGGTAAAAGCTTTAGTGATACGGGTCAAGGATGTACAAAACTGCGGAAGGGGGACTCTCCACGGGGGCAAAGAAGGAACAACACGAGGAGAAACATTAGAAACACGAACGGAAAGAGAATCCTGTAAGCGAGATAACCGGACAGAAAGAGGGAGGTGGTGAAGAGGAACAGGAACCGCAGGAGGGGTAAAAGTTAAAGCACGACAGAGGCGAGAGGAAGGATGTTGTAAGGACCGCGCAAGATAGCGAAGACAGTAGCGATCACAGCGATCCTGGAGAGACAGGAAGCCAGTGTCAACACACAAGCTAAGGACGGGGGTAGAACGAAAGGCACCAGAACTGAGGCGCAACCAAGTATGGTGCAAAGCATCAAGACGGCGAAGAGTAGAAGGAGAAGCAGATGAGTAAGCAGGGCAACCATAATCGAGCTTAGACAGGACGAGAGAGGAATGTAAAGCAAGGAGAGTGCGCCTATCCGCTCCCCAAGAAGTATGGGACAATACCCGAAGGATGGCAAGGGCCTTAGAGCACTCAACACGGAGGTAAGAGATATGGGGAGACCAAGACAAACGAGTGTCAAGGAATAACCCCAAAAGCTTCGTGGAATCTTTGTCCTCATGGGGATGACCATAAAGTGACAAAGAGGGACGAAGAACGACCCGTTTCCTAGTAAAAGACATGACACAAGTCTTAGAAGTAGAGAACTTGAAGCCATGATCGGTGGCCCAAAATGACACGGAATCAATTGCAAGTTGAAGCCGGCGCTGAAGGAGAGGCGAATCATCACCCTGACAGCAAAGGGTAAGATCATCGATATAGAGAACGGAGAAGACACCTGAAGGAAGAGAGGAAAGAAGACCATTGAGGGCAACCAGAAAAAGAGTAGTGCTCAGAACACTACCCTGGGGCACTCCTTCGTACTGGTGAAAAGAGGCAGAGAGAGAGCGGTACCAAGGCGCACCCGAAAGGAACGACGAGAGAGGAAGCTGCAGAGAAAGAGAGGGAGATGACCACGAATGCCAAAAGAATGAAGCTGGGATAGAATATGATATCGCCAAGTGGTGTCGTAAGCCTTTTCCAGGTCAAAAAGGACGGCAACAACGGAGGTCTTCGCAGCAAAAGCAGTACGAATATAGACCTCCAAGTTCACCAGGACATCTGTCGTGCTGCGGCACTTGCGGAAACCAAATTGAGAAGGGGAGAGGAGGTGATGGTGTTCCAGGAACCACATCAGACGAACGTTAACCATACGTTCAAAGAGTTTGCAGACACCACTTGTGAGGGCAATAGGGCGAAAGTCCTTAGGGGATGTTCCCAGAGACCCCGGTTTGCAAATAGGGAGGACAACGGCATCGAGCCGTCCTCAGGGACTGACGACGACTCCCAGATCCGATAATACAGACTGACCCAGGGAACAGCTCACCTGGTGACCCAGGGGACAGCTCAACTGGTGACCCAGGGGACAACTGACCTGGTGACCCAGGGGACAGCTCACCTGGTGACCCAGGGGACAGCTCACCTGGTGACCGAGGGGACAGCACCTGGTGACAAAAGGGACAGCTTACCAGGTGACCCCAGGGGAGAGCTCACCTCGTGACCCATGGGACAGCTCACCTGGTGACTAAGGGGACAGCTCACCTGGTGACAGCTCACCAAGTGACCCAGAGGAAGGTTACTAGGTGACCCAGGGGACAGCTCACCTGGTGACCCAGGGGACAGCTCACCAAGTGACCAAGGGAACAGCTCACCTGGTGACCCAGAGGACAGCTCACCAGGTGACCCAGGGGACAGCTCACCTGGTGACCCAGGGGACAGCTCACCTGGTGACCGGAGACACGGGAGAGATTCCAAATTCACTTAAAGTAGCAGACATAGCGCCTCTACACAGGGGAGGGAGCAAAGCATTGGCAAAGAATTATAGACCAGTTGCACTAACATCGCACATCATAAAAGTATTTGAGAGAGTGATTAGGAGTCAGGTCACCAATTTCATGGAGACCAATGACCTTCACAACCCAGGCCAACATGGATTTCGAGCGGGAAGATCGTGCCTCTCAAAGCTACTTGAGCACTACGACAAAGTCACTGAGGCATTAGAAGAAAAACAGAATGCTGATGTGATATGCACGGACTCTGCAAAAGCTTTCTATAAATGTGACCATGGCGTGATAGCACACAAAATGAAGTCAGTGGGAATAACCGGTAAAGTAGGACGCTGGATACTCAGTTTTCTGTCAAACAGGACTCAGCGAGTAACGGCCAACAATATAAAATCTAGTCCAAGTGCAGTTAAAAGCTCTGTACATCAGGGTACAGTCCTTGCACCGCTGCTTTTCCTTATTCTCATATCAGATATAGACAAAAATACAAGTCACAGCTTCGTATCAACCTTTGCAGATGACACAAAAATCAGTATGAAAATTATCTCGGCTGAAGACATTGAAAAACTTCAAGCTGATATTAATAAAGATTTCGACTGGGCATCAGAAAATAACATGATGTTTAACAGTGATAAATTGTAGGTACTCAGGTACGGTAAGAATGAGGACCTTAAACATAATATAGGGTATACAACACAATCAATTGTACCCACAGTAGGAAAACAGCATGTAAAGGATTTGGGAAAAATAAAGTCTGACGACCTAACGTTTAAGGAGCACAACTAAGCAAATATTGCGACAGCCAGAAAAATGATAGGATGGATTACGAGAACTTTCAAATCCAGGGATCCCATCACAATGGTTGTACTCTTCGAGTCCCGTCTTGAGTACTGCTCAGTACTCACTTCCCCCTTCAGAGCAGGAGAGATTGCTGAAATAGAGGGAATACAGAGAACATATACGGCACGCATAGACGCGATAAAGCACCTAAATTATTGGGATCGTCCCAAAACCCTCCAAATGTACTCACTAGAAAGAAGACGAGAGAGATATCAAATAATATACACCTGGAAGATACTGGAGGGCCAAGTACCAAATCAACACAGTAAAATAACAACGTACTGGAGTGAACGATATGGAAGAAAATGCAGAATAGAACCAGTGAAGAGCAGAGGTACCATAGGCACAATCAGAGAACACTGTATAAACATCAGAGGTCCCCGGTTGTTCAACACCCTCCCAGCAAGCATAAGAAATACTGCCGGAAAAACCGTGGACATTTTCAAGAGGTAACTAGATTTATTCCTCCAAGGAGTGCCGGACCAACCGGGCTGTGTAGACCTAGTAGGCCTAGTAGACCAAACTCTCACTAGTCAAGCCTGGCCTCGGGCCGGGCTTGGGGAGTAGAAGAACTCCCAGAACCCCATCAACCAGGTATCAACCTGGTATCAACCAACCCAGGGGACAGCTCACCAGGTGACCCAGGGGACAGCACCTGGTGACCCAGGGGACAGCTCACCTGGTGACCCAGGGGACAGCTCACCAGGTGACCCAGGGGACAGCACCTGGTGACCGAGGGGACAGCTCACCAGGTGACCCAGTGGACAGCTAACCTGGTGATCCAGGGGACAGCTAACCTGGTGATCCAGGGGACAGCACACCTGGTGACCCAGGGGACAGCTAACCAGGTGACCCAGTGGACAGCTAACCTGGTGATCCAGGGGACAGCTAACCTGGTGATCCAGGGGACAGCTCACCTGGTGACCGAGGGGACAGCTCACCAAAAGACCCAGGAGACAGCTCACCAGGTGACAGCACCAGTTGACCCAGGGGACAGCACCTGGTGACCCACGGGACAACTCACCTGGTGACCCAGGGGACAGCTCACCAGGTGACCCAGGCAACAGCTCACCAGGTGACCCAGGGGACAGCACCTGGTGACCCAGGGGACAGCACATGGTGAACCAGGGGACAGCACCTGGTGACGCCAGGGGACAGCTCACCTGGTGACCCAGAGGACAGCTCACCAGGTGACCCAGGGGACAGCTAACCTGGTGATCCAGGGGACAGCTCACCTGGTGACCGAGGGGACAGCTCACCAAAAGACCCAGGAGACAGCTCACCAAGTGACCCAGGGGACAGCACCAGTTGACCCAGGGGACAGCTCACCTGGTGACCCAGAGGACAGCTCACCAGGTGACCCAGGGGACAGCACCTGGTGACCCAGGGGACAGCACCTGGTGACTCAGGGGGCAGCTCACCTGGTGACCCAGGGGACAGCTCACCAGGTGACCCAGGGGACAGCACCTGGTGACCGAGGGGACAGCTCACCAGGTGACCCAGTGGACAGCTAACCTGGTGATCCAGGGGACAGCTAACCTGGTGATCCAGGGGACAGCTCACCTGGTGACCCAGGGGACAGCTCACCAGGTGACCCAGTGGACAGCTAACCTGGTGATCCAGGGGACAGCTAACCTGGTGATCCAGGGGACAGCTCACCTGGTGACCGAGGGGACAGCTCACCAAAAGACCCAGGAGACAGCTCACCAGGTGACAGCACCAGTTGACCCAGGGGACAGCACCTGGTGACCCACGGGACAACTCACCTGGTGACCCAGGGGACAGCTCACCAGGTGACCCAGGGAACAGCTCACCAGGTGACCCAGGGGACAGCACCTGGTGACCCAGGGGACAGCACATGGTGAACCAGGGGACAGCACCTGGTGACGCCAGGGGACAGCTCACCTGGTGACCCAGAGGACAGCTCACCAGGTGACCCAGGGGACAGCTAACCTGGTGATCCAGGGGACAGCTCACCTGGTGACCGAGGGGACAGCTCACCAAAAGACCCAGGAGACAGCTCACCAAGTGACCCAGGGGACAGCACCAGTTGACTCAGGGGACAGCTCACCTGGTGACCCAGAGGACAGCTCACCAGGTGACCCAGGGGAGCACCTGGTGACCCAGGGGACAGCACCTGGTGACTCAGGGGGCAGCTCACCTGGTGACCTAGGGGACTCAGGGGACAGCTCACCCGGTGACCTAGGGGACACCTCACCAAGTTACCCAGGGGACCGAAGCAGGTGACCCATGGGGCCAGCACCAGATGACCCATGGGACAGCACCTGGTGAACCAGGGAAAAGCTCACCAGGTGACCCAGGGAACAGCACCAGGTTACCCAGGGGACAGCTCACCTGGTGACCCAGGGGACAGCACCTGGTGACCCATGGGACAGCACCTGGTGAACCAGGGGAAAGCTCACCAGGTGACCCAGGGAACAGCTCACCAAGTGACCCAGGGGACAGCTCACCTTGGTGACCAATGGAACAGCTCCCCTGGTGACCCAAGGGACAGCTCCCCTGGTGACCCAAGGGACAGCACCTGGTGACCCAGGGGACAGCACCAGTTGACTCACGGAACAGCTCACCAGGTGACCCAGGGGAAAGCACCTGGTGACCCAGGGTACAGCTCACCAGGTAACCCAGGGGACAGCACCTTGTAACCCCAGGGGACCGCACCAGGTGTCCCAGGGGACAGCTCCCCTGGTGACCCAAGGGACAGCACCTGGTGACCCAGGGGACAGCACCAGTTGACCCACGGAACAGCTCACCAGGTGACCCAGGGGAAAGCACCTGGTGACCCAGGAGACAGCTCACCAGGTGACCCAGGGGAAAGCACCTGGTGACCCAGGGTACAGCTCACCAGGTGTCCCAGGGGACAGCACCTGGTGACCCAGGGGACAGCTAACCTGGTGACACAAGGGACAGCACCAGGTGTCCCAGGGGACAGCACCTGGTGGTCCAGGGGACAGCACCTGGTGACCCAAGGAACAGCACCTGGTGACCCAGGGGACAGCACCTGGTGACCCAGGGAACAGCTCACCAGGTGACCCAGGGGAAAGCACCTGGTGACCCAGGGTACAGCTCACCAGGTGTCCCAGGGGACAGCACCTGGTGACCCAGGGGACAGCTCACCAGGTGTCCCAGGGGACAGCACCTGGTGACCCAGGGGACAGCTAACCTGGTGACACAGGGGACAGCACCAGGTGGCCCAGGGGACAGCACCTGGTGACCCAGGGGACAGCACCTGGTGACCCAGGGGAAAGCTCACCAGGTGACCCAGGGGACAGCACCTGGTGACCCAGGGGACAGCACCAGGTGACCCAGGGGACAACACCAGGTGACCCAGGGGGCTGCACCAGGTGACCCAAGAGACAGCCCACCAGGTGACCCAGGGGACAGCACCAGGTGACCCAGCGGACAGCACCAGGTGACCCAGGAGACAGCACCAGGTGACCCAGGGGACAGCACCTGGTGAACCAGGGCACAGCACCTGGTGACCCAGGGGACAACACCTGGTGACCCAAGGGACAGCACCTGGTGACTCAGGGGACAGCACCTGGTGACCTAGGGGACAGCTCACCAGGTGACCCAAGGAACAGCTCACCAAGTGACCCAGGGGACTGCTCTCCTTGTGACCCAGGGAATACCTCACATAGTGACGCAGGGGACAGCTCACCTGGTGACAGCTCCCCTGGTGACCCAGGGGACAGCTCATTTGGTGACCCAGGGGACAGCTCACCTGGTGACCCAGGGGACAGCTCATTTGGTGACCCAGGGGACAGCTCACCAGGTGACATAGGGGACAGCTTCCCTGGTGACGCAAGGGACAGCTCACCTTGTGACCCAGGGAACAGCTCACTTGGTGACCCCAGGGGACAGCTCACCTTGTGACCCAGGGGACAACGCACCTGGTGTCCCAGGGGACAGCTTACCAGGTGACCCAGGGGACAGCTCCCCTGGTGACCCAGGGGACAGCTCCCCTGGTGACCCAGGGGACAGCTCACCAAGTGACCCAGGGGACAGCTCACCAGGTGACCCAGGGGACAGCTCACCTGGTGACCCAGAGAACAGCTCACCTGGTGACCCAGGGGACAGCACCTGGTGACCCAGGGGACAGCTTACCAGGTGACCCAGGGGACAGCTTACCTGGTGACCCAGGGGACAGCTCACCTTGTGACCCAGGGGACAACTCACCTGGTGACCCAGGGGACAGCTTACCAGGTGACCCAGGGGACAGCTTACCAGGTGACCCAGGGGGACAGCTCACCTGGTAACCCAGGGGACAACACCTGGTGACCCAGGGGACAGCTCCCCTGGTGACCCAGGGGACAGCTCCCCTGGTGACCCAGGGGACAGCTCCCCTGGTGACCCAGGGGACAGCTCACCAAGTGACCCAGGGAACAGCTCACCAGGTGACAGCTCACCTGGTGACCCAGAGAACAGCTCACCTGGTGACCCAGGGGACAGCACCTGGTGACCCAGGGGATAGCACCTGGTGACAAAGGGGACAGCACCTGGTGACCCAGGGGACAGCACCAGGTGACCCAGGGGACAGCACCAGGTGACCCAAGGAACAGCACCAGGTGACCCAGGGGACAGCACCTGGTGACCCAGGGGACAGCACCTGGTGACCCAAGGGACAGCACCAGGTGACCCAGGGGACAGCACCTGGTAACCCAGGGGACAGCATCTGGTGAACCAGGGGACAGCACCTGGTGACCCAAGGGACAGCATCTGGTGACCCAGTGGACAGCACCTGGTGACCCAGGGGACAGCTCACCAGGTGACCCAGGGGACAGCACCTGGTGACCCAGGGGACACCTCACCTAGTGACCCAGGGGACAGCTCCCCTGGTGACCGAGGGGACAGCCCACCAGGTGACAGCTCATCAGGTGACCCAGGGAACCACAGCAGGTGACCCAGGGGACAGCTCCTGGTGACCCAGGGGACAGCTCACCAGGTGACCCAGCCCAGCAAACACAAATCGTATAGAAAACGTTCATCTATATCTTCCCATAGGTGTAGGAATGACTTGCATTGAGAATGGTGTAGGAGAGCCTTTGAGAAACTTTTAATCCAAAAATCCAAACTCATAGATTTTATAATAAATCTTTTTTCTACAACTATTTTGTTTCTAATGTATTACAAATAGTTTTTACATGTTTAAATATAAAATTTATGGTGTTTTTTTGTAAAATTCACTAATAAATTGTGAATGATATTTATTGACTGAATGAAACCTTCAAAATACATTTAGTTATGCTATGATCAGAAAAAAAGTAGTTTTCCAAATTTCTAAAAATCGCTCTTTTTAACACAATTTGACTCCTTATGCATTCAACTAAACACTATTATCATGTTTATATATAAAATTTATGTATTATTCCCAAAATAATTTATATAAATTGTAAAAGTTGCTGGAAAGTGGTGTGAAAGAATCTGAAAACCTTTTGTTTTCTTATATATTAGTGTGTTCTTATTAACTATGCCCAAGTGCACAGTTTATCAAACAAGAAGTAAGTAAGTAATTATCAAAAGAAGGCACCAAACCGGGAAGGCTATGTAGCACCATCAATTGCGCAAAATAATCAGAGGGCGCTAAATATCACCAAGGATGCCAATACGAGAACAAAAACGCATAAGGCGAACGAACTCAAAAGTATCCGAGTCACCAAGAATTCTATTGATTGACAGGTGACTGCGAAGGGGGGTCGGAAAGCAAGACACACGCTCGTCCTGGAAGTCAGGACATTCAAGAATGACATGCACAACCGTAAGAGGGACAATGCAACTAGGACAATAAGGAGCAGGGCAGCGCTTCATCAAGTGACCATGGGTTAAGCAAGTATTGCCAATACGCAACATCGCCAGAGCTGTTTCCCACCGCCGGTTACGGTGGAAGGAGGACGGCCACGAGGAAACACAACATTTAAGAGTACGTAGTTTGTTACCAGTAACAGACAACCAAGAAGCCTGCCAACGGGTAAGGACGGAGGAATGGATAACCGGGTAAAAGTTGGAATACGGAACACCTTTACGAAAGATGGGACAAGAGCAGACAGATTCATTGGCGGCAGCATCCGCACGCTTATTTAAAGACACACCAATATGGCTGGGAACCCAACAAAACTCAACGGACTTAAATTTACTGTGGACACGAAACAGCCAATGCTGGATCTTGACAACTACTGGATGAACCGGATTAAAGGACTCGAGAGCCATGAGGGCACTACGAGAGTCAACAACAACTACAAAGGAAGACTGACAACGAGAAAGCAGGAGACGAAGAGCATAGAGAATAGCCTAAAGCTCCGCTGTAAAGTCTCCGATGCTAGTCTCTGGAGGTAAGCGACACATATAAGTGCGATCAGGAAAAACCGTCCGCAGACTTAGACCCATCGGTGAAGACAGAAACAGAGCGGGAGTGAGAAGAAACGTGCTCAAGGAAAAGGCGTTTTTAGAACCGTAGGAGGGGTAAAAGCTTTAGTGATACGGGTCAAGGATGTACAAAACCGCGGAAGAGGGACTCTCCACGGGGGCAAAGTAGGAACAAGACGAGGAGAAACATTAGAAATACGAACGGAAAGAGAGTCCTGTAGGCGAAATAACCGGACAGAAAGAGGGAGGTGGTGAAGAGGAACAGGAACCGCAGGAGGAGTAAAAGTTAAAGCACGACAGAGGCGAGAGGAAGGATGTTGTAAGGACCGCGCAAGATAACGAAGACAGTAGCGATCACGGCGGTCTAGGAGAGAAAGGAAGCCAGTGTCAACATACAAGCTAAGGACGGGAGTCGAACGAAAGGCACCAGAACTGAGGCGCAACCCAGTATGGTGCAAAGCATCAAGACGGCGAAGAGTAGAAGGAGAAGCAGACGAGTAAGCAGGGCAACCATAATCGAGCTTAGACAGGACGAGAGAGGAATGTAAAGCAAGGAGAGTGCGCCTATCTGCCCCCCAAGGAGTATGGGACAAGACCCGAAGGAGGGTAAGGGCCTTAGAGCACTCAACACGGAGGTAAGAGATATGGGGAGACCAAGAAAAACGAGTGTTAAGGAATAACCCCAAAAGCTTCGCAGAATCTTTGTACTCAAGGGGATGACCATAAAGTGACAAAGAGGGACGAAGAACGACCCGTTTCCGCGTAAAAGTCATGGCACAAGTCTTAGAAGTAGAGAACTTGAAGCCATGATCGGTGGCCCAAGATGACACGGCATCAATTGCAAGTTGAAGCCGGCGCTGAAGGAGAGGCGAATCATCACCCTGACAGCAAAGGGTAAGATCATCGACATAGAGAGTGGAGAAGACACCTGAAGGAAGAGAGGAAAGAAGACCATTGAGGGCAACCAGAAAAAGAGTAGTGCTCAGAACACTCCCCTGCGGCACACCTTCGTATTGCTGAAAAGAGGCAGAGAGAGCGGTACCAAGGCGCACCCGAAAGGAACGACGACAGAGGAAGCTGCGTAGAAAGAGCAACCCGTTCTCACACAAGACAGCACATATATGACTTAATGCTTAAAGTCAATATGTTGAATATGAATTAGTAAATATGTGATATATTTCCAGTTACTTTTTTTACCAAGGCCCAAACTCTTCCTCACGTACCAATTTACGTGTCACAGTACCCGTCCGTCAACATAGATAGCAGAATATTCGTGATTGGTTCAATTATAAGGAAAATTGTAGTTTTCAGGTCCCACATGGGTTGTGAAATTTACCTACTATTGTCCATGCTCTTAGAATATTACAGATCAGCTACTTCCTATTGAAGGTTCGTAGTTTTGTTTTGAGAAATATTAGTTGTTCTTAGTAAATTATAATAAGCACTAAAAATTATTACATAGAATAACAGTCCTTCACCAATCAATATTATATACTATAGTTTGTGCTTTACAAATCTTTAAAGGATGTTTTGTAGGAACGCTAACAGAAAACGATGTTACGTTGGAATGTCTATGGGGTAAACTACTGCAAACAGGATGGTATTGTGTCTACTATACCAACTATAGCTAGGATGGGTATATTGTCACCTAATGCCTGTTAGGTGGGAAAGGGGTCCAATACCACCCACAGGATGGGCATGAGGGTCACATCCACCCACAGGATGAGTATGGGGATCACATCCACCCACAGGAAGGGTATGGGGTACAATACCACCCACAGGATAAGTATGGCGTCCACTACAACCCACAGGATGGGTATGGGGCTCCAACCACCCATAGAATGGGTATGGGGCTCCAACCACAAATAAAATGGGTATAGGGTCCAATAACACCCACTGGATGTGGAAGGCGTCCATTGCCGCCCGCGAGCTCGAAAACCGCAGCATTCATCTCAGAACCATGCCTATTTCACACAGATTCCTTAATAAACGTAAGAGTTTTATATGTCACAAGAAAGATATAAATATAAGCTTCATTCTAAATACCTTACCATGGGCATATTTAAATTTAAAGCGAAGATACGTGTACTTTTATAATAGCCGAGCTTTAACCCCAAACAGATTGATCGACCGAGCAACTCTCTCTCAGAACAATGTTTATTTCACGTGAATTCGTTAATAAACATATATGTTTTATATGTCTCAAGAAAGGCAGACATATAAGCTTCACTTTAAACACTTTACCATGGACATATTTAAAGTTCTAATGAAGATACATGTATTTTAAAAATTACGGAGCTCCCACCCCGTACAGACTGAACGACAGAGCAACTCTCTCTCAGATCAATGTTTATTTCACGTAAATTCGTTAATAAACACAAATGTTTTATATGTCTTAAGCAAGATAGAAATAAGAGCTTCATTTTAAGTACATTACATTAGACATATTTATAGCTCAAGTGAAGATACATATGTTTTTATAGTAGCGCTCAGTAGCTTGTCGGGCATTAGTGCAGACGCCTACGGACTTGCCGATATATTGTATAATTAACAAAGATACGTTAATAAAGCCTAAATTCTTATATGCCTCCAGAAAGACCGAGATATGAACATTATTATGATTTCACCAAATGAAATATATCATGTTCGAGAACAAAGATATATCAATTTTAAATTAAGTTTCGACTCTTGCTCGGGCGAGAGAGATGGGGCGACTCTCGCCCCATCTATTGGAGATTCTGTCCACTAAAGACCTCAAAAAGCTACTCAAACCCTCCTAGCATTATTTAAGTAATGAAGTAATATGGTATATTTACTATAATGTGGGTGCTGAATGCAGAACATGAGAAAACATATATTTACTCCAAACTAATATAATTTCATTATGAAATAAGTAAATAAGTAGCATCAAAGGAAGTCGACGGTCCAAGCGTCAATGTTGTGGAGCGACTTATCCAAGATATATCGTTGTTTGGAAAGTGTTTGTTGGCATATCCAGTTGTCGCACTTCTCTGCACAAATTATCACAAATTTAAATTATAATGTTAACAAGTAGAATACGTATTTTTAATAAAATCTAACATAACTAGCCAGAAAACATTTAACATTTATTAAAAAAATATATGTTTGGAAGTTAAATCGACTTCATAGGACAATGGGTTTTGTTATATATACTCGTTATTCGTTGACATGCGTTCGCTACTTAAACTACCATGTACTGTACTTATGTAAAATCTCCCATGTCTCTTCGCTCATCTCACCGAACCCTACAGGCTCTTTGATATATTGTTTAATTAATTGAGATTCACAAATAAAGCTTATAATTGTATATGTTATCAAAAAGGCAGAGCTTATTTTAGTTCATTTATTATGCACCCCATACCCATCCTATGAGCGATAGTGGAGTGTTACAGAGGCATATAATGGGCTCAGGGACTGAGCCCCACAATTCATATAGCCAAGCAAGTTATAATCTTGATAAGCTAGTTACAAAAGTCAATGCACATTGTCACATCAACAATGGGCTCGAGTCCGA
>NC_091214.1:30018927-30298927 GCF_040958095.1 Procambarus clarkii
GCATGTAAGTATGTATGTATGTATGTATGTATGTATGTATGTATGTATGTATGTATGTATGCATGTATGAATGGATAGATGGATGTATGTATGTACGCATGCATGCATGCATGTATGTATGTATGCATGTATGTATGTATGTATGTATGTATGTATGTATGTATGTATGTATGTATGTATGTATGTATGTATGTATGTATGTATGGATGTATGTATGCATGTATGTATGTATGTATGGATGTATGTATGTATGTATGTATGTATGTATGTATGTATGTATGTATGTATGTATGTATGCATGTATGTATGTATGTATGTATGGATAGATGGATGTACGCATGCATGTATGTATGTATGTATGTATGTATGTATGTACGCATGTATGTATGTATGTATGTATGTATGTATGTATGTATGTATGTATGTATGTATGTATGTATGTACGTACGTACGTATGTATGTATGTATGTATGTATGTATGTATGTATGTATGTATGTATGTATGTATGTATGTATGTATGTATGTATGTATGTATGTATGTATTCCCAATCACGTTAAAGACTCCCCCTCTATCATCCAGTTTAAGAGAAAAACAACTATGTACTAAATAATCAACTCCTTGTAACTTTAATTATGCTGACCTTCCTATCTGTATTCAGACTGAGCCTACCATCATTATAGGTGATTATAATGCTAGACATAGGAATATTGGTAATTCGCAGTTCAGTAATCGTAACGGCAACCAACTGGTGTCACTATTAGGTAGTCACGATGATGCACAGATTGTGGGTGACCTTGAACCGACGAATATCTACGGAGGTATTCTTGATCTATGTCTCGGTTTCAACGTCTCCCACACCGTCTGTGCCTCGTCAATAGTGCCAGATATAGCGTCTGATCATCTGGCCATATTAGCCACTGTAAGCATTGGAAGTTCTATCCTCCCTGGTGGAGTGTTCAAGCGGAAGAGGCTGGCTGTGCCCATCGATCAACGAGGCAATCTTGTTGCTCATGTGTCAGATTGGTGCAGTTCATCTGAGCCTTCATCAGTTGAAGATTTTAACAATGAGCTCACAGGTACTCTCGAACAGTTTATAGAATCACTTGATTCATCGTCCAGGCCACGTAACCCAAATTACACCGGTCATAGCACTTATGTTTATTATAATGATTCTAAATTGCATGCACTAAAACGCACTGCCAGAATAATTGGACTAGCTTGTAGAAGGACCCGCACTGCTGAAATGCTTCGGCTCTTTCAAGCGGCTCTGGCTAAGGCCAGGGAACGTATGGTGGAGCTGAGGCAGACAGACTGGGAAACTTTTGTCAGTGGTCTCAATTCTCACACGCCACTAAGTCGGGCATGGAAGGATATCAACAAGATCAAAGGGAAAAATGCTGCAGAGATCTCGTACCCTAATCCTCTGCACAGAGCAAATGAGCTTGTTGATGCTTGGGCCACGACTTCCAGCTTTGACAGTCTTCCTCTACCCTCACAGAATGAATTAAATGATAGATATACTGATAGGGCAAGGCTCCTTGACTTCATGCTTCATCAAGAGGATGACTGTGACATGCTTTTACTGAATACGAACTAGATTCTGCTCTACATAAAGGCAAAGCTACATCACCCGGGGAGGATGGAGTTACTGACGGCATACTGCATATGCTTCTCCTAGTTCCAGGGAATCCCTTGCTTCAATTGTATAATATGAGCTATGTAACTGGGGAGCTTCCTAAGTCATGGACCAACAGTGTTATTATTCCCATTCCTAAACCTCACCAGCGGAGTGCTTTTCGCCCAATCTCCCTCACTAGTTGTCTCTATGAGTGTCTTGAGAGGATGGTTCTCAACCGTCTCCTTTACAAAATTATTAATATGTTGTCTCCCCAGATATATGGCTTTACGCATGGAAAGAGTGTACATCACTGTATTACCACATTCCTCACCCTGCATACTGATAGGTCATATACCACTTTCCTAGATCTTAAGTCAGCCTTTGACATTGCTAACCCACACGTCATTCTGAGAGAACTTGCTAAAATGAATGTTGGAATGTTAATGTTAAAAATTGTTCAAACTGAAATAAATATATAACACTGTACGGTACAGTTGTGTTTAATTATTTGGTATTTGTGGTACCAAGTACTACTAGGTCATTATGAGATATGCTGAATGTTGTCAATATACCATCTGAATACGCTTCACTTTGCGTTAATCATTGGACGTCCTAATGATTAAGGTCCCCAAAAGGACTTAATCAGACCTCAGTGGACATTTTTACTCTCCCTCTCTCTCTCTCTCTCTCAGAGCATCCCCTTATGTGTTGTATGTGGGTGCTGAAGTTCAGTCTCTTGTCTATGTATAGGTGAAGGAACTTTCCATAATTGTTATTGCTAATGTTTACTTGTAATACTGGGTATACATCCGGTGTTCTTACCCTCGACCGTGGCGAGGGTAAGCCGCGGTCGTATGGTCTGAAACCCACAAATATTTACAATGGGGGAGGGGGGGGGGATAACATTTCCTCTTCAAGCACGCGCACACAAATGAACTATGTTACTTAACTGGAAGCACTCGTACAACATAATTTACACGATTTCTCAGGATAATTATACTTCTTACCAGCAAATATACACTATAGTACCTAGGAGGTTGTCTTCAATGGTATCTAAGATAATTAAAAGAACCCAAGCAAACTACTGTGAAAATGTGCAGGACAAACATATCAATTGTGACACTAGCTCTCCACATATGACATTTGCTTAATTTAGAAACTGTACTTGTGGTCGATCTCGAACCCACGTTGTTGATGTGACGATGTGTTATGAATTTTGTGGCTACCTCCTCAAGATTGTAACTTGCTTAGATAAATAAATTGTGTGTTCAGTCCCTGAACCCATTATGTGATAAATTAACTAAACTAAAAACTATAGTCTGGCGACGAAACCTGAACTGCATAATGTAAATAGGGATTAACCAGAAAAAGATATAGGTGAAGAATAACACCAGGTAACTGCGTTAATTACAATATCTAGATCAAACTAACATTGATTTTCAAAGGTTGTATATTTTCCATCAATGGAGAGCATCAGCCAAGAAGCCTTCTTTAAAATATGAATATCTTTCCGCACCCAATAAGATCTAATCTCTAAATAAAACGCAAAAAACGACTTGATTGTAACCTATCCACCGCTGCCCATTGGATGGGGGAGGAGGTTATGTGTAGGATAAACATATCAATTGTGACACTAGCCCTCCATATATGTCAGTTGCTTAAATTATAAACTGTACTTGTGGTCGGTCTCGAGCCCATTGTTGATGTGACAATGTGCATTGACTTTTGTAACTAGCTTATCAAGATTATAACTTCCTTGGCTATATGAATTGTGGGGCTCAGTCCCTGAGCCCATTATGTGCCTCTGTAACACTACACTATCGCCCATAGGATGGGTATGGGGTGCATAATAAATGAACTAAACTAAGCTCTGCCTTTTTGTTAACAGATACAATTATCAGCTTTATTTGTGAATCTCAATTAATTAAACAATATATCACAGAGCCTGTAGGGTTCGGTGAGATGAGCGAAGAGACATGGGAGATTAAATGGGATTCTTGTAATGTTATTTGTCTATTTGTACTCACTGAATTTGTGCGCCCCTTGAGGGACTTGAAGTAGAGGGGGGTAGAAATAGCCTAAGCTACTCTATCCCTTTGAGATGTATTTATTGCTTATCTCAATAAACATACTTGAACTTGAACTTGACATGGGAGATTTTACATAAGTACAGTACATGGTAGTTTAAGTAGCGAACGCATGTCAACGAATAACGAGTATATATAACAAAACCCATTGTCCTATGAAGTCGATTTAACTTCCAAACATATATTTTTTTAATAAATGTTAAATGTTTTCTGGCTAGTTATGTTAGATTTTATTAAAAATACGTATTCTACTTGTTAACATTATAATTTAAATTTGTGATAATTTGTGCAGAGAAGTACGACAACTGGATATGCCAACAAACACTTTCCAAACAACGATATATCTTGGATAAGTCGCTCCACAACATTGACGCTTGGACCGTCGACTTCCTTTGATGCTACTTATTTCTTAATGAAATTATATTAGTTTGGAGTAAATATATGTTTTCTCATGTTCTGCATTCAGCACCCACATTATAGTAAATATACCATATTACTTCATTACTTAAATAATGCTAGGAGGGTTTGAGTAGCTTTTGAGGTCTTTAGTGGACAGAATCTCCAATAGATGGGGCGAGAGTCGCCCCATCTCTCTTGCCCGAGCAAGAGTCGAAACTTAATTTAAAATAGATATATCTTTGTTCTCGAACATGATATATTTCATTTGGTGAAATCATAATAATGTTCATATCTCGGTCTTTCTGGAGGCATATAAGATTTTAGGCTTTATTAGCGTATTATTGTTAATTATACAATATATCGGCAAGTGCGTAGGCGTCTGCACTCCATGCCCGACAAGCTACTGAGCGCTACTATAAAAACATATGTATCTTCACTTGAGTTATAAATATGTCTATTGTAATGTATTTAAAATGAAGCTCTTATTTCTATCTTGCTTAAGACATATAAAACATTTGTGTTTATTAACGAATTTACGTGAAATAAACATTGATTTGAGAGAGAGTTGCTCTGTCGTTCAGTCTGTACGGGGTGGAAGCTCCGTAATTTTTAAAATACATGTATCTTCATTAGAACTTTAAATATGTCTATGGTAAAGTGTTTAAAGTGAAGCTTATATGTCTGCCTTTCTTGAGACATATAAAACATATATGTTTATTAACGAATTCACTTGAAATAAACATTGTTCTGAGAGAGAGTTGCTCGGTCGATCAATCTGTCTGGGGTTAAAGCTCGGCTATTATAAAAGTACACGTATCTTCGCTTTAAATTTAAATATGCCCATGGTAAGGTATTTAGAATGAAGCTTATATTTATATCTTTCTTGTGACATATAAAACTCCTACGTTTATTAAGGAATCTGTGTGAAATAGGCATGGTTCTGAGATGAATGCTGCGGTTTTCGAGCTCGACGAGCAATGAAAACTGCCCCTTTTATAAAACTTCAAATATTTTCGGTTTTACTTAAAATATTTGTCTGGTAGAGGTTTAACATATAGTTCGCGTTTTTGTCTTTCTTCTGACTAATAAATAATTTTGGTTTAATAAGTCATCAAGATGTTTTCAACAATATTTCACATGTATTTCATCTGAACAATGTATTTCAACAATACAATACAACAAATACACACATTGGTACATTATTGCAAAGGCACTATACCATATATATATATATATATATATATATATATATATATATATATATATATATATATATATATATATATATATATATATATATATATATATATATATATATATATATATATATATATATATATTGTTGCAAGTCGAGCAACAAATATTTTACATTGAACAACAAATGAGATTGGAAAAGCAGTATTGCCACCTCTGCTATACAGAAAAAATAGACCCCAGACACACCCTATGGGTAGTAATGGACCCCCATACCGACACTATGAGGGGTAGTGGACCCCATAATAACACTATGGGCGGTAGTGGGCACTATACAAACACTATGGGCGGTAGTTGACTTCATAGCGACCCTGTGGGCGGTAGTGGACCCCCTGCCGACCCTGTGGGCGCCAGTGGACCCCATACCGACCCTGTGGGCGGCAGTGGACCCCTACCGACCCTGTCGACGCCCTACCGACCCTGTGGGCGGTAGTGGACCCCATACCGACCCTGTGGGTGGCAGTGGACCCCATACCGACCCTGTGGGCGGTAGTGAACCCCCTACCGACCCTGTGGGCGGCAGTTGACCCCCTACCAACCCTGTGGGCGGTAGTGGACCCTTTACCGACCCTGTGGGCGGCAGTGGACTCTATATACTAATCCTGTGGGCGATACTGGACCCTATACTCATCCTGTGGGCGGCAATGGATGCCATACACATCCAGTGGGTGTTATTGGACCCCATACTCATCCTGTGGGTGGTATTGGACCCCATACCCATCCTGTGGGTGGTTGTGAGCCCCATACTCATCCTGTCGGTGGTAGTGGACGCCATTTCATTCCTGTGGGTGGAAGTGATCCCCAAATTTGCAGTAGTTTACCCCATAAACATTCCAACAACATCGTTTTCTGTTAGCGTTCCTACAAAACATTCTTTAAAGATTTTTAAAGCTCAAACTATGGTATATAATATTGATTGGTGAAACACTGTTATTCTATGTAATAATTTATAGTGCTTATTATAATTTACTAAGAACAACTAATATTTCTCAAAACAAAACTACGAGCCTTCAATAGGAAGTAGCTGATCTGTAATATTCTAAGAGCATGGACAATAGTAGGTAAATTTCACAACCCATGTGGGACCTGAAAACTACAATTTTCCTTATAATTGAACCAATCACGACTATTCTGCTATCTACGTTGAAGGACGGGTACTGTGACACGTAAATTGGTACGTGAGGAAGAGTTTGGGCCTTGGTAAAAAAGGTAACTGGAAATATATCACATATGTACTAAATCATATTCAACATATTGACTTTAAGCATTAAGTCATATATGTGCTGTCTTGTGTGAGAACGGGTTGAGAAAGAGAGGGAGATGACCACGAATGCCAAAGGAATGAAGTTGAGATAGAATATGCAACCCGTTCTCACACAAGACAGCACATATATGACTTAATGCTTAAAGTCAATATGTTGAATGTGATTTAGTACATATGTGATATATTTCCAGTTACCTTTTTTACCAAGGCCCAAACTCATGCTCACATACTAATTTACGTCTCACAGTACCCGTCCATCAACGTAGAAAGCAGAATAGTCGTGATTGGTTCAATTATAATGAAAATTGTAGTTTTCAGGTCCCACATGGGTTGTGAAATTTACCTACTATTGTCCATGCTCTTAGAATATTACAGATTAGCTACATCCTATTGAAGGCTCGTAGTTTTGTTTTGAGAAATATTAGTTGTTCTTAGTAAATTACAATAAGCACTTTAAATAATTACATAGAATAACAGTGCTTCATTAATCAATATTATATGCCATAGTTTGCGCTTTAAAAATCTTTAAAGAATGTTTTGTAGGAATGCTAACAGAAAACGATTTTATGTTGGAATGTTTATGGGGTAAACTACTGCAAACTTGGGGATCACTTCCACCCACAGTAAGGGTATGGAGTCCAATACCATCCACTGGATGTGTATGGCGTCCAGTACCACCGACAGGATGGGTATGGGGCTCACAACCACCCACAGGATGGGTATGGGGTCCAATAACACCCACTGGATGTGTATGGCGTATATTGCCGCCCACAGGATGAGTATAGGGCCCAGTATCGCCCACGGGATTAGTATATAGGGTCCACTGCCGCCCAGAGGGTCGGTAAAGGGTCCACTACCGCCCACAGGGTTGGTAGGGGGTCAACTGCCGCCCACAGGGTCGGTAGGGGGTCCACTGCCACCAACAGGGTCGGTATGGAGTCCACTGCCACCCACAGGGTCGGTATGGGGTCCACTACCGCCCTCAGGGTCGGTAGGGGGGTCAACTGCCGCCCACAGGGCCGGTATGGGGTCCACTACCGCCCACAGGGTCGGTATGGGGTCTACTGCCACCCACACGGTCGGTATGGAGTCCACTGCCGCCCACAGGGTCGGTATGGACCCTGTGGGCGGGAAAATCTAATTTGTTGATGTTAAATAATATAAGGTTCAAATTTAATAAGATACATACTTTAAAAACTATTTCTATTTGAAATTTAAATAACATAAAAAGAGTACAGAATATAACAAATACCGACTATATAAAAGACCTGACACTTGCAACACTTAATTATGCTATTGTAACACATTGAAAGTAATAACATTATTTGATTCAGCAAAGCATTTGGTAAGGTTATAATAATAATAATAATAATAATAATAATAATAATAATAATAATAATAATAATAATAATGTATTAATTAAGTATTTTAAATTATAATTCACAACTTGCTAGCGCACAAGAAACAAATCCACGAATCATCATTACATTCTGTAACACCTACACATGATCCATGGTTCCAAATATTGCAACGGTCACAGCATTCCATCAGCTTCAAATCATTTGGCTTTTTGCAAATGCAGTACACTTCCATCGAGCATGACCGGATGATTCGTTTTCTTCTCAGTGTCTGAGCTGCAGGGAATGAGATGAGACACTTTCCTTCAAAGTTCTCTTAAAGATGTTGTCTCATTCTGCACATCATACGAGGTTCACCGGATCTACACCACTTGCAAGTGATGCAGCAAACGCCACAGCATATACCCCACTCATACTTGAGTCCCTGTGTCTGCTGACATTCATTATATTACATATCAGCTAATCATCCTGGCAATTAGCAGGAGCACACAAGATAACTGCAGTAGATTTGGATGGTAATTTATGCCTGGTGTCGTATATGTTAATTTGTCCAGTTACTCCAATGTTGGGAACGTTGATGGTTGGTGACCCAGTGACAACCATCAACTTGGATAATTTGAATAAATTCACCAATTGTAACTGTCCAGGAGAGGTCCCACTACAACGCTGGGTCATGAAGGCCTTCTACGCTTGGCACAGTTTGATGAGGTCACATGCAGATTTTATATGAAGGTCAGAGAGCTGTACATTTGTTCCAATGTTCATTATCTCGTCATCTATTAAATAATTTAACATTGTCGAATGTGAAGCACTGTTATCACTCTCCTTATTGTTGCATTGGTGTGAGGAGTGGCAGTGATTGGTGCAGTTTATTTTTTCTTTAAATAGGGACATATATTTGTACTGCAGATACCAGTACAATTGCACCGTTTCTTTATATATTTTATACTTGGGTTAGCAAGGCGAGACTCTTCTCTTAACGTGATACTGTTGGTATCAAATAGAAATAGTTTTGAAAGTATGTATCTTAATAAATTTGAACCTTATATTATTTAACATCAACAAATTAGATTTCGAATGTTAAAACCAATTTCAACCGATTAAAGAATTTATCCTTTAATGTTAAAAATTGTTCAAACTGAAATAAAAATATAACACAGTACGGTACAGTTGTGTTTGCCTGCCACAGCCTTAAGAGCACGGAGCCTCTCTCTACATTGGCGACCCAGTCTGGCTAAAACATTGCGGTACAGTAGAACCTCAAGCCCAGGTATTTGTATCTGGTTACATAGTTGAGCAGAGAGCCATCATCCAACTGCATTTTGCGAACGGCCCCACCCCGTCTGGGTGGGTGTCGGTTCAGGATCTTTGTTTTCTCTACTGAGATGACTAAGCATAGTTCCTAACATGTGTACAATACAGAGTTCAGAGCATTTTGGGTGTTGGTATACCCATTGGTGTGGATCAGTATATCATCCACATAGCTAATGATGTGTTCGCTGGACCTTCTAGTTACTAAATTTAAAAGTGCATTGATTAACACATTGAACAGAGTACGACTGAGGACACCTCCCTGTGGAGTGCCAAGTTCAAAATCTCTCGTTACACGCCTATACCCTTGGAACAGTACAAATGACTTCCTGTTGAATAGATAGCCTCTTATCCACCGTAGAAGCCATCCTCCAACATTCATTTTAGCAAGTTCTCTCAGAATGACGTGTGGGTTAGCAATGTCAAAGGCTGACTTAAGATCTAGGAAAGTGGTATATGACCTATCAGTATGCAGGGTGAGGAATGTGGTAATACAGTGATGTACACTCTTTCCATGCGTGAAGCCATATATCTGGGGAGACAACATATTATTAATTTTGTAAAGGAGACGGTTGAGAACCATCCTCTCAAGACACTTACAGAGACAACTAGTGAGGGAGATTGGGCGAAAAACACTCGGCTGGTGAGGTTTAGGAATGGGAATAATAACACTGTTGGTCCATGACTTAGGAAGCTCCCCAGTTACATAGCTCATATTATACAATTCAAGCAAGGGATTCTCTGGAACTAGCAGAAGCATATGCAGTATGCTGTAAGTAACTCCATCCTCCCCGGGTGATGTAGCTTTGCCTTTATGTAAAGCAGAATCTAGTTCGTATTCAGTAAAAAGCATGTCACAGTCATCCTCTTGATGAAGCATGAAGTCAAGGAGCCTTGCCCTATCAGTATATCTATTATTTAATTCATTCTGTGAGGGTAGAGGAAGATTGTCAAAGCTGGAAGTCGTGGCCCAAGCATCAACAAGCTCATTTGCTCTGTGCAGAGGATTAGGGTACGAGATCTCTGCAGCATTTTTCCCTTTGACCTTGTTGATATCCTTCCATGCCCGACTTAGTGGCGTGTGAGAATTGAGACCGCGGACAAAAGTTTCCCAGTCTGTCTGCCTCAGCTCCACCATACGTTCCCTGGCCTCTGCCAGAGCCGCTTGAAAGAGCCGAAGCATTTCAGCAGTGCGGGTCCTTCTACAAGCTAGTCCAATTATTCTGGCAGTGCGTTTTAGTGCATGCAATTTAGAATCATTATAATAAACATAAGTGCTATGACCAGTGTAATTTGGGTTACGTGGCCTGGGCGATGGATCAAGTGATTCTTTAAACTGCTCGATAGTACCTGTGAGCTCATTGTTAAAATCTTCAACTGATGAAGGCTCAGATGAACTGCACCAATCTGACACATGAGCAACAAAATTGTCTCGTTGATCGATGGGCACAGCCAGCCTCTTCCGCTTGAACACTCCACCAGGGAGGATAGAGCTGCCAATGTTTACAGTGGCTAATATGCCCAGATGATCAGACGCCATATCTGGCACTATTGACGAGGCGCATACGGCGTGGGAGACGTTGACACCCAGACATAGATCAAGAATCCCTCCATAGATATGCGTCGGTTCAAGGTCACCCACAATCTGTGCCTCATCGTGACTACCTAATAGTGACAACAGTTGGTTGCCGTTACGATTATTGAACTGCGAATTACCAATATTCCTATGCCTAGCGTTATAATCACCTATAATGATGGTAGGCTCAGTCTGAATACAGATAGGAAGGTCAGCATAATTAAAGTTACAAGGAGTCGATTATTTAGTACACAGTTGTTTTTCTCTTTAATTGGATGATAGAGGGGGAGTCTTTAACGTGATTGGGAATACATACATACACACACACACACACACATACATACATACATACATACATACATACATACATACATACATACATACATACATACATACATACATACATACATACACACACACACACACACACACACACACATACATACATACATACATACATACATACATGCGTACAGTCAGCATATAGCTATTTCGGGACAAAATCCAATACAGTTTATATTGGTGAGACGCCACTGTGATGAGGAGTTTAATTATCACAGCAACTTTAGGTTAATGTGTGACATATGTGAGGTTAGATGAGGCATCAACAAGCATCAGCTGGAGGCTGATGGAGTGTTGTGGAGGCTGCTGGTACTATCCCCAGATGTTGGAGGGTGGATTTGACTCTCCCACCCTCCCTCGCCCCCAACATTGACCGCAGAACGTCTAAGGTTACTTTTCACTCTCGCTTACCAAGGGTATAACCCCCCCCCCCCAACACACACACATGCATCAGATTCTTAACTTACAATATTTATGATTTACCAATTTATGTTACTACACTGACTCTCAATTTCACAATATTGTGTAAACTTTGATGAATCGCACATCTATGGGTCATCCAATAATGTTAGCAGACTTCTAGATGTTACCACTGCTAGGTTTAGGCTCAGCTACAAGTACCTCTGGGAATTTGTAACATCTGATGATGTAGATTTGACTAAATGTAAACTCTGTCAGCAGAACTATTCGCATACTTTGCGTCATTATATAGTGGAATGTGAAAAAATCGCGGAATTTAAAGATAACAACATCAATAGTGTCCATTAAATGTGTATAAGTACTTCATTCATAATGATGTGCTGCCCGAAATCGTAGCGAAGTATCTAAAATTTGCTTACTGTAGGTAATGCATGCACATGACTGTAAAGCTGCCGCCCAGTTGGGTGGGTGTGGAGCACATGACTGTAAAGCTGCCGCTCAGTTGGGTGGGTGTGGAGCAAGACTAGTAACTGTGCGACTCCTCATAGATTTAAAGTGCCTTGTATAGTGACTGTTGTGAGCCTCTTGTTGAATTACTTGCGACACAAAAGATTACTGATGTGTGTATTTGTGTGGGTGATTAAATATGTATGTGTATGTATATATGTATACGTATGTATATGTACATGTATGCATAAGTATGTGTACATTAATAATTTTGTAACTAGCGTCAAAAGATTGTTATTTGCTTAGCTAAACGAACTAGAGGGTTCAGTTCCTGAACCGATTATGTGCCTCTGTAATCCTTTACACCACCGCCCACGGGATGGGTATTATGGGGTGCATAATAAAGAAAGAAAATGAATGGACCGAACCTCACAATTCATTTAACTAAGCAAGTTACAATCTTGATGAGCTAGTTACAAAATTCACTATAAGTCGTCACATCATAAATGGGTTCGAGATCGACCACAAGTAGTGCATTACATAATTTATCAGTATTGTGCAGCCTGTGATCCCCGCCTGGCTGGATACTGATACCTAGGTAGTTTTCATGTTTCCGGACACCGGCGAAAAGGTGGTATTATTTATTTAACTTAAGAGATATATATTTTTAAATGTTGTCACATTAACGGCTACATCTTCCTTTCTTCTGACATATAGATTTTTAAGATTAATTAAAATATATGGAAACTAATTATACAATTAATTGGCTGGTGTGCAGGGCTTCACACTCTCAGAGCTAGCCATCAAGTAACTATCAAAACGCATATATCTTCGTTTTCACTTCAGTTATATTTATGACAAAGGATTTTAAATGTAGCCTATATTTCTACCTTTCTGATGACATAAATAATTTTGTTATTTACAATATCTAGATCAAACTAACATTGATTTTCAAAAGGTTGTATATTTTCCATCAATGGAGAGCATCAGCCAAGAAGCCTTCTTTAAAATATGAATATCTTTCCTCACCCAATAAGATCTAATCTCTGAATAAAACGCAAAAAAACGACTTGATTGTAACCTATTCACCGCTGCCCATTGGATAGGGAAGAGGGGGTTATGTGTAGGATAAACATATCAATTGTGACACTAGCCCTCCATATATGCCAGTTGCTTAATTATAAACTGTACTTGTGGTCGGTCTCGAGCCCATTGTTGATGTGACAATGTGCATTGACTTTTGTAACTAGCTAATCAAGATTATAACTTGCTTGGCTATATGAATTGTGGGGCTCAGTCCCTGAGTCCATTATGTGCCTCTGTAACACTCCACTATCGCCCATAGAATGGGTATGGGGTGCATAATAAATGAACTAAACTAAGCTCTGCCTTTTTGATAACATATACAATTATAAGCTTTATTTGTGAACCTCAATTAATTAAACAATATATCACAGAGCCTGTAGGGTTCGGTGAGATGAGCGAAGAGACATGGGGAATTTTAAATAAGTACAGTACATGGTAGTTTAAGTAGCGAAAGCATGTCAACGAATAACGAGTATATATAACAAAACTATTGTCCTATGAAGTCGATTTAACTTCCAAACATATATTTTTTAATAAATGTTAAATGTTTTCTGGCTAGTTATGTTAGATTTTATTAAAAATACAAATTCTACTTGTTAACATTATAATTTAAATTTGTGATAATTTGTGCAGAGAAGTGCGACAACTGGATATGCCAACAAACACTTTCCAAACAACGATATATCTTGGATAAGTCGCTCCACAACATTGACGCTTGGACCGTCGACTTTCTTTGAGGCTACTTATTTACTTATTTCATAATGAAATTATATTAGTTTGGAGTAAATATACCATATTACTTCATACTTAAATAATGCTAGGAGGGTTTGAGTAGCTTTGGGTCTTTTGTGAACAGAATCTCCAATAGATGGGGCGAGAGTCGCCCCATCCCTCTCTCGCCCGAGCAAGAGTCGAAACTTAATTTAAAATTGATATATCTTTGTTCTCGAAAATGATATATTTCATTTGGTGCAATCATAATAATGTTCATATCTCGGTCTTTCTGGAGGTATATAAGATTTTAGGCTTTATTAGCGTATCTTTGTTAATTATACAATATATTGGCAAGTGCGTAGGCGTTTGCACTCCATGACCAACAAGCTACTGACCGCCACTATAAAAACATATGTATCTTCACTTGAGCTATAAATATGACTATTGTAATGTATTTAAAATGAAGCTCTTATTTCTATCTTGCTTAAGACATATAAAACATTTGTGTTTATTAACGAATTTACGTGAAATAAACATTGATCTGAGAGAGAGTTGCTCTGTCGTTCAGTCTGTACGGGGTGGGAGCTCCGTAATTTTTAAAATACATGTATCTTCATTAGAACTTTAAATATGTCTATGGTAAAGTGTTTAAAGTGAAGCTTATATGTCTGCCTTTCTTGAGATATATAAAACATATATGTTTATTAACGAATTCACGTGAAATAAACATTGTTCTGAGAGAGAGTTGCTCGGTCGATCGATCTGTCCGGGGTCGGAGCTCGGCTATTATAAAAGTACACGTATTTTCGCTTTAAACTTAAATATGCCCATGGTAAGGTATTTAGAATGAAGCTTATATTTCTATCTTTCTTGTGACATATAAAACTCTTACGTTTATTAAGGAATCTGCGTGAAATAGGCATGGTTCTGAGATGAATGCTGCGGTTTTCGAGCTAGACGCGCGGCAATGGACGCCATACACATCCAGTGGGTGTTATTGGACCCCATACCCATTCTATGGGTGGTTGGAGCCCCATACCCATTCTAAGGGTGGTTGGAGCCCCATACCCATTCTATGGGCGCTTGGAGCCCCATACCCATCTTGTGGGTTGAAGTGGACGCCATACTCATCCTGTAGGTGGTATTTGACCCCATACCCTTCCTGTGGGTGGATGTGATCCCCATACTCATCCTGTGGGTGGATGTGACCCTCATACCCATCCTGTGGGTGGTATTGGACCCCTTACCCACCTAACAGGTGGTAGTGGACAATATACCCATCCAATAGTTGGTATATAGTAGACACAATACCATCCTGTTTGCAGTAGTTTACCCCATAGACATTCCAACATAACATAGTTTTCTGTTAGCGTTCCTACAAAACATCCTTTAAAGATTTGTAAAGCACAAACTATGGTAAATAATATTGATTGGTAAAGGACTGTTATTCTATGTAATAATTTTTAGTGCTTATTATAATTTACTAAGAACAACTAATATTTCTCAAAACAAAACTACAAGCCTTCAATAGGAAGTAGCTGATCTGTAATATTCTAAGAGCATGGACAATAGTAGGTAAATTTCACAACCCATGTGGGACCTGAAAACTACAATTTTCCTTATAATTGAACCAATCACGACTATTCTGCTTTCTAGGTTGACGGACGGGTACTGTGAGACGTAAATTGGTACGTGAGGAAGAGTTTGGGCCTTGGGAAAAAAAGTAACTGGGAATATATCACATATTTACTAATTAATATTCAACATATTGACTTTAAGCATTAAGTCATATATGTGCTGTCTTGTGTAAGAACGGGTTGGAATATGATACCGCCAAGTGGTGTCGTAAGCCTTTTCCAGGTCAAAAAGGACGGCAACAACGGAGGTCTTCGCAGCAAAAGCAGTACGAATATTGACCTCCAAGTTCACCAGGACATCTGTCGAGCTGCGGCACTTGCGGAAACCAAATTGAGAAGGGGAGATGAGGTGATGGTGTTCCAGGAACCACATCAGACGAACGTTAACCACACGTTCAAAGAGTTTGCAGACACAACTTGTGAGGGCAATAGGGCGAAAGTCCTTAGGGGAAGTACCCAGAGACCCTGGTTTGCAAACAGGGAGGACAACGGCATCGAGCCAGTCCTCAGGGACTGACGACGACTCCCAGATCCGATTAGACAGACTCAGTAAATACTGAGACGTGCACAGAGGGAGATGGCGAAGCATCTCATAATGAATACCATCGGGGCCCGCCGCCGTAGAACCGCAGAGGGCCAGGGCAGAACGAAGTTCAGAGAGAGAGAAGGGATCATTAGAGGGAAGCTGAAGACGAGTGCAGAAATCTAAAGGACAAGACTCAAGGACAGGTTTACGAAGAAGGAAAGATTGGGGAAGATGAAGACCAGAGCTAACAGAAAAGTGGGAACCCAGTATGGAAGCAACCTGCAAAGGGTCCGCCACAAGAGTATCACGGAGGTGAAGGACCGGTGAAACATCGGGAACGAACTTTCCCGCTATCTTGCAGATACGCTTCCAGATCTGGGGCAGAGGAGTTTCGTACATAAATGTTGAAACATAAGATGCCCAACATTAACGTTTAGCCATACGGATGGCCCTACGGGCCATTGCACTCGCTTTCCGAAAGAAAAGAAAAGAATCGGTCGTCTGCCTATGGCGGTGCCTCTTCCAGGCTGCATGCTTACAGCGGACAGCCCGAGCACAGTCCGTATTTCACCAAGGAACGCACTTCCGTGGACCCCGAGAGGAAGAACGAGGAATAGAGCGGAGGGCAGCATTGAAGACAGTGTCATGAAAAAGGAGGAGAGCGCGAGAGAGAGGCAGAAGGGAGAGGTCAGAGAGAGCAGCACTGAGGGTAAATAGGGTCCAGTCCGCCTTAGCAAACTGCCACCTAGGGAAAGAGAGGGAAGGGCGAAAAGAGAAAAAGGAAACAAGGATGGGGAAATGATCACTTCCATGGAGGTCATCAAGAACCTGCCACGTGAAATGTAAGTAAAGAGAAGAAGAGCAGAGAGAAAGATCAAGACAAGAAAGGGTGCGAGTCTGAGAGTCCAAATGAGTGGGCTCGCCAGAATTTAGAAGAGACAGGGAAGAAGACAGGAGAAACGGCTCAAGAAGGCGACCCCGGGTATTCGTCAGAACGTCACCCCAAAGAGAATGACGACAATTGAAGTCACCCAGCAGGAGCACAGGCTCCGGCAAGGAGTCTAGGAGGTGTTTCATATCAGGAAGAGAAAGCGGGACACTCGGGGGGAGATAAATGGAACAAACTGTGTACCATTTCCCCACAAAGATACGAGCAGCAGAACAATGGAGAGGCGAAGGAAAAAGTAAAGGAACAAAGGGAACATCAGCACGAATCAAGAGAGCAGAAGAATTAGAAGCCCCAGCAACGGCTGGGGGGGGGGGGAGAGAGAGAGAAAGGAATAGCCACGAAAACGACCAGGACGAGCACCAAGCATCAGCTCCTGGAGACAGACACAAAGGGGCGAAAACCGCAAAATCAGAAGTTGGAGTTCGAGGAAATTGGCGTAATAACCTCGAATGTTCCATTGAAGAAGAGACATCGACGAGAAGAGAAAGGACAAAAACAGAGAACAAGGAAGAAACAAAGGCGAAAGAGCAACAGAGCACGTTAAAGAATATCAGGGTCGGGATCAGGGTCAGCAAAGTCAGGGTTAGGGGCCATGGGTAAACTGAGCAAAGACGGAGGGAAGGAGGCGGGAGAACAGACCAGAGGTGGGCGGGCGGGGTCCGGAGGAGGAAGAGGAGGAGACAACAAAGAGGAGTAGTCAAGGACAGCAGCAGGAAGAGGGGGGGTAGAAAGAGGGGAACGCATCTGAGCAAGGGCAGCAACCGAGAGGGAAGCGGGGGCTAAAGAAACCTCCATAGCAGGAACAGGGGGCGCAACCACCGAAATGGGAGGGGAAGGAACGAGAGAGACAGTAGTAGGGGACGAGGTAGAAAGCAAAACCTTCTTACCCGCCGGGGAGGAGGAAGGAGAGGAGCCAGACTTACGCTTCTGACTTAAAGAGACAGGTGTCCCAGCAACCACGTACTGGGCAATGGATTCTAGCGTCTCAACAGGAGAAGCTGAATGAGAGCACACATGATGGCCATTTGGAGAGCGATGGACATCAGCCTGCACCGACAGGCGGCGGGGAGAGTCAAGAGACGGAGGGGAAGGATGGGAAGGAGGAACGGAGGGAGACGAGGAAAAATACACATGAGACCAGACAGACCGGGTAGAAAAAAGGGGAACCCCAGACAGAGGACCAGGAAGTGGATCCTTCAGGAGAGAACCCAAAGGAACAGAGGAGGGGGCAGTGGGCGTATCAGGGTCCAAGGCCCGGAAACGGTTGTGAGTCTGAGGAAGGTGGGAAGGACGAGGAGAGGAAGAGCGCAACACGCGAGCATAAGATATATTAGCATAAGGCGGGAGCCGGCGAACCTGGCGTCTCGCCTCAGGAAAAGATAAACGCTCCCGGTGCTTCAAGTTGAGGACAGCTGCCTCAAGCTTGTAATGGACACACGCACGGGAGAAGGTAGGATGGGCCTCACCGCAGTTGAGACAACGAGCCTGGGGAGAAGTGCACTCCGACTTAGAGTGACCTTCGCCACCACACAAAGGACGGACAGAGAGAGACAGTCCCGGAGCAGCGGAGGGCACCATGCCCAAACCTCCAGCACTTGTTACAGAGCCGAGGAGAAGGAATGTACTCCTGGACAGAGCACCTGGCACCAGCAAGAATGACAGAGGGTGGAAGGGTCCTACCATCAAAGGTAATCTTCACAACCCGGAGGGGTTGACGGCGACTACCACGAGGGGGACGAGTAAACGTGTCCACCTGGAGAATAGAATGGCCCTGGGCAGCAAGGATATGTCGAATATCGTCGTGGCAGTCGCGCAGGTCCCGAACACCGGTCGCAACATGGGGCGGGAGCAGAATAGTGCCAACACTGGCATTCAACTGAGCGTTCTTCGAGACCCGAACAGGGGTCACGCCAAGGCAGGATAAGGCAGCCAAGCGGGAAGCAGCATCCTGAGAAGGAGCAGCAACGACACGTGTACCGAGACAAGTGGGGTTGAAAGTAACGCAGGCATCCATGGAATCAACGAGATGTCGATGGAGGGAGAAATCGTCAGGAGGCGCAGAATCAAGAGGGAGGAGATCAAAATATTTGGCCCACGAAGCGGGACCAAACAAGGCTTGATAGGTAGCAGAACTGGAAGGAATCGAGCGAGGGCGGCCGTGACGAGGACGGCGGTGAGAACCCCCAGAGAGAGAGGGGTTAAAAGGCGCAGTAGTTACAACAAGAGAAGGAGCCGCACCAGGGGACGAGGTAGTCATCACTGGGGGCTTGGGACTCGACCCAACCACAGAGGAGGGAGGGGAGCCAGGGAAGGGGTCAGAGAGGCCAAAGGAGGAGCAAGATCGGGGCCCAATGCAGCGGAGGCTACAGAGCCCGGTCTTCCAACACGGACTGACTCGGGGGTATCAAACAAGAAGATTAACATTTGTCAACCCTTAAAATCTTATATGTTATCTTGCGGGTGCAAAATGGGAGAATCTTTAAGAACAGTATCTATATGACAAATGGTGTTTTCCCTAACTCAAACAATGTAGGGTTTATTATTTTACACATATTTCTAATGACTCTTAGATGTTTACATTCTCTGAAGTATAGTTGTCAAGGCTGTGTCCATCACTCTCACAACAGATTCTTAAACTCCTCTGCATGTTCAACTATAATTGTTTCCATTCTGAATCTCCATGGACATTTGTATCCAAAATGAAACCAATGTGGTTTCCTTCAGCAGCCAGCACATTTGCTCATTCATTTCCACAGATTCCAACATGGTAGGGGATTCACAGAAATTTGGCTATTCATATTGTTATCTATTATATGAATGCATTTCCATATTATAAGACAAATACATAAGTTTATGATAAATTCGTTTTCTGTGATATAACATTGATATGCTTTTTTTTCTTTAAACCGCAATACTTAACTAAATCACGAGAGTATATATTGCTTATATATAGAGTATATATATTGGGTGGTGGAGGATAGTGTGGGGTGGTTGAGGGTAGTGTGGGGTGGTGGAGGGTAGTGTGGGGTGGTGGAGGGTAGTGTGGAGTGGTGGAGGGTCGTGTGGGGTGGTGGAGGGGCGTGTGGGGTGGTGGAGGGGCGTGTGAGGTGGTGGAGGGTCGTGTGGGGTGGTGGAGGGTAGAGTAAGGTGGTGGAGGGTAGTGTGGGATGGTGGAGGGACGTGTGGGGTGGTGGAGGGTCGTGTGGAATGGTGGAGGGACGTGTGGGGTGGTGGAGGGACGTGTGGGGTGGTGGAGGGTCGTGTGGGATGGTGTAGGGTATTGTGGGGTGGTGGAGGGTCGTGTGGGGTGGTGGAGGGTCGTGTAGGGTGGTGGAATGGTGGAGGGTCGTGTGGGGTGGTGGAGGGTCGTGTGGGGTGGTGGAGGGTCGAGTGGGGTGTTGGAGGGTCGTGTGGGGTGTTGGAGGGTCGTGTCGAGTGTTGGAGGGTCGTGTGGGGTGGTGGAGGGTCGTGTGGGGTGTTGGAGGGTCGTGTGGGGTGTTGGAGGGTCGAGTGGGGTGGTGGAGGGTCGTGTGGGGTGGTGGAGGGTCGTGTGGGGTGTTGGAGGGTCGTGTGGGGTGTTGGAGGGTCGTGTGGGGTGTTGGAGGGTCGTGTGGGGTGTTGGAGGGTCGAGTGGGGTGGTGGAGGGTCGTGTGGGGTGTTGGAGGGTCGTGTGGGGTGGTGGAGGGTCGAGTGGGGTGGTGGAGGGTCGTGTGGGGTGTTGGAGGGTCGTGTGGGGTGGTGGAGGGTCGTGTGGGGTGGTGGAGGGTCGTGTGGGGTGTTGGAGGGTCGAGTGGGGTGTTGGAGGGTCGAGTGGGGTGGTGGAGGGTCGTGTGGGGTGTTGGAGGGTCGTGTGGGGTGGTGGAGGGTCGTGTGGGGTGTTGGAGGGTCGTGTGGGGTGTTGGAGGGTCGAGTGGGGTCGTGGAGGGTCGTGTGGGGTGTTGGAGGGTCGAGTGGGGTGGTGGAGGGTCGTGTGGGGTGTTGGAGGGTCGAGTGGGGTGGTGGAGGATCGTGTGGGGTGGTGGAGGGTCGTGTGGGGTGTTGGAGGGTCGTGTGGGGTGTTGGAGGGTCGTGTGGGGTGGTGGAGGGTCGTGTGGGGTGTTGGAGGGTCGTGTGGGGTGTTGGAGGGTCGTGTGGGGTGGTGGAGGATCGTGTGGGGTGGTGGAGGGTCGTGTGGGGTGTTGGAGGATCGTGTGGGGTGGTGGAGGGTCGTGTGGGGTGTTGGAGGATCGTGTGGGGTGTTGGAGGGTCGTGTGGGGTGTTGGAGGGTCGTGTGGGGTGGTGGAGGGTAAGGGATGAGGAGGGCAGTTTAGTCAGGACCTTAACGATTGTCACGGTGGGAGACCGTGTCCGAACACCCGCAAGAGTTTTAAAATTATGAAACGAAATGTTATAAATATAAAAAAAAAATGTCGTAAATATGCAGCAAGGAAACAAGACGTATTTATATATTATTACGGGTTTAAAAACTAAAAAATTGATAGAAATATTTCTGAATTCATATGCTATAATGTTGAGGAATAGTTTTAGATTTTGAACACCGCCACTATCCCAAGAGGCCCCTGCAGTCTGCCATTAGGCCTTGTCCTGTGAACACGTGGACGCTGCTGCTACACCCCACTACACACCACTACACTATACCAGGCTACTACACCACACCACTATACCTAGGTACATCACACCACTACACCACACCACTACACTAGAGTACTACACTACACCAGGCTACTACACCACACCAATATAACAGTGTACTACACCACACTACTACACCAGGGTACTACACTACACCAGCACACCAGGCTACTACACCACACCACTACACCAGGGTACTACACTACACCAGGTACCTAATCTACACCAGGCTACTTCACCACACAACTATACCAGGGTAATACACTACACCAGGTTACTACACCATACCACTATACCAGGGTACTACACCACACCACTACACCAGGCTACTTCACCATACCACTACACCAGGGTACTACACCACACCACTGCACCACACCACACCACACCACTATACCAGGTTACTACACCACACCACTACACCAGGCTACTACGTCATACCACTACACCAGGGTACTACACTACACCACTAGACCAGGGTACTACACCACACCACTACACCACACCACTATACCAGGGTACTACACCACACCACTACACCACACCCCTCTACAAGGTTACTACACCACACCACTATACCAGGGTACTACACCACACCACGATACCTGGGTACTACACCACACCACTACCAGGGAACTACATCACACCACTATACCAGGCTACTACACCACACCACTATACCAGGCTACACCACACCACTGCACCAGGGTACTACACCATACCACTATACCAGGGTACTCCACCACGCCTCTATACCAGGCTACTACACCACACCACTATACCAGGCTACTACACCACACCACTATACCAGGCTACTACACCATGCCACTATACCAGGCTACTACACCACACCACTATACCAGGCTACTACACCACAACACTATACCTAGTTACAACACACCACTACAACAGGCTACTACACCACACCACTATACCAGGCTACTACACCACACCACTATACCAGGCTACACCACACCACTATACCAGGGAACTACACCACACCACTATACCAGGGAACTACACCACACCACTATACCAGGGAACTACACCACACCACTATACCAGGGAACTACACCACACAACTATACCAGGGTACTACACCAGGCTACTACACCTCACCAATACACCAGTCTACTACACCACACCACTACACCAGGGTACTACACACCACTATACCAGGCTACTACACCACACCAATATACCAGGGTACTACACACCACTATACCAGGATACTACACCACACCACTATACCAGGCTACTACACCACACCACTGTACCAGGCTACTACACCACACCCCTATACCAGGCTACTACACCACACACCACAATACCAGGCTACTACACCACACCACTATACCAGGCTAGTACACCACACCACTATACCAGGCTAGTACACCACACCACTATACCAGGCTACTGCACCACACCACAATACCAGGCTACTACACCACACTACTATACCAGGGTACTACACCACACCACTATACCAGGGTACTACACCACACCACTATACCAGGGTACTACACCACACCACTATACCAGGCTACTACACCACAACACTATACCAGGCTACTACACAACACCACTATACCAGGCTACTACTTCACACCAAGGTACTACACCACACCACTATACCAGGGTACTACACCACACCACTATACCAGGGTACTACACCACACCACTATACCAGGCTACTACACCACACCACTATACCAGAGTACTACACCACACCACTATACCAGGCTACCACACCACACCACTATACCAGGGTACTACACCACACCACTATACCAGGCTACCACACCACACCACTATACCAGGCTAATACACCACACCACACCACTATACCAGGCTACTACACCACACCACAATACCAGGCAGCTACACTACACCACTATACTAGGCTCCTACACTACACCACTACACCAGGGTACTACACACCACTATACCAGGCTACTACACCATGCCACTACACGAGGCTACTACACCACACCACTACACAAGGGTACTACACCAGGCTACTACACCATGCCACTACACCACACTACTACACCAGGGTACTACACCACACCACTACACCAGGGTACTACACCACACCACTACACCAGGGTACTACACCAGGCTACTACACCATGCCACTACACCACACTACTACACCATGGTACTACACCACACCACTACACCAGGCAACTACACCATACCACTATACCAGGTTACACCACACCACTATACCAGGTTACACCACACCACTATACCAGGCTACTACACCATGCCACTACACCACACCACTACACCAGGGTACTACACCACACCACTATACCAGGCTACTACACCATGCCACTACACCACACCACTACACCAGGGTACTACACCACACCACTACACCAGGGTACTACACCACACCACTACACCATGCCACTATACCAGGCTACTACACCATGCCACTACACCAGACCACTACACCAGGCTCAACTCAACTCAACCAACACACTCAAACTCAGAACACCGGAACTCTCACACTCAGATCACCGACACTCTCATACCCAGAGCACCGACACTCTCTCACTCAGAACACCGGCACCTTCGCACTCAAAACACCTGAACTCTCACACTCAGAACACCGATATTCTCACAGTCAGAACACCGACACTCTCACACTCAGAACACGGATACACTCACACTCAGAACACCGGCACTCTCACACTCAGAGCACCGGCACTCTCACACTCAGAACACTGACACACTTACACTCAGAACACCGGCTTTCCCACTCTCAGAATACCGGCACTAGCACATTCAGAACACCGTCAATTTCACACTCAAAACTCTGGCCCTCTCACTCAGAACACTGGCACTCTCATACTCAGAACACCGTCTATCTGCCACTCAGAACACTGGTACTCTCACACTCAAAATATCATCAATCTCACACTCAGAACACCGGCACTCTCACACTCAGAACACCGGCACTCTCACACCCAGAACACCGGCACTCTCACACTCAGAACACCGGCACTCTCACACTCAGAACACCGGCACTCTCACACCCAGAACACCGGCACTCTCACACTCAGAACACCGGCACTTTCACACCCAGAACACCGGCACTCTCACACTCAGAACACCGGCACTCTCACACCCAGAACACCGGCACTCTCACACTCAGAACACCGGCACTCTCACACTCAGAACACCGGCACTCTCACACCCAGAACACCGGCACTCTCACACCCAGAACACCGGCACTCTCACACTCAGAACACCGGCACTTTCACACCCAGAACACCGGCACTCTCACACCCAGAACACCGGCACTCTCACACCCAGAACACCGGCACTCTCACACTCAGAACACTGGCACTCTCACACTCAGAACACCGGCACTTTCACACTCAGAACACCGGCCCCCTCACACTCAGAACACCGGCACTCTCACACCCAGAACACCGGCACTCTCACACTCAGAACACCGGCACTCTCACACTCAGAACACCGGCACTTTCACACTCAGAACACCGGCACTTTCACACTCAGAACACCGGCCCCCTCACACTCAGAACACCGGCACTCGCACACTCAGAACACCGTTAATCTCACACTCAAAACACTGGCACTCACACTCAGAACACCGGTACACTCACACTCAGAACACCGGCACTCTCACACCCAGAACACCGGCACTCTCACACCCAGAACACCGGCACTCTCACACTCAGAACACCGGCACTTTCACACCCAGAACACCGGCACTCTCACACTCAGAACACCGGCACTCTCACACCCAGAACACCGGCACTCTCACACTCAGAACACCGGCACTCTCACACCCAGAACACCGGCACTCTCACACTCAGAACACCGGCACTCTCACACCCAGAACACCGGCACTCTCACACTCAGAACACCGGCACTCTCACACTCAGAACACCGGCACTTTCACACCCAGAACACCGGCACTCTCACACTCAGAACACCGGCACTTTCACACTCAGAACACCGGCCCCCCTCACACTCAGAACACCGGCACTCGCACACTCAGAACACCGTTAATCTCACACTCAAAACACTGGCACTCACACTCAGAACACCGGTACACTCACACTCAGAACACCGGTACACTCACACTCAGATCACCGGCACTCTCACACTCGAACACCGGCACTCTCTCTCAGAACATCGGCACTCTCAGACTCGGATCACCAAAACTCTCACTCTCAGAACACCGGCACTCTCACACTCATACACTCACACGTTATATGACAAAGAGTGCTGGGAAGACGGGACACCACGAGCGTAGCTCTCATCCTGTAACTACACTTAGGTAATTACACTTAGGTAATTACTCAGAACACAGGCGCTCTCACACTCAGAACACTGGCACTCTCACACTCAGAACACTGGCACTCTCACACTCAGAACACCGTAACCTCACGACACTTGAAGACAGAAGAGTAAGGGAGACATGATCACTACGTACAAAATTTCCAGAGGAATTGACAGGGGGTAGATAAAGATGAACTGTTTAACACGGGTGGTACACGAACAAGGGGACACAGGTGGAAACTGAGTACCCAAATTAGCCACAAAGACGTTAGAAAGAACTTTTTCAGTGTCAAGAGTAGTTTACAGATATAATGCATTAGGCAGTGATGTGGTGGAGACTGTCTCCATACAGTTTCATATGTAGATATGATAGAGCCCAGTAGGCTCGGGAATCTGTACACCAGTTGATTGACAGTTGAGAGGCGGGACCAAAGAGCCAGAGCTCAACCCGTGCAAGCACAACTAGGTGAGTACTCAGCACAACAGGACATTCCACGACCACTACCCCAACTCTTGAAGGAAGATTCGGTACTTTTTGGAACCACTCAGAACTGGCTCTGTCCTGCCCCGTCCACTGATGGCGAGGCTGACGATTGGCTCTATTCTTCCCCGTCCACTGATTGTATTGACCAGTAAGAACACCTTCATGTATTGACCAGTAAGAACATTCACAACAATGTAGTGTTCTCTGATTGAACTACAGATTACTGTCTATTGTAGGAACAGTCTGTTATTGTTCTTTGGTTGAACTAATTGTCAATGAACATTATATATATTGTGCTCTGGTAGAACTCAAAGTTAATGTTTACTTTATAAACATTCTGTGGGTGTCTGGTTGAACTAATGGTCATTTTTCACTGTATGAACAATTAATATTCAACATTTTTCACTGTATGAACAATAATATTCAACATTCCTCATTGTGTCAATAGAGTGCAAGCTCTGGTAAATTCACCAGAATTTTAAATTTACAAGGTCCCAAATCGTCCGAAGTATGTCTTAACTCAGCCAGCAAATTCTTATGAAGATCGGAGAGGCGATTCTTGGATATTTAAGAGGTCGTAAATTTTCTTCATGGAGCGGCGGACAAATCACAGGATGGCCAGACAACAGCAGGGTCTGCCAGAGAAGACTCACTAGACCTCTGTGTAGTGCAGGACTTTGCTTATACTACTTTATACTGCCAACTCTGTTATTTTATATGTAATGTTTTCCGTGGAGCATCAACAATCGACTAACCCTTGGTGGCACTAATCTTGGCAGCGTTGGTTTTAAATGTCTTCTAACCTGTTGGTTTTACGAACCTTCCAATGTGAAAACTGCGCGTCTTTCTATTGTTTAACGTAACTCGGGATTAAGAAGAGCAATCTTGTTAGCGAAATTATGATTAATGAGGGATATACTTTCTATAACGTTTCGTTCCAACTCTGGAACATCTTCAGGCAAGGAATAGATATACAAGGTGCAAATGTATCTTAAATACACATGTTAGAGAGGTGAAGTTGTGCTGTGGGTAAGGTTGTATACCTAAGGACAGCCCCAATTGTATTGTAAACAATACAACCCTCTCCAAACAAGCATCACTGGATACCTTGCCGACACTCATGTGCGGTATTTTCCTAACAGGCATTTAGTAGTATTTATTTATTAAAATATAGATTTTTTTTATATATTTTAATTTTTGTTAAAATTTTACATTTATTGTTATTACTTCAAAGTGGACTGTATATTTTAAAGTTATCCTGCAAGGTGTTTACTTGTACCCATAGTTGAGGGTTAAATATACATAGCTACTACGACAAATCGTGGTTATTAATAAGCTACTAAATAATTTTCTACTGTAAATTTGTACTATTTAAAGGAGTTAGTTCTGCAATTAACAATGGGTTAATTTAGTGGTCAAATTGTTCTCAACCGTTTGGATGTGTGAGAGCTGATCCTCCAACATCCGGATTACGGTCCTGGCCCTGTTAAAATGGCAGCCGTGGGTCTTTGTTAGAGTAAGGCTGGCGTCTGTACAGTATCTTGTAGGTGTAACAGCTCTCTGGGATTTCCTCAGTTCATCAAAGGTCTCATGGATCACAATTTATCCGCCAACAAGTTACACCGTAAAAACTGACAATAACATGTAAAGTACAGGTGTGACACATGAAATTTGGGCTGGTGTAATTTCTAAACTAAGCTTACCCTTGTCTTGTTGATCTTAAGCTTCTTAACCAAGTAACCTATCTAATAGTTACAGTTGCCTCTTATCACTAAAAAACATGGAGTGGGGCTGGATCACTATTGGGCGATCTATATTGAGAACTTTAGCAGTGCCGCGTTTTGCTAAACCTTGCAGGAAGGCGCTGTTTACATTCTATCTCGGCTGACCTTCTCGGAGCCGCATCTCTCGAAAATTGGTTCCAATTTCAATATTTATTTTGGCTTAGGGAGGTAGAGGAGGTTTTATTGATAATTATATTAGATAAAGTGTTAAAGAATATATTTTTATTCTAATGTCTAGACTGGTAGTTTAAAGGAATAGTTGTGGTATTAAATGTTTGTTATGACATGACGTCACAGATAACCCTTTTCTGTAATCTCTTTTGTGACTAACGAAAGTAAATTAGCAACATCTTGTGACGGTTTCAGGTTAGTATATTAGTATGTTATGTGTCCGATTTCCGACAACTCAGACCCAGACCTCCTCAAGCATCACTAGATACCTTGCCGGCACTCAGACCCAGACCTCACCAAGCATCACTGGATACCTTGCCGGCACTCAGACCCAGACCTCACCAAGCATCACTGGATACCTTGCCGGCACTCAGACCCAGACCTCACCAAGCATCACTGGATACCTTGCCGGCACTCAGACCCAGACCTCACCAAGCATCACTGGATACCTTGCCGGCACTCAGACCCAGACCTCACCAAGCATCACTGGATACCTTGCCGGCACTCAGACCCAGACCTCACCAAGCATCACTGGATACCTTGCCGGCACTCAGACCCAGACCTCACCAAGCATCACTGGATACCTTGCCGGCACTCAGACCCAGACCTCACCAAGCATCACTGGATACCTTGCCGGCACTCAGACCCAGACCTCACCAAGCATCACTGGATACCTTGCCGGCACTCAGACCCAGACCTCACCAAGCATCACTGGATACCTTGCCGGCACTCAGACCCAGACCTCACCAAGCATCACTGGATACCTTGCCGGCACTCAGACCCAGACCTCACCAAGCATCACTGGATACCTTGCCGGCACTCAGACCCAGACCTCCCCAAGCATCACTGGATACCTTGCCGGCACTCAGACCCAGACCTCACCAAGCATCACTGGATACCTTGCCGGCACTCAGACCCAGACCTCACCAAGCATCACTGGATACCTTGCCGGCACTCAGACCCAGACCTCACCAAGCATCACTGGATACCTTGCCGGCACTCAGACCCAGACCTCACCAAGCATCACTGGATACCTTGCCGGCACTCAGACCCAGACCTCACCAAGCATCACTGGATACCTTGCCGGCACTCAGACCCAGACCTCACCAAGCATCACTGGATACCTTGCCGGCACTCAGACCCAGACCTCACCAAGCATCACTGGATACCTTGCCGGCACTCAGACCCAGACCTCACCAAGCATCACTGGATACCTTGCCGGCACTCAGACCCAGACCTCACCAAGCATCACTGGATACCTTGCCGGCACTCAGACCCAGACCTCACCAAGCATCACTGGATACCTTGCCGGCACTCAGACCCAGACCTCACCAAGCATCACTGGATACCTTGCCGGCACTCAGACCCAGACCTCACCAAGCATCACTGGATACCTTGCCGGCACTCAGACCCAGACCTCACCAAGCATCACTGGATACCTTGCCGGCACTCAGACCCAGACCTCACCAAGCATCACTGGATACCTTGCCGGCACTCAGACCCAGACCTCACCAAGCATCACTGGATACCTTGCCGGCACTCAGACCCAGACCTCACCAAGCATCACTGGATACCTTGCCGGCACTCAGACCCAGACCTCACCAAGCATCACTGGATACCTTGCCGGCACTCAGACCCAGACCTCACCAAGCATCACTGGATACCTTGCCGGCACTCAGACCCAGACCTCACCAAGCATCACTGGATACCTTGCCGGCACTCAGACCCAGACCTCACCAAGCATCACTGGATACCTTGCCGGCACTCAGACCCAGACATCACCAAGCATCACTGGATACCTTGCCGGCACTCAGACCCAGACCTCACCAAGCATCACTGGATACCTTGCCGGCACTCAGACCCAGACCTCACCAAGCATCACTGGATACCTTGCCGGCACTCAGACCCAGACCTCACCAAGCATCACTGGATACCTTGCCGGCACTCAGACCCAGACCTCACCAAGCATCACTGGATACCTTGCCGGCACTCAGACCCAGACCTCACCAAGCATCACTGGATACCTTGCCGGCACTCAGACCCAGACCTCACCAAGCATCACTGGATACCTTGCCGGCACTCAGACCCAGACCTCACCAAGCATCACTGGATACCTTGCCGGCACTCAGACCCAGACCTCACCAAGCATCACTGGATACCTTGCCGGCACTCAGACCCAGACCTCACCAAGCATCACTGGATACCTTGCCGGCACTCAGACCCAGACCTCACCAAGCATCACTGGATACCTTGCCGGCACTCAGACCCAGACCTCACCAAGCATCACTGGATACCTTGCCGGCACTCAGACCCAGACCTCACCAAGCATCACTGGATACCTTGCCGGCACTCAGACCCAGACCTCACCAAGCATCACTGGATACCTTGCCGGCACTCAGACCCAGACCTCACCAAGCATCACTGGATACCTTGCCGGCACTCAGACCCAGACCTCACCAAGCATCACTGGATACCTTGCCGGCACTCATACCCAGACCTCACCAAGCATCACTGATACCTTGCCGGCACTCAGACCCAGACCTCACCAAGCATCACTGGATACCTTGCCGGCACTCAGACCCAGACCTCACCAAGCATCACTGGATACCTTGCCGGCACTCAGACCCAGACCTCACCAAGCATCACTGGATACCTTGCCGGCACTCAGACCCAGACCTCACCAAGCATCACTGGATACCTTGCCGGCACTCAGACCCAGACCTCACCAAGCATCACTGGATACCTTGCCGGCACTCAGACCCAGACCTCACCAAGCATCACTGGATACCTTGCCGGCACTCAGACCCAGACCTCACCAAGCATCACTGGATACCTTGCCGGCACTCAGACCCAGACCTCACAAGCATCACTGGATACCTTGCCGGCACTCAGACCCAGACCTCACCAAGCATCACTGGATACCTTGCCGGCACTCAGACCCAGACCTCACCAAGCATCACTGGATACCTTGCCGGCACTCAGACCCAGACCTCACCAAGCATCACTGGATACCTTGCCGGCACTCAGACCCAGACCTCACCAAGCATCACTGGGATACCTTGCGGCACTCAGACCAGACCTCACCAAGCATCACTGGATACCTTGCCGGCACTCAGACCCAGACCTCACCAAGCATCACTGGATACCTTGCCGGCACTCAGACCCAGACCTCACCAAGCATCACTGGATACCTTGCCGGCACTCAGACCCAGACCTCACCAAGCATCACTGGATACCTTGCCGGCACTCAGACCCAGACCTCACCAAGCATCACTGGATACCTTGCCGGCACTCAGACCCAGGACCTCACCAAGCATCACTGGATACCTTGCCGGCACTCAGACCCAGACCTCACCAAGCATCACTGGATACCTTGCCGGCACTCAGACCCAGACCTCACCAAGCATCACTGGATACCTTGCCGGCACTCAGACCCAGACCTCACCAAGCATCACTGGATACCTTGCCGGCACTCAGACCCAGACCTCACCAAGCATCACTGGATACCTTGCCGGCACTCAGACCCAGACCTCACCAAGCATCACTGGATACCTTGCCGGCACTCAGACCCAGACCTCACCAAGCATCACTGGATACCTTGCCGGCACTCAGACCCAGACCTCACCAAGCATCACTGGATACCTTGCCGGCACTCAGACCCAGACCTCACCAAGCATCACTGGATACCTTGCCGGCACTCAGACCCAGACCTCACCAAGCATCACTGGATACCTTGCCGGCACTCAGACCCAGACCTCACCAAGCATCACTGGATACCTTGCCGGCACTCAGACCCAGACCTCACCAAGCATCACTGGATACCTTGCCGGCACTCAGACCCAGACCTCACCAAGCATCACTGGATACCTTGCCGGCACTCAGACCCAGACCTCACCAAGCATCACTGGATACCTTGCCGGCACTCAGACCCAGACCTCACCAAGCATCACTGGATACCTTGCCGGCACTCAGACCCAGACCTCACCAAGCATCACTGGATACCTTGCCGGCACTCAGATCCAGACCTCACCAAGCATCACTGGATACCTTGCCGGCACTCAGACCCAGACCTCACCAAGCATCACTGGATACCTTGCCGGCACTCAGACCCAGACCTCACCAAGCATCACTGGATACCTTGCCGGCACTCAGACCCAGACCTCACCAAGCATCACTGGATACCTTGCCGGCACTCAGACCCAGACCTCACCAAGCATCACTGGATACCTTGCCGGCACTCAGACCCAGACCTCACCAAGCATCACTGGATACCTTGCCGGCACTCAGACCCAGACCTCACCAAGCATCACTGGATACCTTGCCGGCACTCAGACCCAGACCTCACCAAGCATCACTGGATACCTTGCCGGCACTCAGACCCAGACCTCACCAAGCATCACTGGATACCTTGCCGGCACTCAGACCCAGACCTCACCAAGCATCACTGGATACCTTGCCGGCACTCAGACCCAGACCTCACCAAGCATCACTGGATACCTTGCCGGCACTCAGACCCAGACCTCACCAAGCATCACTGGATACCTTGCCGGCACTCAGACCCAGACCTCACCAAGCATCACTGGATACCTTGCCGGCACTCAGACCCAGACCTCACCAAGCATCACTGGATACCTTGCCGGCACTCAGACCCAGACCTCACCAAGCATCACTGGATACCTTGCCGGCACTCAGACCCAGACCTCACCAAGCATCACTGGATACCTTGCCGGCACTCAGACCCAGACCTCACCAAGCATCACTGGATACCTTGCCGGCACTCAGACCCAGACCTCACCAAGCATCACTGGATACCTTGCCGGCACTCAGACCCAGACCTCACCAAGCATCACTGGATACCTTGCCGGCACTCAGACCCAGACCTCACCAAGCATCACTGGATACCTTGCCGGCACTCAGACCCAGACCTCACCAAGCATCACTGGATACCTTGCCGGCACTCAGACCCAGACCTCACCAAGCATCACTGGATACCTTGCCGGCACTCAGACCCAGACCTCACCAAGCATCACTGGATACCTTGCCGGCACTCAGACCCAGACCTCACCAAGCATCACTGGATACCTTGCCGGCACTCAGACCCAGACCTCACCAAGCATCACTGGATACCTTGCCGGCACTCAGACCCAGACCTCACCAAGCATTACTGGATACCTTGCGGCACTCAGACCCAGACCTCACCAAGCATCACTGGATACCTTGCCGGCACTCAGACCCAGACCTCACCAAGCATTACTGGATACCTTGCCGGCACTCAGACCCAGACCTCACCAAGCATCACTGGATACCTTGCCGGCACTCAGACCCAGACCTCACCAAGCATCACTGGATACCTTGCCGGCACTCAGACCCAGACCTCACCAAGCATCACTGGATACCTTGCCGGCACTCAGACCCAGACCTCACCAAGCATCACTGGATACCTTGCCGGCACTCAGACCCAGACCTCACCAAGCATCACTGGATACCTTGCCGGCACTCAGACCCAGACCTCACCAAGCATCACTGGATACCTTGCCGGCACTCAGACCCAGACCTCACCAAGCATCACTGGATACCTTGCCGGCACTCAGACCCAGACCTCACCAAGCATCACTGGATACCTTGCCGGCACTCAGACCCAGACCTCACCAAGCATCACTGGATACCTTGCCGGCACTCAGACCCAGACCTCACCAAGCATCACTGGATACCTTGCCGGCACTCAGACCCAGACCTCACCAAGCATCACTGGATACCTTGCCGGCACTCAGACCCAGACCTCACCAAGCATCACTGGATACCTTGCCGGCACTCAGACCCAGACCTCACCAAGCATCACTGGATACCTTGCCGGCACTCAGACCCAGACCTCACCAAGCATCACTGGATACCTTGCCGGCACTCAGACCCAGACCTCACCAAGCATCACTGGATACCTTGCCGGCACTCAGACCCAGACCTCACCAAGCATCACTGGATACCTTGCCGGCACTCAGACCCAGACCTCACCAAGCATCACTGGATACCTTGCCGGCACTCAGACCCAGACCTCACCAAGCATCACTGGATACCTTGCCGGCACTCAGACCCAGACCTCACCAAGCATCACTGGATACCTTGCCGGCACTCAGACCCAGACCTCACCAAGCATCACTGGATACCTTGCCGGCACTCAGACCCAGACCTCACCAAGCATCACTGGATACCTTGCCGGCACTCAGACCCAGACCTCACCAAGCATTACTGGATACCTTGCCGGCACTCAGACCCAGACCTCACCAAGCATCACTGGTTACCTTGCCGGCACTCAGACCCAGACCTCACCAAGCATCACTGGATACCTTGCCGGCACTCAGACCCAGACCTCACCAAGCATCACTGGATACCTTGCCGGCACTCAGACCCAGACCTCACCAAGCATCACTGGATACCTTGCCGGCACTCAGACCCAGACCTCACCAAGCATTACTGGATACCTTGCCGGCACTCAGACCCAGACCTCACCAAGCATTACTGGATACCTTGCCGGCACTCAGACCCAGACCTCACCAAGCATTACTAGATACCTTGCCGGCACTCAGACCCAGACCTCACCAAGCATCACTGGATACCTTGCCGGCACTCAGACCCAGACCTCACCAAGCATTACTGGATACCTTGCCGGCACTCAGACCCAGACCTCACCAAGCATCACTGGATACCTTGCCGGCACTCAGACCCAGACCTCACCAAGCATTACTGGATACCTTGCCGGCACTCAGACCCAGACCTCACAAAGCATCACTGGATAACGAGAACATCTCTATCGAGATCTTCCCGCACACCAAGAGTATAGAGCCGTACATAACGCTTTACCAAATGTTTGATAAACCTTTCCTCTGATTCCAACCTTAATCACCTATTACTTACCCTATGCTTGCCCACCTTGCCCCCATATTACATCTGACTCATCCATTTCTCCACTCTCTCCTTCATTACTCAACTGCCTCCTCCACTACTTCAAAGCCTCCACTTCTCCACTGCCTCCACTACTCCACTGCCTTCACTTCTCCAATCCCTCAACTACTTCAATGTCTCCACCTCTCCAATACCTCCACTACTCCACCTCCTCCACTACTCCAATGCCTCCACTACTTCAATGTCTCCACTACTCCACCACCTCCATTACTCCACTGTCTTCACTACTATAATGCCTACACTATTGCACTGCCACCTCCACTACTCCACTGCCTCCTCCATTAATGCACTGCCTTCTACACTACTCCACTGCCTCCTCCACTACTCCACTGCCTCCTCCACTACTCCACTGCCTCCTCCATTACTACAGCACCTCCTCCACTACTCCACTGCCTCCTCCACTACTCCACTGCCTCCTCCACTACTCCACTGCCTCACCCACTACTCCACTGCCTCCTCCACTACCCCACCACCTCCTCCACTACTCCATTGTCTCCTCCACTACTCCACTGCCTATTACACTACTCCACTGCCTCACCCACTACTCCACTGCCTCCTCCACTACTCCAACACCTCCTCCACTACTCCACTGCCTCCTCCACTACTCCAACCCTCCTCCACTACTCCACCACCTCCTCCACTACTCCACCACCTCCTCTACTACTCCACTGCCTCCTCCACTACTCCACTGCCTCCTCCACTACACCACTGCCTCTTACAATACTCCATTGCCACCTTCACTGCTCCACAGTCTCCTCCACTACTACGCCACCTTCTCCACTACTCCACTGCCTCTTCCACTACTCCACTGCCTCCTCCACTACTCCACCACCTCCTCCACTACTCCATTGCCTCCTCCACTACTCCACTGCCAATTACACTACTCCACTGCCTCACCCAGTACTCCACCCCCCTCCTCCACTACTCCACTGCCTCCTCCACTACTCCACTGCCTATTACACTACTCCACTGCCTCACCCAGTACTCCACCCCCCTCCTCCACTTCTCCACTGCCTCCTCCACTGCTACACCACCTCCTTCACTACTCCACTGCCTCCTCCACTACTCTACCACCTCCATCCACAACTCCACTGCCTACTCCACTACTCCACCACCTCCTCCGCTATTCCACCATCTCCTCCACTACTCCACTGCCTCCTCCACTACTCTACTGCCTCCTCCACTACTCCACCACCTCCTCCACTACTCCACTACCTCCTCCACTACTCCACTGCCTCCTCCACTACTCCACCACCTCCTCCACTACTCCACTACCTCCTCCACTACTCCACTGCCTCCTCCACTACTCCACCACCTCCTCCACTACTCCACTACCTCCACCCCTACACTGCCTCCTCCACTCCCTCCTCCACTACTCCACCACCTCCTCCACTACTCCACCACCTCCTCCACTACTCCAACACCTCCTCCACTACTCCACCACCTCCTCCATTACTCCACCACCTCCTCCACTACTCCAACACCTCCTCCACTGCTCCACTGCCTCCTCCACTACTCCACTGCCTCCTCCACTACTCCACTGCCTCCTCCACTACTCCACTGCCTCCTACACTACTCCACTACCTCCTCCACTACTCCACTGCCTCCTCCACTACTCTACCACCTCCTCCCCTACTCCACCACCTCCTCCACTACTCCATCACCTCATAAACTACTCCAACACCTCTTCCACTACTCCAACACCTCCTACACTACTTCACAACCTCCTCCACTACTCCACCACCTCCTCCACTAATCCACCACCTCCTCCACTACTCCAATACCTCCTCCACTACTCCAACACCTCCTCCACTACTCCACCACCTCCTCCACTACTCCACTGCCTCTTCCACTACTCCACCAATTCCTCCACTACTCTACCACCACCTCCACTACTCCAACACTTCCTCCACTACTTCACCACCTCCTCCACTACTCCACCACCTCCTCCACTACTCCACCAACTCCTCCACTACTCCACTGCCTCCTCCACTACTCCACCACCTCCTCCACTACTCCACCACCTCCTCCACTACTCCACTGCCTCTTCCACTACACCACCTCCTCCACTACACCACTGCCTCCTCCACTACTCCACTGCCTCCTCCACTACTCCAATGCCTTCTCCACTGTTCCACTGCCTCCTCCACTATTCCACCAACTACTCCACTACTCCACTGCCTCCTCCACTACTCCACTGCCTCCTCCACTACTCCACTGCCTCCTCCACTACTCCACTGGCTCCTCCACTACTCCACTGTCTCCTCCACTACTTCACCAACTCCTCCACTACTCCACCACCTCCTCCACTACTCCACCACCTCTTCCACTACTCCACCACCTCCTCCACTACTTTACTGCCTCCTCCACTACTCCACTGCCTCCTCCACTACTCCACTGCCTCCTCCACTACTCCACTGCCTCCTCCACTACTCCACTGCCTCCTCCACTACTCCAATGCCTCCTCCACTATTCCACCAACTACTCCACTACTCCACTGCCTCCTCCACTACTCCACTCCACAAAAATTCTATTAAGGGACAAGCAGCCGCGGGGGACGGTCGGAAAACAAGACACACGCTCGTCCCAGAAGTCAGAACATTCAACAAGCATATGCACGACTGTAAGAGGAACAATGCAATTTGGACAATAAGGAGCAGGGCAGTGCTCCATTAAGTGACCATGAGTTAAGCAGGTTTTCCAATACGCAACATCTCTAGAGCCGTTTCCCATCGCCGGATATGGTGGAAGGAGAACGGTCTCGAGGACACACAACTCTTAAGAGAATGCAGTTTGTTACCAGTAACAGAAGACCAACGAGCCTGCCAATGGGTAAGGATGGAGGAATGGATAACTGGGTAAAAGTCGGAATAAGGATACCTTTATGAGAGATGGGACAAGAGCGGACAGCTTCCCTGACGGCAGCATCTGCACGCTCATTTAAAGAGACACCAATATGGCTGGGAACCAAGCAAAAGTCAACTGACTTAAATTTACTGTGAACAAGAAACAGCCAATCCTGGATCTCGACAACCTCTCGACAACAATAATAATAATAATATAATAATAATTTTATTTAGGTGAGGTACATACATAAAGAGATTTTACAAAGTTTATTGGCTTTATAGATAGAGCTAGTACATACAATGCCTAAAGCCACTATTACGCAAAGCGTTTCGGGCAGTTACTACAAAGTAAGATTGACAACGAGAAAGCAGGAGACGAAGAGCATAGAGAATAGCATAAAGTTCAGCTGTGAAGATGCTAGTCTCCGGAGGTAAGCGACACATATATGTGCAATCAGGAAAAACAACAGAGTAGCCAACACCGTCCGCAGACTTAGACCCATCGGTGAAGAGGGAAGCGGAGCAGGAACGAGAAGAAAAGTACTCAAAGAAAGGGCGTTTTAGAACCGTAGGAGGGGTAAAAGCTTTAGTGATGCAGGTTAAGGATGTACAAAACTGGAAGAGGGACTCTCCATGGGGGCAAAGAAGGAACAACACGAGGAGAAATATTACAAATACGAACTGAAAGAGAATCCTGTAAGCGAGATAACCGGACAGAAAGAGGAAGGTGGTGAAGAGGGCGGTGCCAGTGGCGATGGTGGTGGTGGTGGTGGTGGCGGCGACAATGGTGGCGGTGGCGATGGTGGTGGTGGTGGCGATGGTGGTGGTGCCGACGGGGGTGGCGGTAGTGGTGGTAGCGACGGTGGTGGTAGCGACGGTGGTGGTGGCAGCGGCGGTGGTAGTGGTGGTGGCAACAGTGGTGGTGGTGGCAACAGTGGTGGTGGTGGCGATGGTGGTGGTGCCGACGGGGGTGGCGGTAGTGGTGGTAGCGACGGTGGTGGTAGCGACGGTGGTGGTGGCAGCGGCGGTGGTGGTGGTGGTGGCAACAGTGGTGGTGGTGGCGACAGTTGTAGCGGTGGCGACGGTGGTGGTGGCGACGGTGGTGGTGGTGGCGACGGTGGTGGTGGTGGAGACGGTGGTGGTGGTGGCGACGGTGGTGGTGGTAGTGGTGGCGGCGACGGTGGTGGTGGTGGAGACGGTGGTGGTGGTGGCGACGGTGGTGGTGGTGGAGACGGTGGTGGTGGTGGCGACGGTGGTGGTGGTGGCGACGGTGGTGGTGGTGGCGACGGTGGTGGTGGTGGCGACGGTGGTGGTGGTGGCGACGGTGGTGGTGGTGGCGACGGTGGTGGTGGTGGTGGTGGTGGTGGTGGTGGCGACGGTGGTGGTGGTGGCGACGGTGGTGGTGGTGGCGACGGTGGTGGTGGTGGCGACGGTGGTGGTGGTGGAGACGGTGGTGGTGGTGGCGACGGTGGTGGTGGTGGCGACGGTGGTGGTGGTGGCGACGGTGGTGGTGGTGGAGACGGTGGTGGCGGCGATGTCTATTTGGGAATAGACCTACTGCACTTCATCTAATAGTGCCAGTTGATGTTTTGGTTGACATAGATTGGAAATAAATAGGAGATCCAGCAAAGGCCTTGTGCAATTTCTCATGTTTAATATGCGATCTTATCTATAAATGAACTATGGAAGTGGGTAAAATTAGGAAAATGGGTTTAAATATGCTATTTCAGTAAACTGACTTATTCAGGGAAGATGAAGACTGGCCAGCTGATGAAGTCACTTCTCCATTAGCGATGCCTGTGCATGGGTCACCGGGGTAACAGAATTTGGGTGCGCCAGGAGCCGGCCTTTTAATCCCCAGGCAAGTTGAAGACTGGCTTGATGATGACGTCATTGACCATTAGCGATGCCTGTGCAAGGGTCGCTGAGGTAATGGAAAACAAACGAGACAGGGACCGACCTTTTAATCCCCTTGAGCTACATGGCAGGGGCCATAGAGCGACTTGTGGAAAAAAATAGAGAAAACCCAGGGTGCATATACCGACCCCTGAAAAAGTTCGTAAAACCGGGGGTGCATAGGCTGACTTTGTAATCCCTTTGAGGCAATCTCTCGCTGGGGTAACGAAAAAGACACGAGATGCAGACCGACCCCGGAAAAAAACAAAATGGTCAGTCAATGTCTCGTCCCCCACTACTGCGGTGGTGGCGAAAGTTGTGGTGGTGGCGACTGTGGTGATGGTGGCTTCGATGGTGGTGGTTGTGGCGGTGGTGGTGGTGTTGACAGTGGTGGTGGCGACGGTGGTGGTGGTGTTGACAGTGGTGGTGGTGGTGGCGACAGTGGTGGTGGTGTAACAAACTAGGTTGTTGTAGGAATTATCCAGTATGTTCTCTCTCAGACATGGGAGTTTGGGAAGTTGGAGTCAGGTGTAGTGACCTGACTCAAGGAACACGGGGCATCCCCTGGGAATTAGCGGTCTAGGGTCACAAGATGGCTGGCGCCTTTGTCTCATAGTAACGTATAATGATTTATTTTACAGAATTCAGAAATTTAGAGAAATTAGTCTTCATTCATATTGTATTCATACATATTCAATAGTATTTTTGTTTAAAGTATCAAGAGTATCCTAGATTGTCAATGTAACGGGGGGGGAGAAATAGCTCTTTCTAGTCCATTATTCCACCCCCCCCCCACCAGTTCACTAACGAGGCCGTGGGAAACAGCTCTCTCTAGTCCGTTATCCCGTCCTCAGTTAGCTAACTATTCTAGAGCACTCCTAGAGTTCCTACGGCAGCCTCTCTCCTTCAACACCTTGTAACCTAGGTATTTGACTACCTAGGTACGGGTACTACAAGGCGCCGTAACTTGATCAGCTACCTGAAACTCTAGAGAACTCTAGAACACATTTCACTGCCACAAACGTATAACAGAAAAGAAAGGGAAGTAATGAATAATGAAGTAATTAGTGAGGGTGTGGGGTGAGAGAGGTAGAGAGGTGGGAGGAGCGAGGAGGGTAATTAGTTGAAAAGGAGAGTTCGGAGAGGGGTGGAGGGAGAGGAGTAGATAGGTAGAAGTAGAAGAGTAGATAGTAGAAGAAGAAGAGAAGATAGTAGAAGAAGAAATGCTGCCACCATCCATTCATTAGTCCGTACCTACAAAACAAGGAATGGAACTTGTCTGTATCACAATTCTCAAGGATGTTATCAAAAGGTCAATATTAGTCTGTTCCATCTGTATCAAGTACTCATTAAAATCATGAACCCAGTAACCGCAGAGGCTTTCTCACCTCAACTCAAAAACTCTAGGGAACAAAGTTAAAGAAAATTTAAAACAATAAATTCATCAATTATGTTTTTCATGATAAGTATCATAATTTAAGCTATTCAACCTAATGTTCAAGATAAATCTGCAAAGTGAGTCATCATCCAAGAATTAGAGAACCCTACAACTTGACTGCCCCTGATTCTCACACAACACTTGTAAACACGACCAAGTCACCTTAATGTTCAACTCACCAAGTGTCTGCCTATAGCTGGATTGAGAGGGAGGGGGAGGGGTTCTGTAGTTGACAGAGACTGTCCCGCCCTGCCGACTGACAGCTTCTCTGGCTAGGCCCCCTCCCCGCTCAGCTCGTTGTCGCCGTGTGGGGGCTTCGTGGGCGGCTGCTGGAGTGTGATGCTCCTTCGGACAGTCCTCTGTCCTTTTCTAGCCTTGTGCTCCTGCTGCCGTCCTCTCCAATTCTGCTGGGCACCTTTTCCTTTTCCTTCTGTTTCGTTTTTCTCCCCCCTCTTCTCCTATCTGCTGGCCGTTTCCTGCCGACCTTTTGCTCGTTCTGGTTCTTCCATGGACTTCTTCTATTTTGACGCCCGGGTGCTTGAGGAGGCATACTCATGCACCCGTAGAACTGCAGTACCCGACGTCGAGAGCGAGGGGAACCTTTTATTGTCAATCCCCACTTCGTCACTGAACCCGATCTCGACGGACTGTCGGTTTCTTAAGGTGGCGTTTGTGGGGCGTATACTCACGACGCACCCCTAGGAGGCCCCGACAAGATCGGCGATAGCTTCTTGTTGGGTGTCCTGCCTCTAATTGTGGCTCCATGGTGGGTGTGGGGGCACATTCGTGAGTGAATTCGTAATTTCGTCAAGATGATAACCCCTGTTTCGGCTGCTTCTGGCTTACCTTTTCAGGCTCGTGGGGTGGGCGACCAAGCCCCCGAGTCGGTCCGTATTGGAAGACCGGGCTCTGTAGCCTCCGCTGCATTGGGCCCCGACCTTGCTCCTCCTTTGGCCTCTCTGACTCCTTCCCCTGGCTCCCCTCCCTCCTCTGTGGTTGGGTCGAGCCCCAAGCCCCCAGTGGTGACTACCTCGTCCCCTGGCGCGGCTCCTTCTCTAGTTGTAACTACTGCGCCTTTTAACCCCTCTCTCTCTGGGGGTTCTCACCGCCGTTCTCGTCACGGCCGCCCTCGCTCGATTCCTTCCAGTTCTGCAACCTATCAAGCCTTGTTTGGTCCCGCTTCGTGGGCCAAATATTTTGATCTCCTCCCTCTTGATTCTGCGCCTCCTGACGATTTCTCCCTTCATCGACATCTCATTGATTCCGTGGATGCCTCCATTACTTTTAACCCCACTCGTCTCTGTACGCGTGTCGTTGCTGCTCCTTCTCAGGATGCTGCTTCCCGCTTGGCTGCCTTATCCTGCCTTGGCGAGACCCCCGTTCGGGTCTCGAAGAACGCTCAATTGAATGCCAGTGTTGGCACTATTTTGCTCCCGCCCCATGTTGCAACCGGTGTTCGGGACCTGCGCGACTGCCACGACGATATTCGCCATATCCTCGCTGCCCAGGGCCATTCTATTCTCCAGGTGGACACGTTTACTCGTCCCCCTCGTGGTAGTCGCCGTCAACCCCTCCGGGTTGTGAAGATTACCTTTGATGGTAGGACCCTTCCACCCTCTGTCATTCTTGCTGGTGCCAGGTGCTCTGTCCAGGAGTACATTCCTTCTCCTCGGCTCTGCAACAAGTGCTGGAGGTATGGGCATGGTGCCCTCCGCTGCTCCGGGACTGTATCTCTCTGTCCTTTGTGTGGTGGCGAAGGTCACTCTAAGTCGGAGTGCACTTCTCCCCAGGCTCGTTGCCTCAACTGCGGTGAGGCCCATCCTACCTTCTCCCGTACGTGTGTCCATTACAAGCTTGAGGCAGCCGTCCTCAACCTGAAGCACCGGGGGCGTTTATCTTTTCCTGAGGCGAGGCGCCAGGTTCGCCGGCTCCCGCCTTATGCTAATATCTCTTATGCTCGCGTGTTGCGCTCTTCCTCTCCACGTCCTTCCCGCCTTCCTCAGACTCACAACCGTTTCCGGGCCTTGGACCCTGATGCGCCCACTGCCCCCTCCTCCGTTCCTTTGGGTTCTCTCCCGAAGGATCCTCCTCCTGGTCCTCTGTCTGGGGTTCCCCTTCCTTCTACCCGGTCTGTCGTGTCTTCTGTGTCTTCTTCCTCGTCCCCCTCCGATCCTCCTTCCCATCCTCTTCCTCCATCTATTGGCTCTCCCCACCGCCTGTCGGTGCGGGCGGATGTCCATCGCTCTCCTAACGGTCGTCGTGTGTGCTCTCGTTCGGCTTCTCCTGTTGAGACACTGGAATCCGTTGCCCGGTACGTAGTTGCTGGGACACCGGTCTCTTTAAGTCAGAAGCGTAAGCCTGGCTCCTCTCCTTCCTCTTCCCCGGCGGGTAAGAAGGCTTCGCTTTCTTCCTCAGCTCCTCCTTCTGGCTCTGTTGCTCCTTCCCCTCCCGTTTCAGTGCTTGCGCCCCCTGTTCCTGCTATGGAGGTTTCTTTGGCCCCTGCTTCCCTTTCGGTTGCTGCTCTTGCTGGGGTGCGCTCCCCTCTTTCTACTCCCCCTCCTCCTGCTGCTGTCCTTGACGGCTCCTCTCCGTTGTCTCCTCTTCTTCCTCCTCCTCCTCCAGACCCTGCCCGCCCACCTCTGCTCTGTTCTCCCGTTTCCTTCCCTCCGTCTTTGCTCAGTTTACCCATGCCCCCTAACCCTGACTTTGCTGACCCTGATCCCGACCCTGATATTCTTTAACGTGCTCTGTTGCTCTTTTGCCTTTGTTTCTTCCTTGTTCTCTGTTTTTGTCCTTTCTCTTCTCGTCGTTGTCCATTCTTCAATGGAACGTTCGAGGTTATTACGCCAATTTCCTCGAACTCCAACTTCTGGTTTCGCGGTTTTCGCCCCTTTGTGTCTGTCTCCAGGAGCCGATGCTTGGTGCTCGTCCTGGTCGTTTTCGTGGCTATTCCTTTCTCTCCCCCCCCCCAGCCATTGCTGGGGCTTCTAATTCTTCTGCTCTCTTGATTCGGGCTGATGTTCCCTTTGTTCCTTTACTTTTTCCTTCGCCTCTCCATTGTTCTGCTGCTCGTATCTTTGTGGGGAAATGGTACACAGTTTGTTCCATTTATCTCCCCCCGAGTGTCCCGCTCTCTCTTCCTGATTTGAAACACCTCCTAGACTCCTTGCCGGAGCCTGTGCTCCTGCTGGGTGACTTCAGTTGTCGTCATTCTCTTTGGGGTGACGTTCTGACGAATACCCGGGGTCGCCTCCTTGAGCCGTTTCTCCTCTCTTCTTCCCTGTCTCTTCTGAATTCTGGTGAGCCCACTCATTTGGACTCTCGAACTTGCACCCTTTCTTGTCTTGATCTTTCTCTCTGCTCTTCTTCTCTTTACTTAGATTTCACATGGCAGGTTCTTGATGACCTCCATGGAAGTGATCATTTCCCCATCCTTGTTTCCTTTTTCTCTTTTCGCCCTTCCCTCTCTTTCCCTAGGTGGCAGTTTGCTAAGGCGGACTGGACCCTATTTTCCCTCAGTGCTACTCTCTCTGACCTCTCCCTTCTGCCCCTCTCTCGCGCTCTCCTCCTTTTTCATGACACTGTCTTCGACGCTGCCCTCCGCTCTATTCCTCGCTCTTCCTCTCGGGGTCCACGGAAGTGCGTTCCCTGGTGGAATGCGGACTGTGCTCGGGCTGTCCGCTGTAAGCGTGCAGCCTGGAAGAAGCACCGCCGTAGGCAGACGACCGATTCTTTTCTTTTCTTTCGGAAAGCGAGTGCGGTGGCCCGTAGGGCCATCCGTACGGCTAAACGTGAATGTTGGGCATCTTATGTCTCGACAATTACGTCCGAAACCCCTCTGGCCCAGATCTGGAAGCGTATCCGCAAGATAGCGGGTAAGTTCGTTCCCGATGTTTCACCGGTCCTTCACCTCCATGATACTCTTGTGGCGGACCCGTTGCAGGTCGCTTCCGAACTGGGTTCCCACTTTTCTTCTGTTAGCTCTGGTCTTCATCTTCCCCAATCTTTCCTTCTTCGTAAACCTGTCCTTGAGTCTCGTCCTTTAGATTTCTGCACTCATCTTCAGCTTCCCTGTAATGATCCCTTCTCTCTCTCTGAACTTCGTTCTGCCCTGGCCCTCTGCGGTTCTACGGCGGCGGGCTCCGATGGTATTCATTATGAGATGCTTCGCCATCTCCCTCCGAGCACGTCTCAGTATTTACTGAGTCTGTATAATCAGATCTGGGAGTCGTCGTCAGTCCCTGAGGACTGGCTCGATGCCGTTGTCCTCCCTGTTCGCAAACCGGGGTCTCTGGGTACTTCCCCTAAGGACTTTCGCCCTATTGCTCTCACAAGTTGTGTCTGCAAACTCTTTGAACGTATGGTTAACGTTCGTCTGATGTGGTTCCTGGAACACCATCACCTCCTCTCCCCTTCTCAATTTGGTTTCCGCAAGTGCCGCAGCACGACAGATGTCCTGGTGAACTTGGAGGTCTATATTCGTACTGCTTTTGCTGCGAAGACCTCCGTTGTTGCCGTCCTTTTTGACCTAGAAAAGGCTTACGACACCACTTGGCGTTATCATATCCTATCTCAACTTCATTCTTTTGGCCTTCGTGGTCATCTCCCTCTCTTTCTCCGCAGCTTCCTCTCTCGTCGTTCCTTTCGGGTGCGCCTTGGTACCGCTCTCTCTCCCTCTTTTCAGCAATACGAAGGTGTGCCCCAGGGTAGTGTTCTGAGCACTACTCTTTTTCTGGTTGCCCTCAATGGTCTTCTTTCCTCTCTTCCTTCTGGTGTCTTCTCCGCTCTCTATGTCGATGATCTTACCCTTTGTTGTCAGGGTGATGATTCGCCTCTCCTTCAACGCCGGCTTCAACTTGCGATTGATGCCGTGTCGTCTTGGGCCACAGGTCATGGCTTCAAGTTCTCTACTTCTAAGACTTGTGCCATGACTTTTACGCGGAAACGGGTTGTTCTTCGTCCCTCTTTGTCACTTTATGGTCATCCCCTTGAATACAAAGATTCCGCGAAGCTTTTGGGGTTATTCCTTGACACTCGTTTGTCTTGGTCTCCCCATATCTCTTACCTCCGTGTTGAGTGCTCTAAGTCCCTTACCCTCCTTCGGGTCTTGTCCCATACTTCTTGGGGGGCAGATAGGCGCACTCTCCTTGCTTTACATTCCTCTCTCGTCCTGTCTAAGCTCGATTATGGTTGCCCTGCTTACTCGTCTGCTTCTCCTTCTACTCTTCGCCGTCTTGATGCTTTGCACCATACTGGGTTGCGCCTCAGTTCTGGTGCCTTTCGTTCGACTCCCGTCCCTAGCTTGTATGTTGACACTGGCTTCCTGTCCCTCCAGGACCGCCGTGATCGCTACTGTCTTCGCTATCTTGCGCGGTCCTTACAACATCCTTCCTCTCGTCTCTGTCGTGCTTTAACTTTTACCCCTCCTGCGGTTCCTGTTCCTCTTCACCACCTCCCTCTTTCTGTCCGGTTATCTCGCCTACAGGATTCTCTTTCCGTTCGTATTTCTGATGTTTCTCCTCGTGTTGTTCCTTCTTTGCCCCCGTGGAGGGTCCCTCTTCCGCGGTTTTGTACATCCTTGACTCGTATCACTAAAGCTTTTACCCCTCCTACAGTTCTAAAACGCCTTTTCCTCGAGCACTTTTCTTCTCACTCCCGCTCCGTTTCTGTCTTCACCGATGGGTCTAAGTCAGCGGACGGTGTTGGCTACTCTGTTGTTTTTCCTGATCGCACTTATATGTGTCGCTTGCCTCCGGAGACTAGCATCTTTACGGCGGAACTTTATGCTATTCTCTATGCTCTTCGTCTCCTGCTTTCTCGTTGTCAGTCTTCCTTTGTGGTTGTTGTTGACTCTCGTAGTGCCCTCATGGCTCTCGGGTGCTTTAATCCAGTTCATCCGGTAGTTGTCGAGATCCAGCATTGGCTGTTTCTCGTTCACAGTAAATTTAAGTCGGTTGAGTTTTGTTGGGTTCCCAGCCATATTGGCGTGTCTTTAAATGAGCGTGCGGATGCTGCCGCTAAGGAAGCTGTCCGCTCTTGTCCCATCTCTCGTAAAGGCATTCCGTATTCCGACTTTTACCCGGTTATCCATTCCTCAGTCCTTACCCGTTGGCAGGCTTCTTGGTTGTCTGTTACTGGTAACAAGCTACGTACTCTTAAATGTTGTGTTTCCCCGTGGCCGTCCTCCTTCCACCGTAACCGGCGGTGGGAAACAGCTCTAGCGAGGTTGCGTATTGGCCATACTCGCTTAACCCATGGTCACTTGATGGAGCGCCGCCCTGCTCCTTATTGTCCTAGTTGCATTGTCCCTCTTACGGTCGTGCATGTCCTTCTTGAATGTCCTGACTTCCAGGACGAGCGTGTGTCTTGCTTTCCGACCGCCCCTCGCGGTCACCTGTCCCTCGATAGAATTCTTGGTGACTCGGATACTTTTGATATCGTTCGCCTTATGCGTTTTTGTTCTCGTATTGGCATCCTTGGTGATATTTAGCGCCCTCTGATTATTTTGCGTATTTGATGGTGCTACATAGCCTTCCCGGTTTGGTGCCTTCTTTTGATAATTACTTACTTACTTACTTCTCTGGCTAGGCTGTCTTCTCCTCTGCTCTGCTGGCTGGCTCCTATTCCTCTCTATGCTATGCTCTCTCATTATATATTGGGAAACCTAGTAGCTAACTCCGTGCACAATGCCCGAGGCACTCTACCAAGTCACTACTTAAACGTCGGCATGTTTGAAGGCTACCAGGCTACAATTATCAGATTAGCGGGAGCAAGGTGAAATTCTCATGGCTGACCTCAGGTCACTTGGGGTCATTAACGCTTAGAGGTGTGAATCTAAGGCTGACCAAACTGGCACCTCTCATATCCTTGTCTGTGACTCATGAACTATATATATTTTTAAATACAACTAAACCAAACACCTTTACGGTGTTACATCAATACTTTAGTAAGTTTCCATCAATGACGTCACGAGCCGGGACTAGGCCTTGGCGTGGAGTGGCCTTGACGACCTGGCAGTCACGGGTCATCAGAGTTTCCACATTCAGTAATTCTCAAAGGTCAAATAGCCATTTTGTAATCAGAAATAGTTCTTCCCTAAGATGCCTGAGTAATTACCTTCAGGTTAAAAGAGTCCAACCATCTTGGTCGGTCAGTACAACAGAGATTAGTTGTTCAACTTAAACCCTATGAGTAAACTTATTAAGCCTAAGCATAAAAATACCCTGCCCTGGCTTCTGTGTAGAGCAGAGCGAGGGAAGGTCAGTGTGGAGAACGCAACGGCTCAGGAAGGTGACCACTCCACCTCGCCCTGAAACCAGCACGACACCAGCTGGTCAGCTATTAGAGGTAGAGTTGCTATAGTATAGAGTATGGTATAGGTAATTAATTCATCTCATGCCTTAAGACAGGGAGTGTTCAGCCAGGGAGTGCTTTGATTTAGATTTTGTTTTAGATTTTGAATAAATAATTTAGTTAGTAAATTGCATTTTTATTATTTAAATTTTTATGTTGTATTATTATTGTCCTGGACACGTGGCTTCCACGAGGCCGAGTTTCGTTGGGCCGCAGAGCCTAACATCGATTAAGACTTCAGTATCCCTTTGTTTGTGAGTATTTCCACACTTAACCTAGATTCATCCCTCCCATACCAACTAGCTGGGGATCAAGCCCCAAGGTTTATTGAGAGCATAATCGATCCAGACCTCGGTTATTGCTCCCCAGTGTTAATGGTCTGGTGGTGGCAGCGTAAGGAGATTCTAGAGTTTGCTAGGGGTCTGGTTCCATGTCATAAAGGCTGTAGAATCTTAGCCGGTCAAAACGATTAAGACCACGTGGTGTGGGATTCGACTTGAGTAGTAGCTCTGGGGTCCCTTGGTTTGAAGAGAGTGTTAAATCAGCATACAGGTATAGAAGGACGGGTAGACAATAGGGAATACCCTCCCCCCCCCCTCCGTGTAACAGTGGCGACCCTGGTGGTGGTGGCGGTGGTGACGGTAGTGGTGGTGGTTGAGGTGGCGACAGTGGTGATGGTGGTGGTGATTATCTTGAGGTTATCTTGAGATGATTTCGGTTTTTTTTTGTGTCCCCATGGCCTGGTCCTTGACCAGGCCTCCACCCCAGGAAGCAGCCCATGACAGCTGACTAACACCCAGGTACCTATTTTACTGCTAGGTAACAGAGGCATAGGGTGAAAGAAACTCTGCCCAATGTTCCTCGCGGCGCCTGGGATTGAACCCAGGACCACAGGATTTCAAGTCCAGAGTGCTGTCCGCTCGGCTGACCGGCTCCTGGTGGCGACGGTTGTGATAGTGGTGGTGGTTGTGGCGATAGTGATGGTCGCGACGGTGGTGTTGGTGGCGACGGTGTTGGTGGTGGCGACGGTGGTGGTAATGGCGATGGTGGGGGTGGTTGTAGCGACGGTGGTGGTGGTTGCGATAGCGGCGGTGGTGGCGGTGGTTGTGGTGGCGACAGTAGTGATGGTTATCTCTTGAGGTTATCTTGAGATGATTTCGGGGCTTTTTTAGTGTCCCCGATGCCCGGTCCTCGACCAGGCCTCCACCCCCCAGGAAGCAGCCCGTGACAGCTGACTAACACCCAGGTACCTATTTTACTGCTAGGTAACAGGGGCATAGAGTGAAAGAAACTCTGCCCATTGTTTCTCGCCGGCGCCTGGGATCGAACCCAGGACCACAGGATCAAGTCCAGCGTGCTATCTGCTCGGCCGACCGGGTCGCTGGTGGTGGTGGTGGTGACGGTGGTGGTGGCGGTGTTGGTGGTGGTGGCGGTGGTGGTGGCGGTGTTGGTGGTGGTGGCGGTGGTGGTGGTGGTGGCGACGGTGTTGGTGGTGGCGACAGTGGTGGCGGTGGTAGCGACGGTAGTGGTGGTGGCGACGGTGGTGATGTTGGCGTCGGTGATGATGGTGGCGACGGTGGTGGTGGTGGCGACGGTGATGGTGGGGGTGACAGTGGTGGTGGTGGTGACGACGGAGGTGGTGGTGACGGTGGTGGTGGTGGCGACGGTGGTGGTGGCGACGGTGGTGGCGGTAGCGACGGTGGTGGTGGTGGTAACGGTGGTGGCGGTGGCGACAGTGGTGGTGACGGTGGTGGTGGTGGCGACGATGGTGGTGGTGACGGTGGTGGTGTTGGCGTCGGTGATGATGGTGGCGACGGTGGTGGTGGTGACGTTGGTGGTGGTGGTGACGACGGTGGTGGTGGTGGCGACGGTGGTCGTGGTGACGACGGTGGTGGTGGTGGCGACGGTGGTGGTGGTGGCGACGGTGGTGGTGGCGACGGTGGTGATGGTGGTGACAGTGGTGGTGACGACGGTGGTGGTGGTAGTGATGGTGGTGGTGGTGGCGACGGTGGTGGTGGTGGCGACGGTGGTGGTGGTGGCGACGGTGGTGGTGGCGACGGTGGTGGTGGTGGCGACGGTGGTGGTGGTGGTGGCGACGGTGGTGGTGGTGGTGACGACGGTGGTGGTGGCGACGGTGGTGGTGGTGACGACGGTGGTGGTGGTGGTGACGGTGGTGGTGTTGACGGTGGTGGTGGTGGCGACGATGGTGGTGGTGGCGACGGTGGTGGTGGTGGCGACGGTGGTGGTGTCGGAAAATCCGACACCATTTAATATATCATACAGATAATAGCTGTGTTGTATAAACAAGTTACCCATAGAAAATGTAACTTGTAGTGGAATTACCGTCTAAAGAAAACGGGATATCATCACCACATACTATTATAATTCACCAGCTATTTTGCTGGGAATTATTCTTAAATACATTAGTCTTTGGACTTTACCATCATAAAAACATCATATATAAATTAACTTAATTATCAATATTAAAGTAGAGTAAATGTGACCCTTCTATCACTTTCTGAAATGTGGACAATGTAAGCCAGGCGTCAGAGGGAGGAAGGAGGGGGCCATTGAAGTGTCACCTCCGAGACGTGTGGAGCAAATTCGGCTCCTATCATTCTGGACAATGTCGGCCAGTAACGTCAATAGTATGGAGTGTTAAACAGCCATTGTTTATAACGAGACCAGAGGCTCACACGGGAGCAAATTCGGCTCCTGTTAATTTTACTTGGACGTAGTGTTATGGAAACCAAAGGTACCATCTCCAACACGATGTCTACAATTCAAGTTAAGTGTCTATCCGAAACCCGTTTATCATTCATTTATGGCCATTAATGTCAGGATATAGGGTGAGCCGGTTAGATCGCGAAATCGCCTCAAACTAAAGGTAATTAAGCCAGGTCTTCATATTCCATGTACTGTATAGTGTTTTCTCTGATATACTTGTCATATATAGGATTCTGGCTTCACAGCTAGCGCACTTTTGACAGGTCAAGACGAGGATGGAAGATTTTGTGCACCAGTTACTGGGTGATAGAAGCTACCTCAAAGAGGATAATTTGGTGTCTACACCCTAGTTATACCTGGTGGACTAGCCTGCTGTACTATAAGATAAGGAACCTCTTCAATGTATGTAGTTAATTTTGTAGTTTGATTGGCTGCATATATATATAAACTATTAAACCCCCCCTTAATGTGTAGAGGATCGATTTGTGAGATTATGAGATTATTGCAGAAATACAGTCCACTTAACATTATACAAATTGCTATCGAAGTATATAAATTAACGTAAATATAAATTCATATAAATTAAATAAATATAAATCTCACAGGTCGGTTCCCACAGGTGGTGGTGGCGACGGTGGTGGTGGTGACGACGGTGGTGGTGGTGGTGACGACGGTGGTGGTGGCGACGATGGTGGCAGTGGCGACGGTGGTGGTGGCGATGGTGGTGGTGGTGGTGACGACGGTGGTGGTGGCGACGGTGGTGGTGGTTGCGACGATGGTGGTGGTGTAGTGGCGACGGTGGTGGTGGTGGTGACGACGACGGTGGTGGTGGTGGTGACGGTGGTGGTGGTGGCGACGGTGGTGGTGGTGGTGGCGACCGTGGTGGTGGCGACCGTGGTGGTGGCGACGGTGGTGGTGGCGACAGTGGTGGTGGTGGTGACGACGGTGGTGGTGGCGACGATGGTGGTGATCGCGACGGTGGTGGTGGTGGCGACGGTGGTGGTGGTGACGACGGTGGTGGTGGTGGTGACGGTGGTGGTGGTGACGGTGGTGGTGGTGGCGACGGTGGTGGTGGTGGCGACGGTGGTGGTGATGGCGACGGTGGTGGTGTAACGGGGGGTGTGGGGGAAATAGCTCTATCTTGTCCATTATTCCACCCCCCCAGTTAACTAACGAGGCCGGGGGAAACAGCTCTCTCTAGTCCGTTATCCCGTCCCCAGTTAGCTAACTATTCTAGAGCACCTCCAGAGTTCCTAAGGCAACCTCTCTCATTCAACACCTTGCAACCTAGGTATTTGACTACCTAGGTGCTAAGACTACAAGGCGCCGTCACTTGATCAGTTACCCGAAACTCCAGAGAGAACTCCAGAATACAGAATCATTGCCACAAAACGTATAAGAGAAAGCGAAAGGAAAGAAATGAATAGTGAAGTAATTAGTGAGGGTTCGGGGTGAGAGGTAGGGAGGTGGGAGGAGCGAGGAGGGTCATTAGTTGAAAGGGAGAGTTTAGAGAGGGGTGGAGGGAGAGGTGTAGATAGGTAGAAGGAGAAGAGTAGAAAGTAGACGTAGAAGAGTAGATAGTAGAAGACGAAATGCTGCCACCATCCATTCATGATCATTACATACAAGACAAGGAATGGAACTTGTCTGTATCACAATATTCACCAAAGATGTTATCATGAGTTCATTATTAGTAGTTCCCATCTTTATCATGTACTCATTCTAAACCCTGAAACCAGTAACCACAGAGGCTTTCTCACCTCAACTCAATTCTCTAGGGAACACAGTGAAAGACCATTTAAATAATAAATTCAACAATTATATTTTTCATGATAAGTATCATAACTTAAGCAATCCAATTAAAAATGTTAACGATTAATATTCAAAGTGAGTCATCATCCAAGAATTTGAGAACCCTACAACTTGACTGCCCCTGATCATCACACAACATATGTAAACACGACCAAGTCACCTCACTGTTCACTCACCGAGGACTGAGTCTAAGTTGAATAGAGAGGGGGGGGGGGTCTGTAGCTGACAGAGACTCCCGCCCTGCCGGCCGACAGCCTCCCTGGTAGGGCTGTCTTCTCTGCTCTGCTCGTCTGCTGTTCTGTCTCGTTAATGCTTTATGCTCGATAGCTCTCCGAGTTTATATTGGGGAACCTAGTAGCTAACTCCGCCCACAAATAGATAGCTTCCGGCACTACCAAGCCGCTCCTTAAACGTCGGCATGTTTGAAGGCTACCAGACTACAACTAAGAGATTATCAGAAGCAAGGTGAAATTCGCATGATCTGACCTCAGGTCACTTGGGGTCATTAACGCTTTGAGGTGTGAGATCTCAGGCAGACAACTGGCGCCTCTCAGATCCTTGTCTGTGACTCATGTATTCTATATATATTTTAAATAAACTAACTCAAACACTTTTACAGTGTTACATCTCCCCTTCTCCCCGAAATAAAGTTTTTGCAACACTGCTAAAGCAAGCTAGCTGTGTGCAACAACTTTATTAACGAAAAAAAAATACATCCTAGCTAAACAAATATACATCATCCTACTCTAAAAAATTAAATATGTAGACAGACGTCCATTGTCTCTGGCTGGGCGACGTCACTGCTTGGTCTTGTAGATAATCCTGTACCACATTTCTTCAACACAACTGCCTCCGTCGCTTCTCCGTCGTTAACGCACAACAACACTTGGTCAACCCGAAAGCCGTTACTACTTGAACTGCGCACAGGACCGTGGAATTCGGTTGTCCCAGCTGATCTGTAATTGGCCCTACGTCAGTCACCATGAGAGACGTATATTGGGGTTCTTCACAGCTATAGGGACTACAAGTTTCGAGACCTTCATATAGTTGCCAACAGTAGAAATCCCATCCTACTCTTCTTCCTCCCTGTTGCTCCAGCACGTCTCCTTCAGAGAGCTACTTCTGACAGCCACATCAAGTCCGCACGACACAGGAAGAATCATTCAACAGAGCAACACGCTTGTAGGAGGGGGCGGCCAGTTAAGGCAAACGATCCTGTCTTGCAATTACGCTCCATGCAATGATGCTGACACCAGCAAGGGACACGAGGCATCGTGTCTCACTCAGCTTGTCTTATCTTCTTCTTCTTCTTTCTTCTTTCTTCTCTCTTCCTTCTTCTCTCTTCCTCCTCCCATGGGTCTCTGACAAGCGACCTGGGGTCCATTGGGGTCCGTCCGTCCTGGGGTCCACTGGGGTCCGTCCGTCCTGGGGTCCACTGGGTAGACCAATGTTGACCGACCGAGAGGGCTGCATCTTGGGGTCCCCTGGGGTGGTGGTGGTGGTGGAGCCATGACCTCCAGGTATTGGGCTGGTCGTGGTGGTGGTGATAAACGCCCCTGAGTGTGGTACACAGCAGCCGTCTCCCTCTTCTGTATGTGCGTCTCTCCTCTCTTCTGGCTCCCACCTGTGGGTGAACATAAAGGCGACAATACCCGTGTTCCATCTTGTTGTGTGACCCTGTAGTTTGTATAGGGTTCACACAGTCCAATTATAAGCTCTCCTCCTGGCAACAACTACACTTAAATTTTAATAATCCAATTAACTCTGAATGATACTGACTTGGTGGAACATAAAACAGTAACAGAGTAAAGTTAGAGAAGAGAGAATAAGGTCATCACTACTTTTAACTTGTCACAAAAAAAAATCAAAACTAATAGACAAAACACTAGCCTAAACTTAACTGTACCGTTCCTAATCTTAAGTACATAAACCGCCGTTACTCCCACCCTTAACCTACAGCCACCTACGTGACCCAGAGTGTCTCCCTAGCATCTCCGCCGGTCAACAACTCCAAACTGTTGCCACCCCTGTGACCAGACTATCTAACGTCGAGCGTCCCCAACGTGAAGTCTACTGACATACTAAGCCTCCCCCTAGCATGCTGTACAATACCAGTACACCTCGGGTTATTGCGTTCAAATGGAGTAAAACAGTCGATCGCAATAATCTGAGCAGAACCACCACTTAAAAACTACTTAAGAACTACACCTGCCACTCCCCACTGACCTGGAGACCAGCGGTGGCTGGGTGTCCCCGTGGGACATGCGAGGTCACCTGTCACACTCAGGTGAGCTCCACTACCAACACCGCTAAGTTCCCAACTCACCAAATCTTATCACTAACATAAAACACTACACACGCAAGTTCTGGTGAACATTCCCTGAACTACACAAAACTCACAAAATCACTAAACACAACACCAGAGAATCACTATCTCCTAACCTGAAAAAAAGTTCGCTAACTCGCGAATAATAAACACCTGTCAAGATCTCCCTGATAGCGCCTGAGCGGCAAAAAGACACGTGGGACTGAACAATGTTAAAAGAACACCAACTACCTACAACATTGTTCAACACCGCTGCCATCATTGTAACGGGGGGTGGGGGGGATAGCTCTATCTTGTCCATTATTCCACCCCCCAGTTAACTAACGAGGCCGGGGGAAACAGCTCTCTCTAGTCCGTTATCCCGTCCCCAGTTAGCTAACTATTCTAGAGCACTCCCAGAGTTCCTAAGGCAACCTCTCTCGTTCAACACCTTGTAACCTAGGTATTTGACTACCTAGGTGCTGCCACCATTGTAACGGGGGTGTGGGGGAAATAGCTCTATCTTGTCCATTATTCCACCCCCCAGTTAACTAACGAGGCCGGGGGAAACAGCTCTCTCTAGTCCGTTATCCCGTCCCCAGTTAGCTAACTATTCTAGAGCACCTCCAGAGTTCCTAAGGCAACCTCTCTCATTCAACACCTTGTAACCTAGGTATTTGACTACCTAGGTGCTAAGACTACAAGGCGCCGTCACTTGATCAGTTACCCGAAACTCCAGAGAGAACTCCAGAATACAGAATCATTGCCACAAAACGTATAAGAGAAAGCGAAAGGAAAGAAATGAATAGTGAAGTAATTAGTGAGGGTTCGGGGTGAGAGGTAGGGAGGTGGGAGGAGCGAGGAGGGTCATTAGTTGAAAGGGAGAGTTTAGAGAGGGGTGGAGGGAGAGGTGTAGATAGGTAGAAGGAGAAGAGTAGAAAGTAGACGTAGAAGAGTAGATAGTAGAAGACGAAATGCTGCCACCATCCATTCATGATCATTACATACAAGACAAGGAATGGAACTTGTCTGTATCACAATATTCACCAAAGATGTTATCATGAGTTCATTATTAGTAGTTCCCATCTTTATCATGTACTCATTCTAAACCCTGAAACCAGTAACCACAGAGGCTTTCTCACCTCAACTCAATTCTCTAGGGAACACAGTGAAAGACCATTTAAATAATAAATTCAACAATTATATTTTTCATGATAAATATCATAACTTAAGCAATCCAATTAAAAATGTTAACGATTAATATTCAAAGTGAGTCATCATCCAAGAATTTGAGAACCCTACAACTTGACTGCCCCTGATCATCACACAACATATGTAAACACAACCAAGTCACCTCACTGTTCACTCACCGAGGACTGAGTCTAAGTTGAATAGAGAGGGGGGGGGGGGGTCTGTAGCTGACAGAGACTCCCGCCCTGCCGGCCGACAGCCTCCCTGGTAGGGCTGTCTTCTCTGCTCTGCTCGTCTGCTGTTCTGTCTCGTTAATGCTTTATGCTCGATAGCTCTCCGAGTTTATATTGGGGAACCTAGTAGCTAACTCCGCCCACAAATAGATAGCTTCCGGCACTACCAAGCCGCTCCTTAAACGTCGGCATGTTTGAAGGCTACCAGACTACAACTAAGAGATTATCAGAAGCAAGGTGAAATTCGCATGATCTGACCTCAGGTCACTTGGGGTCATTAACGCTTTGAGGTGTGAGATCTCAGGCAGACAACTGGCGCCTCTCAGATCCTTGTCTGTGACTCATGTATTCTATATATATTTTAAATAAACTAACTCAAACACTTTTACAGTGTTACAGTGGTGGTGGTGTCGACGGTGGTGGTGGCGACGGTGGTGGTGGTGGCGACGGTGGTGGTGGCGACGGCGGTGGTGGTGGCGACGGTGGTGGTGGTGACGTTGGTGGCGACGGTGGTGGTGGTGGTGGCGACGGTGGTGGTGGTGGTGGCGACGGTGGTGGTGGTGGTGGCGACGGTGGTGGTGGTGGTGGGGACGGTGGTGGTGGCGACGGCGGTGGTGGTGGCTACGGTGGTGGTGGCGATGGTGGTGGTGATGGTGGTGGTGGTGGTGACGACGGTTGTGGTGGCGACGGTGGTGGTGGTGGTGGTGGTGGCGACGGTGGTGGTGGCGACGGCGGTGGTGGTGGCGACGGTGGTGGTGGTGACGTTGGTGGTGGTGGTGGTGGCGACGGTGGTGGTGGTGGCGACGGTGGTGGTGGTGGTGACGACGGTGGTGGTGGTGGCGACGGTGGTGGTGGTGGCGACGGTGGTGGTGGTGGTGACGACAGTGGTGGTGGTGACGACAGTGGTGGTGGCGACGACAGTGGTGGTGACGATGGTGGTGGTGGCGACGGTGGTGGTGGTGGCGACGGTGGTGGTGGCGACGGTGGTGGTGGTGGCGACGGTGGTGGTGGTGGCGACGGTGGTGGTGGTGACGACGGTGGTGGTGGCGACGGTGGTGGTGGTGGCGACGGTGGTGGTGGTGACGGTGGTGGTGTTGGCGTCGGTGGTGATGGTGGCGACGGTGGTGGTGGCGACGGTGGTGGTGGCGACGGCGGTGGTGGTGGCGACGGCGGTGGTGGTGGCGACGGCGGTGGTGGTGGCGACGGTGGTGGTGGTGACGTTGGTGGTGGCGACGGTGGTGGTGGTGGCGACGGTGGTGGTGGTGGTGACGAAGGTGGTGGTGGCGACGGTGGTGGTGGTGGCGACGGTGGTGGTGGTGACGTTGGTGGTGGTGGTGGTGGTGGTGGCGACGGTGGTGGTGGTGGCGACGGTGGTGGTGGTGGCGACAGTGGTGGTGGTGGTGGTGGTGGCGACGGTGGTGGTGGCGACGACGGCGGTGGTGGTGGCGACGGTGGTGGTGGCAACGGTGGTGGTGATGGCGACGGTGGTGGTGGTGGTGACGACGGTGGTGGTGGCGACGGTGGTGGTGGCAACGGTGGTGGTGGTGGTGGTGGCGACGGTGGTGGTGGCGACGGCGGTGGTGGTGGCGACGGTGGTGGTGGTGACGTTGGTGGTGGTGGTGGTGGTGGCGGTGGCGACGGTGGTGGTGGTGGCGACGGTGGTGGTGGTGGCGACGACGGTGGTGGTGGCGACGACGGTGGTGGTGGCGACGACGGTGGTGGTGGCGACGGTGGTGGTGGTGGTGACGACAGTGGTGGTGGCGACGACAGTGGTGGTGACGACGGTGGTAGTGGCGACGGTGGTGGTGGTGGCGACGGTGGTGGTAGCGACGGTGGTGGTGGTGGCGACGGTGGTGGTGGTGGCGACGGTGGTGGTGGTGGTGACGACGGTGGTGGTGGTGGTGACGACGGTGGTGGTGGTGGTGACGACGGTGGTGGTGGCGACGGTGGTGGTGGTGGCGACGGTGGTGGTGGTGGTGGCGACGGTTGTGGTGTTGGCGTCGGTGGTGATGGTGGCGACGGTGGTGGTGGTGGTGGTGGCGACGGTGGTGGTGGCGACGGCGGTGGTGGTGGCGACGGTGGTGGTGGTGGCGACGGTGGTGGTGGCGACGGTGGTGGTGGTGGCGACGGTGGTGGTGGTGGCGACGGTGGTGGTGGTGGCGACGGTGGTGGTGGTGTTGACGACGGTGGTGGTGGCGACGGTGGTGGTGGTGGCGACGGTGGTGGTGGTGGCGACGGTGGTGGTGGTGGCGACGGTGGTGGTGGTGGTGACGACAGTGGTGGTGGCGACGGTGGTGGTGGTGACGACGGTGGTGGTGGCGACGGTGGTGGTGGTGGCGACGGTGGTGGTGGTGGCAACGGTGGTGGTGGTGACGGTAGTGGTGTTGGCGTCGGTGGTGATGGTGGCGACGGTGGTGGTGGTGACGTTGGGGGTGGTGGTGGTGGTGGTGGTGGTGGCGACGGTGGTGGTGGTGGTGGCAACGGTGGTGGTGGTGGCGACGGTGGTGGTGGCGACGGTGGTGGTGGTGGTGGTGGCAACGGTGGTGGTGGTGGCGGCGACGGTGGTGGTGGTGGTGGCGACGGTGGTGGTGACGACGGTGGTGGTGGCGACGGTGGTGGTGGTGACGGTGGTGGTGGTGGCGACGGTGGTGGTGGCGTCGGAGGTGGTGGTGGCGACGGTGGTGGTTGTGGTGGTGGTGACGGTGGTGGCGTCGGAGGTGATGGTGGCGACGGTGGTGGTTGTGGTGGCGGTGGTAGTGGTGGTGGTGACTGTGGTGGTGGTGGTGACGGTGGTGGTGGTGGCGGCGACGATGGTGGTGGTGGTGTTGGTGGTGAGGGTGGTGGTGGCAACAATGGTGGAAGTGGTGGTGATTGTGGTGGTGGTGGTGTTGGTGGTGAGGGTGGTGGTGGCAACAATGGTGGAAGTGGTGGTGATTGTGGTGGTGGTGGTGGTGGCGGTGGTGGTTGGTATCCACCACCGTTCAGTTAAGTTACCAACTGTTCATCGTAGTCGTAGTTAAATATAAAATATTTTTTTGTGTAACTAAAAGCAGATATTGACACTTTTCTTCATACGATGGAACAGTTCAACTTTAGTGTGCACAAACATGCCAACAATCCCTGCTATTATAACCCTTGAGATGAATAATATTAGGTTATGGCTGACAATAGTGGTACATGTTAATTAACTTCAGACCATTGTCTGTCAGGCATCAGTGAGGACAGACATCTTCAGTCACTACAGGGTATACACTGCAATGCTACTCATTGATGACATCAATGATACGACTGAGCTGATGAGTAGGATGGTTCCCACCACACACTATGAGTAATGAGGATGGTTCCCTCCACACAGTATGGGTAATGAGCAGGATGGTTCCCACCACACAGTATGGGTAATGAGTAGGATGGTTCCCACCACACAGAATGGGTAATGAGTAGGATGGTTCCCACCACACAGTATGAGTAATGAGGATGGTTCCCTCCACACAGTATGGGTAATGAGCAGGATGGTTCCCACCACACAGTATGGGTAATGAGTAGGATGGTTCCCACCACACAGTATGAGTAATGAGGATGGTTCCCACCACACAGTATGGGTAATGAGCAGGATGGTTCCCACCACACAGTATGGGTAATGAGCAGGATGGTTCCCTCCACACAGTATGGGTAATGAGGAGGATGGTTCCCACCACACAGTATGGGTAATGAGCAGGATGGTTCCCTCCACACAGTATGGGTAATGAGCAGGATGGTTCCCACCACACAGTATGGGTAATGAGTAGGATGGTTCCCACCACACAGTATGGGTAATGAGCAGGATGGTTCCCACCACACAGTATGGGTAATGAGCAGGATGGTTCCCTCCACACAGTATGGGTAATGAGGAGGATGGTTCCCACCACACAGTATGGGTAATGAGCAGGATGGTTCCCTCCACACAGTATGGGTAATGAGCAGGATGGTTCCCACCACACAGTATGGGTAATGAGTAGGATGGTTCCCACCACACAGTATGGGTAATGAGCAGGATGGTTCCCACCACACAGTATGGGTAATGAGTAGGATGGTTCCCACCACACAGTATGGGTAATGAGCAGGATGGTTCCCTCCACACAGTATGGGTAATGAGTAGGATGGTTCCCTCCACACAATAAGCCCGAAACGCTGCGCGTGCTAGTGGCTTTACAAGACTGTAATTATCATATTTGTATCCTCACATTCCTTATGTACATTCTTGTATATGCATAAATAAATAAATAAATAAATAAATAAATAAATAAATAAATAAGGGTGACATGAAGAGAGAGGAAGTGCTGCCATTGGCTGCAGTGATGGTTCTCGTCCGGGATAATATTGGCTGCTCTGCTATAAGAGATTTGATGGTCGCAAAGTGACAATTTATTCAACTTGTAAAGTCCAATTGGCAGTGTTTTGTTGCGTAATTATGGTGGTGATGCGAAGCTTTACTGACAATAGGAGGGTGTGAATTGCTCTCCGCGTCTCCAGCTCTCACAATGTAAGCGATAAAGAGGCAGAAAACTTTCTTCAAATGACCCAAAAAAGATGTTGCGAATGTTGGGATTGTGTGGTGAAGAAGTCATGTTCTCAGGGGGAATGTGGAGCAGGATGAGGTGCTGCTCGCCAGCCATCACGTCATGGGATAATCACCTTGTTGATGCGCGGTTATTGGCATACAAGCCCACGGTGGTCATCCCAGTTCCTTACTGGGATGTGAACTGCTTGTTTCACATGTCCTGGAATGAGAGATGCTCCAGGGAGGTGTGAAGAGTGACATGCTCCTTATACGTCATGATGATGATATGATCCTGATAAATATGGATGGTGACATGATTAGGATGACACCCATGATACAGTAGGCCCTGTTGACCCTAACACCACAATGACCCTGACCTTCAACAAGGATTAAGCCAAAAGGAGAGGGCTCTCTACCAACACTAAGAACTGTGTTGAGAGCTGCTTCTCACCTCGCACGTCTAACGTCTCACCCCTCATATCTCACCCCTCACTTCTCACCTGTCGTGGATAGTAAGTATTTCAAAGGTTAGTACTGATGAGGAAGAAAGCAATTATGAGGTAATTGTCCAGTGAGACAGAAGGTTCCTCATCCTCACCTGGCGACGACTAGGAGACACAGCCAGACTGATCAATGTAAACACAGCGGCGCCAGGCAGGGCGAGATAAACAGACAGAGGAAGTTACAGAGATTGATATGCACCAATTATAGAGCTGGTGCTAAGAGTTGGTGATCAGTGGAGCGGCGACTCGTTAATTAGCGATCATACTCACCTTTTATTGCTCGGAGCGTCCTCATTAGTCACGCTTCCATCCACCTGTGTGATGTGTGCTTTGATCCTCCAGCCCTAGTGGAGGGTGTGTGGCCCTGGTGGAGGGTGTGTGGCCCTAGTGGAGGGTGTGTGACCCTGGTGGAGGGTGTGTGGCCCTGGTGGAGGGTATGTGGCCCTAGTGGAGGGTGTGTGGCCCTGGTGGAGGGTGTGTGGTCCTGGTGGAGGGTGTGTGGCCCTGGTGGAGGGTGTGTGGTCCTGGTGGAGGGTGTGTGGCCCTGGTGGAGGGTATGTGGCCCTGGTGGAGGGTGTGTGACCCTGGTGGAGGGTGTGTGACCCTGGTGGAGGGTGTGTGGTCCTGGTGGAGGGTTGTGTGGCCCTGGTGGAGGGTTGTGTGACCCTGGTGGAGGGTTGTGGTGCCCTGGTGGAGGGTGTGTGGCCCTGGTGGAGGGTGTGTGGCCCTGGTGGAGGGTGTGTGGCCCTGGTGGAGGGGTGTGGTGCACTGGTGGAGGGTGTGTGACCCTGGTGGAGGGTGTGTGACCCTGGTGGAGGGTGTGTGACCCTGGTGGAGGGTGTGTGGCCCTGGTGGAGGGTGTGTGGCCCTGGTGGAGGGTGTGTGGCCCTGGTGGAGGGGTGTGGTGCACTGGTGGAGGGTATGTGGCCCTGGTGGAGGGTGTGTGACCCTGGTGGAGGGTGTGTGACCCTGGTGGAGGGTGTGTGGCCCTGGTGGAGGGTGTGTGGCCCTGGTGGAGGGTGTGTGGCCCTGGTGGAGGGTGTGTGGCCCTGGTGGAGGGTGTGTGGCCCTGGTGGAGGGTGTGTGGCCCTGGTGGAGGGTGTGTGGCCCTGGTGGAGGGTGTGTGGCCCTGGTGGAGGGTGTGTGGCCCTGGTGGAGGGTGTGTGGCCCTGGTGGAGGGTGTGTGGCCCTGGTGGAGGGTGTGTGGCCCTGGTGGAGGGTGTGTGGCCCTGGTGGAGGGTGTGTGGCCCTGGTGGAGGGTGTGTGGCCCTGGTGGAGGGTGTGTGGCCCTGGTGGAGGGGTGTGTAACCCTGGTGGAGGGGTGTGGTGCACTGGTGGAGGGTATGTGGCCCTGGTGGAGGGTGTGTGGCCCTGGTGGAGGGTGTATGGCCCTGGTGGAGGGGTGTGTGGCCCTGGTGGAGGGTGTGTGGCCCTGGTGGAGGGTGTGTGGCCCTGGTGGAGGGTGTGTGACCCTGGTGGAGGGTGTGTGGCCCTGGTGGAGGGGAGTGTGACCCAGGTGGAGGGTTGTGGTGCCCTGGTGGAGGGTATGTGGCCCTGGTGGAGGGTGTGTGACCCAGGTGGAGGGTTGTGGTGCCCTGGTGGAGGGTGTGTGACCCTGGTGGAGGGTGTGTGGCCCTGGTGGAGGGTGTGTGGCCCTGGTGGAGGGTGTGTGGCCCTGGTGAAGGGTGTGTGGCCCTGGTGGAGGGGTGTGTGGCCCTGGTGGAGGGTATGTGGCCCTGGTGGAGGGTGTGTGACCCTGGTGGAGGGTGTGTGGCCCTGGTGGAGGGTATGTGACCCTGGTGGAGGGTGTGTGGCCCTGGTGGAGGGTGTGTGACCCTGGTGGAGGGTGTGTGGCCCTGGTGGAGGGTGTGTGACCCTGGTGGAGGGGTGTGTGGCCCTGGTGGAGGGTGTGTGGCCCTGGTGGAGGGTGTGTGGCCCTGGTGGAGGGTATGTGGCCCTGGTGGAGGGTGTGTGACCCTGGTGGAGGGTGTGTGGCCCTGGTGGAGGGTGTGTGACCCTGGTGGAGGGGTGTGTGACCCTGGTGGAGGGGTGTGTGGCCCTGGTGGAGGGTTGTGGTGCCCTGGTGGAGGGTTGTGGTGCCCTGGTGGAGGGTGTGTGGCCCTGGTGGAGGGTGTGTGGCCCTGGTGGAGGGTGTGTGGCCCTGGTGGAGGGTGTGTGGCCCTGGTGGAGGGTTGTGTGGCCCTGGTGGAGGGTTGTGGTGCCCTGGTGGAGGGTGTGTGGCCCTGGTGGAGGGTGTGTGGCCCTGGTGGAGGGTGTGTGGCCCTGGTGGAGGGTGTGTGGCCCTGGTGGAGGGTGTGGTGCCCTGGTGGAGGGTGTGTGGCCCTGGTGGAGGGTATGTGGCCCTGGTGGAGGGTGTGTGGCCCTGGTGGAGGGTGTGGTGCCCTGGTGGAGGGTGTGTGGCCCTGGTATAGGGTGTGTGGCCCTGGTGGAGGGTGTGTGGCCCTGGTGGAGGGTGTGTGGCCCTGGTGGAGGGTATGTGGCCCTGGTGGAGGGTGTGTGGCCCTGGTGGAGGGTGTGGTGCCCTGGTGGAGGGTGTGTGGCCCTGGTGGAGGGTGTGGTGCCCTGGTGGAGGGTGTGTGGCCCTGGTGGAGGGTGTGTGGCCCTGGTGGAGGGTTGTGTGTCCCTGGTGGAGGGTGTGTGGCCCTGGTGGAGGGTGTGTGGCCCTGGTGGAGGGTTGTGTGTCCCTGGTGGAGGGTGTGTGGCCCTGGTGGAGGGTGTGTGGCCCTGGTGGAGGGTGTGTGGCCCTGGTGGAGGGTATGTGGCCCTGGTGGAGGGTGTGTGGCCCTGGTGGAGGGTGTGGTGCCCTGGTGGAGGGTGTGTGGCCCTGGTGGAGGGTGTGTGGCCCTGGTGGAGGGTGTGTGACCCTGGTGGAGGGTGTGTGGCCCTGGTGGAGGGTATGTGGCCCTGGTGGAGGGTGTGTGGCCCTGGTGGAGGGTATGTGGCCCTGGTGGAGGGTGTGTGGCCCTGGTGGAGGGTATGTGGCCCTGGTGGAGGGTGTGTGACCCTGGTGGAGGGTGTGTGGCCCTGGTGGAGGGTGTGTGGCCCTGGTGGAGGGTGTGTGGCCCTGGTGGAGGGTATGTGGCCCTGGTGGAGGGTATGTGGCCCTGGTGGAGGGTGTGTGACCCTGGTGGAGGGTGTGTGACCCTGGTGGAGGGGTGTGTGGCCCTGGTGGAGGGTGTGTGACCCTGGTGGAGGGTATGTGGCCCTGGTGGAGGGTGTGTGGCCCTGGTGGAGGGTATGTGGCCCTGGTGGAGGGTGTGTGGCCCTGGTGGAGGGTTGTGGTGCCCTGGTGGAGGGGTGTGTGGCCCTGGTGGAGGGTGTGGTGCCCTGGTGGAGGGTGTGTGGCCCTGGTGGAGGGTATGTGGCCCTGGTGGAGGGTGTGTGGCCCTGGTGGAGGGTGTGGTGCCCTGGTGGAGGGTGTGTGGCCCTAGTGGAGGGTGTGTGGCCCTGGTGGAGGGTGTGTGGCCCTGGTGGAGGGTTGTGGTGCCCTGGTGGAGGGGTGTGTGGCCCTGGTGGAGGGTGTGTGGCCCTGGTGGAGGGTGTGTGACCCTGGTGGAGGGTGTGTGGCCCTGGTGGAGGGTGTGTGATCCTGGTGGAGGGTGTGTGGCCCTGGTGGAGGGGTGTGTGGCCCTGGTGGAGGGTGTGTGGCCCTGGTGGAGGAGTGTGTGACCCTGGTGGAGGGTTTGTGGCCCTGGTGGAGGGGTGTGTGGCCCTGGTGGAGGGTGTGTGGCCCTGGTGGAGGGGTGTGTATCCCTGGTGGAGGGGTGTGTGGCCCTGGTGGAGGGGTGTGTGGCCCTGGTGGAGGGGTGTGTGGCCCTGGTGGAGGGTGTGTGGCCCTGGTGGAGGGTTTTGTGGCCCTGCTGGAGGGTTGTGTGGCCCTAGTGGAGGGGTCTGCAGCCCTAGTGGTGTGGTTTGCAGCCCTAGTGGAGGGGTGTGCAGCCCTAGTGGAGAGGTGTGCAGCCCTAGTGGAGAGGTCTGCAGCCCTACTGGAGGGGTCAGTATCCCTAGTGGAGGGGTGTGTAGCCCTAAAGGAGGGGTCTAGAGCCCTACTGGAGTGTCTGTATTCCTAGTGGAGGGTTTGTAGCCCTAGTGGAGGGGTCTGCAGCCCTAGTGGAGGGGCCAGTAGACCTAGTGGAGGAGTTTGTAACCCTAGTCGAGGGGTGTGTAGCCCTAGTGGAGATGTGTGCAGCACTAGTGCAGGGGTGTGTAGCCCTAGTGGAGGGGTCTATAGCGCTAGTCGAGGGGTCTGTAGCCCTAGTGGAGGGGTCTATAGCCCTAGTCGAGGGGTCTGTAGCCCTAGTGGAGGAGTCTGTAGCCCTAGTGGAGGGGTCTATAGCCCTAGACGGAGGGTCTGTAGCCCTAGTTGAGGAGTCTGTAGCCCTAGTGGAGGGGTCTATAGCCCTAGTCGAAGGGTCTGTAGCCCTGCTGGAGGGGTCTGTAACCCTAGTGGTTACACACCCTACTAGGATTATCTCTAGTGGAGGGGTTATCTTGAGATGTTATCTTGAGATGATTTTGGGGCTTTTTTAGTGTCCCCGCGGCCCGGTCCTCGACCAGGCCTACACCCCCAGGAAGCAGCCCGTGACAGCTGACTAACACCCAGGTACCTATTTTACTGCTAGGTAACAGGGACATAGGGTGAAAGAAACTCTGCCCGTTGTTTCTCGCCGGCGCCCGGGATCGAACCCGGGACCACAGGATCACAAGTCCCAAGTGCTGTCAGCTCGGCCGACCGGCTCCCTGCTGCTCGACCGGGACTGCAGCTCTAGTGGAGGGGTGTGTAGCTCTAGTGGAGGTGCGTGTAGCCCTAGTGGAGGGTTGTGTGGCCCTAGTGGAGGGTTGTGTGGCCCTAGTGGAGGGTTGTGTGGCCCTAGTGGAGGGGTGTGTGGCCCTAGTGGAAGGTTGTGCAGCCCTAGTGGAGGGTTGAGTGGCCCTAGTGGAGGGGTGTGTGGCCCTAGTGGAAGGTTGTGCAGCCCTAGTGGAGGGGTGTGTGGCCCTAGTGGAAGGTTGTGCAGCCCTAGTGGAAGGTTGTGCAGCCCTAGTGGAGGGGTGTGTGGCCCTAGTGGAAGGTTCTGCAGCCCTAGTGGAAGGTTGTGCAGCCCTAGTGGAGGGGTGTGTGGCCCTAGTGGAGGGTTGTGTAGCCCTAGTGGAGGGGTGTGTGGCCCTAGTGGAGGGGTGTGTAGCCCTAGTGGAAGGTTGTGCAGCCCTAGTGGAGGGGTGTGTGGCCCTAGTGGAAGGTTGTGCAGCCCTAGTGGAAGGTTGTGCAGCCCTAGTGGAGGGGTGTGTGGCCCTAGTGGAGGGGTGTGTGGCCCTTGTGGAAGGTTGTGCAGCCCTAGTGGAGGGTTGTGTAGCCCTAGTGGAGGGGTGTGTGGCCCTAGTGGAGGGGTGTGTGGCCCTAGTGGAAGGTTGTGCAGCCCTAGTGGAGGGTTGTGTAGCCCTAGTGGACGGTTGTGTGGCCCTAGTGGAAGGTTGTGCAGCCCTAGTGGAGGGTTGTGTGGCCCTAGTGGAGGGTTGTGTGGCCCTAGTGGAGGGCTGTGTGGCCCTAGTGGAAGGTTGTGCAGCCCTAGTGGAGAGGTGTGTGGCCCTAGTGGAGGGTTGTGTGGCCCTAGTGGAAGGTTGTGCAGCCCTAGTGGAGAGGTGTGTGGCCCTAGTGGAGGGCTGTGTGGCCCTAGTGGAAGGTTGTGCAGCCCTAGTGGAGGGGTGTGTGGCCCTAGTGGACGGTTGTGTGGCCCTAGTGGAAGGTTGTGCAGCCCTAGTGGAGGGTTGTGTAGCCCTAGTGGAGGGGTGTGTGGCCCTAGTGGAGGGGTGTGTAGCCCTAGTGGAAGGTTGTGCAGCCCTAGTGGAGGGGTGTGTGGCCCTAGTGGAAGGTTGTGCAGCCCTAGTGGAGGGTTGTGTGGCCCTAGTGGAAGGTTGTGCAGCCCTAGTGGAGGGGTGTGTGGCCCTAGTGGAGGGGTGTGTGGCCCTAGTGGAGGGTTGTGTGGCCCTAGTGGAGGGGTGTGTGGCCCTAGTGGAGGGTTGTGTGGCCCTAGTGGACGGTTGTGTGGCCCTAGTGGAGGGTTGTGCAGCCCTAGTGGAAGGTTGTGCAGCCCTAGTGGAGGGGTGTGTGGCCCTAGTGGAGGGGTGTGTGGCCCTAGTGGAAGGGTGTGTGGCCCTAGTGGAGGGTTGTGTGGCCCTAGTGGAGGGGTGTGTGGCCCTAGTGGAGGGTTGTGTGGCCCTAGTGGACGGTTGTGTTTCCCTAGTGGAAGGTTGTGCAGCCCTAGTGGAATGGTCTGCAGCCCTAGTGGAGGGGTCAGCAGCCTTAGTGGAGGGGTCTGCAACCCTAGTGGAGGGGTCTGCAGCCCTAGTGGAGGGGTCTGCAGCCCTAGTGGAGGGGTCCGCAGCCCTAGTGGAAGGGTCTGCAGCCCTAGTGGAAGGGTCTGCAGCCCTAGTGGAGGGGTCCGCAGCCCTAGTGGAATGGTCTGCAGCCCTAGTGGAATGGTCTGCAGCCCTAGTGGAGGGGCCTGCAACCCTAGTGGAGGGGTCTGCAGCCCTAGTGGAGGGGTCCGCAGCCCTAGTGGAAGGGTCTGCAGCCCTAGTGGAAGGGTCTGCAGCCCTAGTGGAGGGGTCCGCAGCCCTAGTGGAGGGGTCTGCAGCCCTAGTGGAGGGGTCCGCAGCCCTAGTGGAAGGGTCTGCAGCCCTAGTGGAGGGGTCTGCAGCCCTAGTGGAGGGGTCCGCAGCCCTAGTGGAAGGGTCTGCAGCCCTAGTGGAGGGGTCTGCAGCCCTAGTGGAGGGGTCCGCAGCCCTAGTGGAGGGGTCTGCAGCCCTAGTGGAGGGGTCTGCAGCCCTAGTGGAAGGGTCTGCAGCCCTAGTATAAGGGTCTCCAGCCCTTGTGGAGGTGTCTGCAGCCCTAGTGGAGGGGTCAGCAGCCCTAGTGGAGGGGTCAGCAGCCCTAGTGGAAGGGTCTGCAGCCCTAGTGGAGGGGTCTGCAACCCTAGTGGAGGGGTCAGCAGCCTTAGTGGAGGGGTCTGCTGTGGAGGGGTTCGGTTGAGATTCTGTGACAAATTCTCGCTCAATCAACAGATTACAGAACCAACTAGGAACGAAAACACACTAGACTTGTTATTCACAAACAATGATGAACTAATCAGGGATATCACAATCTCAGATACTTCATACTCAGACCATAAGCTCATTGAAGTGCGAACTAGCATAAATAACGGTAGTAGGTCTAAGAGACCAAACAAGCGAGAAGGAATATTCAATCAATTCAATTTCAACAATAAGAGGATTGACTGGGAAAAAATAAATGTAGACCTTGCAATCATTCAATGGGAGACGGTCTTAAGCGACAAAACTCCCACACAGGGAATAGCTCAACTGACAGCTGAAGCTTACAAGGTCTGCTTAAAGCACGTGCCTGTGAGGAGGGGCAGAAAGAGGACCACTCTAGAAAGAGAACGGAGACGACTGTACAGGAGAAGGAAAAAAATAACGGAAATGCTTCGGCAGACACAACTATCACAAGCAAGGAAAACAAGCCTAAGCAGGGAGATTGAGGAAATAGAACAAACGTTGAAGCGATCATATGAGTCTGAGGAAATGGAATTGGAACAGAAAGCTATACAAGAGATAAGGAAAAATCCGAAATATTTTTTCACATACGCAAAATCAAAATCCAAAACCTCGACCAGTATTGGACCGTTAATTACAAGTGAAGGTACGTACACAGAGGACAACAAAGAGATTAGTGAAATTCTAAGAAGCCAGTATGAGGCTATGTTTAGCACACCAATAAACAACATGAAAGTTGATGACCCAGACAGCTTCTTTATGAATGACATTCAAGCTGCAGATAATATAACGGATATTACCACAAACTCGGAAGACTTTGAAAGAGAAATTGATAATATGCCTATGCACTCAGCTCCTGGGCCTGACTCATGGAATTCAATATTCATAAAGAAATGTAAAGTACCAGTAGCGAGAGCACTCAGCGTAATACGGAGAAAGAGCCTGGATACAGGGGAGATACCAGCAGCACTTAAATCTGCAGATATAGCTCCGTTGCACAAGGGGGGGAGTAAAGCCTTGGCAAAAAATTATAGGCCAGTTGCACTAACATCACACATAATAAAAGTGTTTGAAAGAGTGATTAGGAATCAAATTTCTAGTTTTATGGAAAACAATGAATTGCACAATCCAGGACAACATGGATTTAGAGCGGGAAGATCCTGTCTGTCACAGTTACTCAACCACTATGACAAAATCACAGAAGCCCTAGAAGAAAAGCAAAATGCAGATGTTGTATACACAGACTTTGCAAAGGCGTTCGACAAATGTGACCATGGGGTGATAGCTCACAAAATGAGGTCAATGGGAATAACTGGAAAAGTAGGACGCTGGATACTCAATTTCCTGTCGAACAGAACACAAAGAGTAACAGTCAATCAGATAAAATCGAGTCCAAGCGATGTTAAAAGCTCTGTACCTCAAGGTACAGTCCTTGCACCGCTACTGTTCCTTATTCTCATATCTGATATAGACAAAAATACACGCCACAGCTACGTGTCGTCCTTTGCAGATGACACAAAAATCAGCATGAAAATTACCTCTGCTGAAGACATTGAAAAACTACAAGCAGATGTCAACAAAGTTTTTGATTGGGCAGCAGAAAATAACATGATGTTTAACAGTGATAAATTTCAGGTACTCAGGTACGGCAAAAATGAGGATCTGAAACATAATACAGGGTACAAAACACAATCGAATCTTCCCATGGTAGAAAAACAGCATGTCAAGGATTTGGGAATAATGATGTCCGACGATCTAACGTTTAGGGAGCATAACCAAGCAAATATCGCGTCAGCCAGAAAAATGATCGGATGGATTACGAGAACTTTCAAATCCAGGGATCCCATCACAATGGTTGTACTCTTCAAGTCACTTGTGCTGTCCCGTCTCGAGTACTGCTCAGTACTCACTTCCCCCTTCAGAGCAGGAGAGATTGCTGAAATAGAGGGAATACATAGAACATATACGGCACGCATAGACGAGATAAAACACCTAAATTATTGGGATCGTCTCAAAGCTCTCCAAATGTACTCTCTAGAAAGGAGACGAGAGAGATACCAAATAATATACACATGGAAAATACTGGAGGGTCAGGTCCCAAATCTACACAGTAAAATAACAACGTACTGGAGTGAACGATATGGAAGAAAATGCAAGATTGAACCAGTGAAGAGCAGAGGTGCCATAGGCACAATCAGAGAGCACTGTATAAACATCAGGGGTCCGCGGTTGTTCAACGTCCTCCCAGCGAGCATAAGAAATATTGCCGGAACAACCGTGGACATCTTCAAGAGAAAACTGGACGGTTTTCTAAGAGAAGTTCCGGATCAGCCGGGCTGTGGTGGGTACGTGGCCCTGCGGGCCGCTCCAAGCAACAGCCTGGTGGACCAAACTCTCACAAGTCGAGCCTGGCCTCGGGCCGGGCTTGGGGAGTAGAAGAACTCCCAGAACCCCATCAACCAGGTATCAACCAACCAGGTGTGATATCAACCCCCAGGTCTTTCTCTCTATTTGACTCTTGCAGGATTTCACCTCCCAGATGATACCTTGTGTTCAGACTCCTGCTCCCTTCGCCTAATTTCATCACCTTACACTTTCCCGAGTTGAACTTTAGCAGTCATTTTCTAGACCATTCCTCCAGTTTGTCCAGGTCATCCTGTAGTCTCTGTCTATCTTCATCCGTCTTGATTCTTCTCATAATTTTTGCATCATCAGCAAACATTGAGAGGAATGAGTCTATGTGGCTATGTGGGTGCACTCACCTAGTTGTCTCACCTAGTTGTGCTTGCGGGGGTTGCGCTCTGGCTCTTTGGTCCCGCCTCTCAACTGTCAATCAACAGGTGTACAGGTTCCTGAGCCTATTGGGCTCTATCATATCTACACTTGAAACTGTGTATGGAGTCAGCCTCCACCACATTGCTTCCTAATGCATTCCATTTGTCAACCACTCTGACACTAAAAACGTTCTTTCTAATATCTCTGTGGCTCATTTGGGCACTCAGTTTCCACATGTGTCCCCTAGTGCGTGTTCCCCTTGTGTTAAATAGCCTGTCTTTATCAACCCTGTCGATTCCCTTGAGAATCTTAAATGTGATGATCATGTCCCCCCTAACTCTTCTGTCTTCCAACGAAGTGAGGTTCAATTCCCGTAGTCTCTCCTCGTAGCTCACATCTCTCTGCTCGGGTACTAGTCTTGTGGCAAACCTTTGAACCTTTTCCAGGTTAGTTTTATGCTTGACTAGATATGGACTCCATGCTGGAGCCGCATACTCCAGGATTGGTCTGACATATGTGGTATATAATGTTCTGAAAGATTCCTTACACAAGTTTCTAAAGGCCGTTCATATGTTAGCCAACCTGTCATATGCTGCTGATGTTATCCTCTTGATATGAGCTTCAGGGGACAGGTCTGGCGTGATATCAACCCCCAGGTCTTTCTCTCTCTCTGACTCTTGAAGTATTTCATCTCCCAAGTGATACCTTGTATCTGGTCTCCTGCTTCCTACCCCTATCTTCATTACATTACATTTGCTTGGGTTAAACTCTAACATCCATTTGTTCGACCATTCCTGCAGCTTGTCCAGGTCTTCTTGAAGCCTCAAGCTGTCCTCCTCTGTCTTAATCCTTCTCATAATTTTGGCGTCGTCAGCAAACATTGAGAGGAATGAGTCTATTCCCTCTGGGAGATCATTTACGTATATCAGAAACAGGATAGGTCCAAGCACAGAGCCCTGTGGGACTCCACTGGTGACTTCACGCCATTCTGAGGTCTCACCCCTCACTATAACTCTCTGCTTCCTACTGCTTAGGTACTCCCTTATCCACTGGAGCACCCTACCAGTTACTCCTGCCTGTTTCTCCAGCTTATGCATCAACCTTTTATGGGGTACTGTGTCAAAGGCTTTCCGACAGTCCAAAAAAATGCAGTCCGCCCATCCTTCTCTTTCTTGCTTAATCTTTGTCACCTGATCATAGAATTCTATCAATCCTGTAAGGCAAGGTTTACCCTCCCTGAACCTATGTTGATGGGTTGTCACGAAGTCTCTTCTCTCTAGATGTGTTACTAGGTTTTTTCTCACAATCTTCTCCATCACCTTGCATGGTATACAAGTTAAGGACACTGGCCTGTAGTTCAGTGCCTCTTGTCTGTCACCATTTTTGTATATTGGTACTACATTAGCAGTCTTCCATACTTCTGGTAGGTCTCCCGTTTCCAGTGACCTACTATACACTATGGAGAGTGGCAAGCAAAGTTCTCCTGCACACTCTTTCAATACCCATGGTGAGATTCCATCCGGCCCAACAGCTTTTCTCACATCCAGCTCCAATAGGTGCTTCTTGACCTCATCTCTTGTAATTTCGAACCTTTCCATGGTCACCTGGTTTGCAGTCACCTCTCCTAGCGCCGTGACTTCTCCCTGTTCTATTGTAAAGACCTCCTGGAACCTTTTGTTGAGTTCTTCACACACCTCTTTGTCATTCTCTGTGTACCTGTCCTCGCCCACCCTAAGTTTCATCACCTGTTCCTTCACTGTTGTCTTCCTCCAGATGTGACTGTGTAGTAGCTTTGGTTCGGTCATGGCTTTATTAGCTATATCATTTTCATACCTTTTCTCAGCTGCTCTTCTCACACTAACACACTCATTCCTGGTTCTCTGGTATCTCTCTCTACTTTCTGGTGTTCTGTTATTACGGAAGTTCCTCCACGCCCTTTTGTTCAGCTTCTTTGCTTTCATACATTCCCTATTAAACCACGGATTCTTCCTTTGCTTCTCTGTTTTTTTTTTTTGTCCGGCTGGGACAAACCTGCTTACAGCCTCCTGACATTTTTGGGTGACATAGTCCATCATGTCTTGTACGGACTTGGTTCCGAGTTCTGTGTCCCAATGTATATCCCATAGGAATTTATTCATCTCCTCATAGTTTCCCTTTCGGTACGCCAGCCCTTTGTTTCCCAGTTCTTTTTTGGGGGTGATAATTCCTAGCCCAACCAGGTACTCAAAGCTCAATACACTATGATAACTCATTCCCAAGGGGGCTTCCAACTTAACTTCCCTTATATCTGACTCATTTAGGGTAAATATCAGATCAAGCAAGGCTGGTTCATCCCCTCCTCTCGTTCTTGTCGGTCACTTGACGTGTTGACTTAGAAAGTTTTTGTTGCCACATCCAGCAGCTTAGCTCTCCATGTGTCTGGGCCTCCATGTAGGTCTCTGTTCCCCCAATCTATCTTTCCATGGTTGAAGTCTCCCATGATTAGTAGCCTAGATCCGTTTCTGCTAGCCACAGAAGCTGCTCTCTCTATTATATTGATGGTGGACAAGTTGTTTCTATCATATTCCTGTCTGGGTCTTCTGACATTCGGTGGGGGGTTATATATGACTACGACTATAATTTTCTGTCCTCCAGTTGCTATGGTGCCTGATATGTAGTCACTGAAACCTTCACAGTTCTGAATTACCATCTCTTCGAAACTCCAACCTTCTCTTAGTAGCAAAGCTACACCACCTCCTCCTCTCCCTTCTCTCTCTTTACTCACTACATAGTAGCCCTGTGGAAACACTGCGTTTGTTATGGTGTTTGTTAGCTTTGTTTCTGTGAGTGCTATTATGTCTGGCTTTTCTTCTAGTGCCCATTCTCCGAGTTCACTTGTTTTATTTGTAATTCCATCTATGTTAGTGTACATTGCCTCGATGCTCACTTTCTTCAGTTCATTTTCTTGTCCCTTTCTTGGTGAGCATTCTGCTGGTGTGGGAAGCTTTTCAGTGGGTGAGATGATCTGTGAGGTGATTTGCAGGGTCTCAGAGGAGTTTGGGGTGAGGGGTGGGGGTTTCAGGGAAGGGGGGACAGGTAGGGTGTGGGTTAAGGAGATAGGGGGACATGGAGGATACGGGGTGAGGGGAGAGGAGGGATAGGTAGGGTATGGGATGAAGGGGGAGGGGGACAGGGAGGGAAAGGTGGGAGGGGGGACATGATGGGAATGGGGAAGGGATGACAGGGTAAGAATGGGGTGGGGGGGAGGGAGGGTTGGGTGGGGGCAGGTAGGGTGAGGGGAAGGGAGGGTTTCTATGCAGAGGGGGGTGGTGGTGTTGCCCTCCCCTCTGGTGTTGCTGGGATGCTGGTTTTGGGTTCGCCTCTTGTCTCTAGGACTGTTGTGTTGGGGGCTGTGATTTCCTGGTTTGCTCCTCTCTTCCTGCACTTCCTCCTTGCCTCTGCTGCCCTGGCTCTCTCCTCCTTCGTCCTGTCCCTCTGCAGGAATACTTTCATGTATCCCTCCACATGCTGCATCGACTCTTCCTTTTGAGAATATCCTCCTTCGTGGTTTCGTTTGTAAACACCACCTTTACAAGTCGGTTTCTGTCCTTGTTGTACCAGCCCAACCTGAAAACCTTCTCAATGTTTCGTTCAGCCCCTTCCATCTGTAACCCCTTCAGTAGCCCCAGTACTGCCTCTCTATCCTTGCTATTCCATTCTTGCCTGTTGGATGCTTCCTGTTCTTTGATGCCTACAACTACCACTGATCTTTTTCTCTCCAGCAGCTGAGTGGTGCACCTTGCTGCTTCCTGTGAGGTGGCTGCTTGCATGGCTACCTCCCTCACTGTGTCCATAGCTTCTGAGCTCTTTTTCAGTATGTCTGCAAATGTTTCAGGTACAGAGGCATTTCCTTCCAATGTAACATTCCCACCTTCCCTTTGGATGATAATCTGATGCTCGGTCTCTTTATTTTTCTTCGTGAGGGATTTGATCTTCTCCCTTGCTGATGTCAGTTCACTTTGCAAGTTGTTAATTGTAATCTGCATTTCCTGCATCTCCTTCCTGAATTCCTCCAGAACTTGGGTTAACATGTCCCTCATTTGGTCACTGGCTGTTCCCTGTGTCCCTGTTGCGTCCACCTGCCATTTTGCCCTTGTCAAGAGAGAGAGCAAGAATAGTCCTAGTGTGAGTGGGTGTGTTGGGGGGGGGGAGTGTTTTGGGAGAGTGGGAGTGGTTGGGGCGGGGGAGGGGGAGTGTGTTGGGAGAGTGAGGTGGGGGGTTAAGAGGTGGGTGAGGTGTAGTCTTCAGATTACGGCGGGTGGGGGTGGGGGATTAGCGGCTTATCTGGGTTCCCAGTGAGCTCACAGTTGCTGTCCCTGTTTCCTGACTACCACGATTGTATTATTACGATTGTATTATTGAATGGAATGCAATAGTGTCTATGATATGATATTATATAAACCTTGCACACTGTTGGAGACTTATGAGAGACACTTAGCAGCCAGCCCCCCACAAGCACTCTAGGCGAATACACGGCGTGTCGTCGGTAATCCTGTGAGGTCTTCAGGTCTCCACGTGGGTCCCGGCTGATGCGACTGATGCTTCCTCAAGAAGTCGATCTTCACTAGCTATCTTCTCTAAATTCACTAAGATAATTCACCACGAGATGTGATCAATGTGTTGCATTACAATGCCACTGTTCAATTTACACTGTCCCGATTCTCACTGCACAATACACCCGCTCCCTTGAACCCTATTGTTCCCTCGGTTAACGCGGACCGCTGACCCTACACGTCTGCTCACGATCAAAGCTGACCCAAGGGTGTGTGGCTCTAGTGGAGGGGTCTGTAGCCCTAGTGGAGAGGTGTGTGGCCCTACTGGAGGGGTTTGTAGCCCGAGTGGAGGGGGTGTGTAGCCCTAGTGGAGGGGTCTGTAGCCCTAGTGGAGGGGTGTGTGGCCCTACTGGAGGGGTTTGTAGCCCTAGTGGAGGGGTGTGTAGCGCTAGTAAAGGGGTCTGTAGTGCTAGTGGAGGGGTCTGTAGCTCTAGTGGAGGGGTCTGTAGCGCTAGTGAAGGGGTCTGTAGTGCTAGTTTAGGGGTCTGTAGCTCTAGTGGAGGGGTCTGCAGCCCTAGTGGAGGGGTCTGTAGCCCTTGTGGAGGGGTTACCTTGAGTGTAACCCTAGTGGAGGGGTCTGTATCCCTAGTGGAGGGGTCTGTAGCCCTTGTGGAGGGGACTGTAGCCCTAGTGGAGGGGTCTGTATCCCTAGTGGAGGGGTCTGTATCCCTAATGGAGGGGTCTGTATCCCTAGTGGAGGGGTCTGTATCCCTAGTGGAGGGGTCTGTATCCCTAATGGAGGGGTCTGTATCCCTAGTGGAGGGGTCTGTATCCCTAATGGAGGGGTCTGTATCCCTAGTAGAGGGGTTTGTAGCCCTAGTGGAGGGGTCTGTAGCCCTAGTGGAGGGGCGTGCAGCCCTAGTGAAGGGGTCTAGAGCCCTAGTGAAGGGGTCTAGAGCCCTAGTGGAGGGGTGTGTATCCATTTAAAGCTTTTCTTGTATCATTTAAAATTTTACCTGTTTCATTTAAAGCTTTACTCGTGTCATTTAAAGCTTTACTCGTGTCATTTAGAGCTTTACTCGTGTCATTTAAAGCTTTACTCGTGTCCTTTAAAGCTTTACTCGTGTCATTTAAAGCCTTAATCGTGTCCTTTAAAGCTTTAATCGTGTCATTTAAAGCTTTACTTGTGTCATTTAAAGCTTTACTCGTGTCATTTAAAGCTTTACTCGTGTCATTTAAAGCTTTACTCGTGTCATTTAAAGCTTTACTCGTGTCATTTAAAGCTTTACTCGTGTCATTTAAAGCTTTACCTGTGTCATTTAAAGCTTTACTCGTGTCATTTAAAGCTTTAGTCGTGTCATTTAAAGCCTTACAAGTGTCATTTAAAGCTTTACTTGTCCTGTTTTTAGCCCTCAACTGGTGTTGTTGAAGGAGGGTGATGAGGCTCTTCTCCCCCAACAACTACTGCCATAAAATGTTTCCGTTGTGCTTATGAAAGCTTCCCATTTCCTGGTGGAGGGGAGATATTGATGACGCCCTCCACCCGGAGGTCCACCTTCCCCACACACACACTCCGTCCCTGCTATTTTCTCTACCTATTTCAGAGGAGCAGATATTGGCAGCTCAAACTTTGTTAGCGAGGCTCCTCTCCTGGCACTCCGGCCGCCGTCCTCGCTACACATGGCTGCTCCACCTATCCTCACCGGCCCCACCTTCCCGGAATTCTCTTGGAGTAGAAATTCAAATCTAGCTGGAAAAGTTGTGTGCCGTGTTGACTCACCACTCCATCCCTTCTGTGTCGTTACTTAAGCGAACACACATGGCAACATTCTCCTGCTTAGGGAGATGATATTATATATATATATATATATATATATATATATATATATATATATATATATATATATTGTGACGATAATCTCCTTCAAGAGATTGAGCCTGCTCTTCCCTCCATAATTACGTCGTCGAAATTATATAAAACGACTATGGAGGACATGTCCAACAATGACAACAACACCAGCAAGGCTTGCCAGGGTGAGCAAAACGTATGCAGCCGCCACCTGTTCGGACTCAAACCACCAAACTACATGTTGATCGCTACCGGCTCCGCTGATTGGTCGCCGGTCTGGCTGCACCTGCACTCGCCCCCCCATACTACTTGATGTCTGGGGTCGCCCCAACTTCAGACCTTAGAATGTTCAGTGCTCTCGTTGTCACCACTCCTCCCAGCTAGACGCTAGCGTGTACTGAGAGAAGTGGTGGCTTTAAGCCAATATTCCAAACACCTCCCATTTACTTTGTATTGCACTTCTTGTTATTTTGCCTTAACGTAACTTTTCATTGTCATTTAATTATTCTTATTATTTTGATTGATTGATTTTATTATAAGAATTTGTTTGTGCATTTTATTCATGTTTTGATTTATTTAACGTAATTAAAATTTCATTGTTAAAGTTTACTTGTGTTTTGTGTGTCTTCTCCTTACCTTACCACAGACGAAGTTCCAGTTTTTTCTATTTTTTTTTGTAACTATGTGACGAGGCCATACCCCTAGCCTTAAACAGCCGAACACCAACGCGTTACCGTCACAAGTTATATGGGGGCCTGTCCTAGGAGCTTCACTCAGGTACTGGTGCCAAGTGGTAATTTATGGTAAGCGTATTTAACTTTGTTAACGTAGCTTTACTATTTTTCATATTCAATTTCATTTTTTATAAGGTGCGGTGTATTGTGCATTACGAGAGTAACATATAGTGAAGGTGAGACAACTTTGGATTACGTGGTGACTGTAGGCCTCAGTCATACTCTTAATTGGTCATCTCTCCCTCCATGTTATTACTCGTATTTACCATCTATGTCCCTTGAATATTTCTCATTCTGACAGATCATCATATTGGTACCCTGGTACTGTGGTCTGCCCCGGGTCAAGAGTACCCAATCTTCTGCAATCTGACTGTAGGAGGACAAAGAGGGCCATAGTTCCTCTAGCTCGAACTTTAGTTGCTGAATTGGGACCTCAGCAGCAGTTCTCGTCACCAGTTGACACCTCGCACCCCTACACGTCAGTCAGAGATGATGATACATACAACGGTAGGGAATTAGCTTATTTTTTCAGAGCACAAAAGTTCGCTAATTCTGTAAGTATCATATTAAATTCAGTGGGAAAAACTTGCTTTATGTCCTATAGAGACTTGGCAAGGTATGCCTACATCCTTGGACTACCAATTTTACTTTTGAAGCATTTAACTGTTTCATTTGTTTTCGAAACTTTGTTTCATTTGTTAGTAGGATTTTCTTGCCCTTATTCTCTTACATGAGTACCGGGTACAAGATTTCCTGCGCCCTTGATTTAATTTAATCATTTAATATCTTTCACTTAACGTTAATTGTTAAAGATCACACAGGATAGGTACCAGTTGCCACGTTGTCCTGTTTGACATTTCACTATTGAATATTCGTGTACCTTTATTTGCTAATTTCACCATGTTTCGTCTCCAAACTTTCCGTGCAAATCCAGCAGGTGAAATAGGGACTTTAAGTCGTGCCAAGAGGACTGAATTACAAACTCTTGCACATGAGTATCAACTAGAAGTTCCCTACCAAGCCAACAAAAATGACCTACACAACCTGTTGCTGGATTACTATTTAGAGCAAGGTAAGATAGACTCTGAAACTCATGAAACTTACTATATTGCAGAGAAAACTGACTTGGCAACGATGAAACTTAAACTAGAGCTGGCCAAGATTGAACGTGAGCAGCAAAGAGAAGCAGCTGCCATACGAAGGGAAGAACACGAACGTGAAGCTGCCTTGAGGAGAGACGAACAAGAACGCGAAGCTGCCTTGAGGAGAGAAGAACACTAACGTGGACTCGCCCTCCACGAACGTGAGGTCGCCTTACTCCGTGAACGTGAACGAGTACAGCTTGAAACCAAACAACGCGAGTTGGAAATACAACGCGAACATGACAAGCAACAAGCGACTCTGGCTCTAGAGTGTCGTCAACGCGAAATCGCCTTGGAAACTTCACACTTCACTCAACGCCAGCAAGCTACTGCCAATCTTCCCGTCAGTTTTAATATATCACATGCAAGTAAGTTAATGCCATCCTTTGTAGAAGCAGAAGTTGATGTGTTTTTCACCACCTTTGAAACCCTTGCTAATCAACTCAGTTGGCCTGTCGACCAATGGGCCACACTTCTCAGAGTCCATCTTACAGGTAGAGCTGCAGTCACACTCAGTACTTTGGCGTCTGAGAATGACTACTACACTCTGAAACAAGCAGTGTTGGACGCCTACCTACTTTCCACAGAAAGTTATAGAAGGAAATTCCGTGACCACCTGAAGGCAAGTACCACTACCTTCCTTGAGTTTGCTAACACGAAACGGAGGTATTTCATGAAATGGCTGGAAGCAGCACATGTCTCTACTTTTACAGAACTCGTCAACCTGATGCTTGTTGAAGAATTCTTGAGACGTGTGCCGCCTCCTGTCCGCCTCTACTTAGCAGATAAAGAAGAAACCGACTACCTGAAGTGTGCTAAGTCGGCTGATACTTACAGCCTCATCCACCGGCTGACACCTGAACCATCCTCCAGTAAGAAGTCGTGGTACAGTTACGAGAAGGTGAGCCCCGATCAAGCTGGTTCACAACTGTACTGCAAGTATTGTAGACTCTATGGACATACCATAGACAAGTGTGGTAAGTCTCAATACAAGGGAACCACTGACCAACAACGACCCAAACCAACTCCTCCTAAGTCCGGTAAGCCTGTGATGAATGTTGGTGTTGATGTTAATGATCTTTCTCTTTTCAGTAACCACCTGTATACTGGAACTGTCTCTGCCAACGGTTCAAATCCGGAGGGACGTTTCAAATTGAAGATCTTGAGGGACACAGCGGCTCTACAATCGATCATCTTGAAGTCGGCTGTGCCCAACATAGTCTACACCGGGGAAACAGTCTTCATCACTGACCTCACTGCTACCACTCCATACCCTCTCGCCAGAGTCCACCTGGATTGTCCCTACGTGAACGGAGAAGTCCAAGTCGCCGTCAGGGAAAAGCCTTTTCCCATGCCTGGAGTGCAACTTCTCCTAGGCAACGACTTGGCAGAAGACCTGCAACCGACCAACCTGATCGTCATGGACAAACCCCAGGTGTGTAACTCTGTGCCAATAAACCCTATTCTTGAGTATGTTCCAGCAGAGGTTCAAGAGAGTGATGAAGTTTCTCCTCCGGTTCTCGTGACCACCCGTGCCCAAGCCGCACGTCCACAGCCAGCTGACTCTACTGCTACCGCTGTCCCTCAAGACCCTCAGAAACTACCCCCGCATCTGACCAAGTTGGAGTTCCGTAAGTTGCAGAGGGAAGATCTTACTTTAACACCATTGTTTTTCCAGGCTGAGACTCAACCCGACAGTATTCCTGGGTTCTTCCTAGAGAACGACTTGCTCTACCGCAGATATAGACCCAGTAAACTGAAGGAGGAGGACGATTGGGCCAACATCGAACAACTTGTGATTCCCACCAGCCTGCGGCCCACTATTCTACACCTGGCCCACGGAGCATTCTCCCACTACGGCTTCAACAAGACTTACCATGGGATTCGTCAAGACTACTACTGGCCAGGTATGGTAAATAACGTCAAACAGTACGTAAAACAGTGTCATACATGTCAGATGGCAGGCAAACCGAACGTCTCCATTCCCAGAGCACCACTGATTCCCATACAGGTGCCTGCGGAACCTTTCCACAGACTCATAATAGACTGTGTTGGTCCTTTACCTCGGACCAGTTCAGGTAACGCCTACATCCTAACCATCCTGTGTCCTACCACCAGATTTCCCATAGCAGTTCCAGTGAAGAACATCACGGCTGCTACGGTTATCAAACATCTATTGAAGATCTTCACTCAATACGGATTTCCCAGGGAGATTCAAAGTGACTGTGGCACCAACTTCACCAGTGATCTCTTCAAAAGGACACTGGAGGAGTTCAACATCAAACAGGTATTGTCCAGCCCCTATCATCCTGCTTCACAGGGTTCTCTTGAACGTAGTCATCAGACCATCAAAGCACTCTTGAAAAAGTTTTGTAGTGAAACCTCAAAGGATTGGGATAAGCAGATTGACCTAATAATGTGTATTTTCAGAAGTCTCCGCAATGAGTCCCTAGGAGTATCTCCTTATGAGATGCTCTACGGCCGTAAGTGCCGTACTCCCCTTAAGGCTTTCAAAGACTCTCTCAGAGATGCCACCTTCAGTGAGCATCAGAATGTGCCCCAGTTTCTTCAAAACCTTCAACACATTCTAGAGAGAGTCCACCGCTTTGCCCATGATAATCTATTGAAAGCCCAGGTGAGAATGAAGACTCATTACGACCAGACCAGCAAAGTAAGAAAATTCAAGCCGGGAGACTTCGTCCTTGCCTATTTTCCTATCCCAGGTTCACCTTTACAAAACAGATTTTCAGGACCCTACTGCGTCAAAGAGTGCAGAAGCAACAACACTTACGTCATAGAGACTCCAGATAGGCGGCGGAAGACCCAGCTGTGCCACGTCAACCTCCTGAAGCAATATAATGGTACTCCTCCCACTGTCTTGACTAATTATTCCACCTTCACAGAACCCTACGTCCACAGTGAGACCATCCCAGCTTCTTCTCCCGAAAGCACTGACAAGGAGTCGGCGCTTTCTAATTCCGAAATCCTTAATGATCTTCCCAAATGCTTTCAGGATAATAATCGTGCTCCTATGCCCTCTTCTAATTCCACTCTCACCTCGTCAGATAAGCCCTTCATCCTCCATGTCGACGCCAATGGTACCGACGATGGTGGTGTCGTGATGCAGCAACGAGGCGAGAAGAATACACCTGTCAGCGACTACTGCTACAAGGAACGACGGAACAATTGGCAAGGAGCTACTCTTCCTCATCCTGAAGCTTCAGCACTTCACTCCACCCCTGAAAAGTGCTCGGTCCACCATCAACACGGACCACACCACCCTACACCTCCTGCAGCACGCCCACTTCTCATCTCAACGTCTTCTACTATGGGCTTGCTACCTGCAGAAATTCAACCTGGAGATCCGCTATACCAAGAGTCTGACAACATCTTAGCCCATGATCTCTCCAGAGTTTATAAAGTAGAAGCGACTCCATCCATTACTCCACCACATAACGACGTACTTCTTCCAGAACCGCAGGCTTCGGGGGAGAGTTGTGACGATAATCTCCTTCAAGAGATTGAGCCTGCTCTTCCCTCCATAATTACGTCGTCGAAATTATATAAAACGACTATGGAGGACATGTCCAACAATGACAACAACACCAGCAAGGCTTGCCAGGGTGAGCAAAACGTATGCAGCCGCCACCTGTTCGGACTCAAACCACCAAACTACATGTTGATCGCTACCGGCTCCGCTGATTGGTCGCCGGTCTGGCTGCACCTGCACTCGCCCCCCCATACTACTTGATGTCTGGGGTCGCCCCAACTTCAGACCTTAGAATGTTCAGTGCTCTCGTTGTCACCACTCCTCCCAGCTAGACGCTAGCGTGTACTGAGAGAAGTGGTGGCTTTAAGCCAATATTCCAAACACCTCCCATTTACTTTGTATTGCACTTCTTGTTATTTTGCCTTAACGTAACTTTTCATTGTCATTTAATTATTCTTATTATTTTGATTGATTGATTTTATTATAAGAATTTGTTTGTGCATTTTATTCATGTTTTGATTTATTTAACGTAATTAAAATTTCATTGTTAAAGTTTACTTGTGTTTTGTGTCTTCTCCTTACCTTACCACAGACGAAGTTCCAGTTTTTTCTATTTTTTTTTATAACTATGTGACGAGGCCATACTCCTAGCCTTAAACAGCCGAACACCAACGCGTTACCGTCACAATATATATATATATATATATATATATGTCGTACCTAATAGCCAGAACGCACTTCTCAGCCTACTATTCAAGGCCCGATTTGCCTAATAAGCCAAGTTTTCATGAATTAATGTTTTTTCGTCTACCTAACCTACCTAACCTAACCTAGCTTTTTTTGGCTACCTAACCTAACCTTACCTATAAATATAGGTTAGGTTAGGTTAGGTAGGGTTGGTTAGGTTCGGTCATATATCTACGTTAATTTTAACTCCAATAAAAAAAATTGACCTCATACATAGAGAAAAGGGGTTGCTTTATCATTTCATAAGAAAAAAATTATAGTAAATATATTAATTCAGGAAAACTTGGCTTATTAGGCAAATCGGGCCTTGAATAGTAGGCTGAGAAGTGAGTTCTGGCTACTAGGTACGACATATATATATATATATATATATATATATATATATATATATATATATATATATATATATATATATATATATATATATATATATATATGTCGTACCTAATAGCCAGAACGCACTTCTCAGCCTACTATGCAAGGCCTGATTTGCCTAATAAGCCAAGTTTTCATGAATTAATTGTTTTTCGACTACCTAACCTAACTTTTTCGGCTACCTAACCTATCCTAACCTATAAAGATAGGTTAGGTTAGGTTAGGTAGGGTTGGTTAGGTTCGGTCATATATCTACATTAATTTTAACTCCAAAAAAAAAAATTGACCTCATACATAATGAAATGGGTAGCTTTATCATTTCATAAGAAAAAAATTAGAGAAAATATATTAATTCAGGAAAACTTGGCTTATTAGGCAAATCGGGCCTTGCATAGTAGGCCGAGAAGTGCGTTCTGGCTACTAGGTACGACATATATATATATATATATATATATATATATATATATATATATATATATATATACAGTGGATCCTTGAGTGACGAGCAACTCAAGTTACGAGCATTTCGAGTAATGAGCGAGCCACTCGCAGAAAATTTTTCTCGATTAATGAGCAAACCACATGGTGCTTCCTATCATTCCCATTGGTTCTTGGACGCCTCCGACGACAGTGTTGGTGTTGTTTCACAAGACGAGCATGTCACATGACGAGCTCGGTGCCGGAACGGATTAAATTTCATTAATCGAGGCACTACTGTATTTATCTTATAACACCACTTTATTTCAAATTAATCGTCTAGACGAGAAACAATTTATCAATATATCAGGGCAGTCAGTCGTCAATAGAGACCATGAGGTCGGTGGCTGGGACAGCAAGCACCCACCCCAGACCGGGGGCTAAGATCTTTGTTTATATTCCAACATTGTACACAAGAGATGGTGCTTTGAGACTTTTCCAGCAAGACTATTCTGCAGAAACTAATGTTAATCCTCCAGTAATACTGGAGGATCTGGAGTATCCCGATATTCTCGGGAAGTTCCTGAACTATAAATCAAAACTAATTACTGATACATTTATCTAAATACGAGTGTAGAGAGCGGTTCACAACCACATGATCATCTTAATCCTCACAAACACTACAAGTGAATCTATCCTACAGCAAAGCTGTTATCTTAACTTCAAAATAATGTGCCTTATCTTAACTTGAGAGAACATATTGTCTGGCAACTTGTCAGATGGGCACCGGTTCTCAATTTTAGATATTTTTTTTTTTTTTACATGCACGCATGCAATTAAATACAATAAAACAGAATACAATATAAACATGCAAGCAAAGATTACAAAAAAAAAAACATAGTAACAGTCAACAAATCAAATATAGAAGCACCTGCCTGAAGGACCGACAGCAAAGCACATCCATGAATTAAATACACAGTAACAAATCACATAACCACCGGCTTGAAGGGCCGCCAGCAAAACAGGAACATGAAGCACCAGTAACAAGATAACATGGCAAAGAGCAAAACAAAACAATACACACAAAAAAAACAGAGAAAATATATACATAAAGGAAACACAGGCTATATACAGAAAAAAAACAAGACAGGAACCAGCAAAGAAGCAGCCCGAAGGCCCTCCGCAAAACACAAACAAGCACATGAATAGCACAAACCGAAACAAGCCCACACGCGCAAGAGATGTTTCCAAGAGGAAACATCCACTCGCGCACACAACGTCTCCCCCCCCCCCCCCCCATGCACACAGGCACCGGGCAAACAGAGCACGGACTACTGATACTTTTCCGATACTAAGATGCCGGGAACCATAATGAATATGCCTACCAAAGCAACTGGGCGTTCTCCGGAACCTGAGAACCGTAAACCACATCCGGCCGAGGCATTAAATCCGTCACACCTTGGATAAAACACAGTCCTCGCGGAACCCAAATGCAAGTAGGATCCCACGGAACCAGGAGCACGCGCTCAAGTGTGTGAAAACGCACAGTCGAAAAAATATGCACGTCCCCGGAGGCCAAGACGATAGGAAAGGGGTCCACTCCAGGGGGCCTGGTACAAGACGGCGCACTCAGAGGCACACCAGGGGGGCGCACAGGGCTGCACACCAGCACGGTCATAGGACCCACCTCAGGCTCTGCACAGGGTGCCTCACTACCCACGGGATGATGCGCCCGCTGGGATCTCCCACGGCTGGGATCCTTGTTCAGCACCATGACGATGCTACGGCCAGCACCAGTACCCACTGCATCGACAGCAGGAGAAGCTACCAACTCCCACCGCGGAGAACCGTCCGCCGTAGGAAGAATCAAAGGCACTTCAGAGAGACGGGTGCCTACATCACCAGCAACAACAGACGCATGGACCTCCGCCACCACCAACCGCGCAGAATGCGAGGCACGCTGAACCACCTCCTCGAAACTCGAAGCCTCACCGCCACCGAAGTCACTAACATCCTCCCAAGCAGAAGACGAACGCCGGGAACGCTTGGGCACCGGCCGTACATCATCAGAGCCGGAAGCGGATCCAGAAGCACGGGCCCCACAAGCCGGGCGGACTGACCCACGACGAAAGACGGCAGCAGCATCAACCACAGGGGGAACGAGACCCCACACAGCAGGAGGCGGCACCGCCACCCCAACATTCAGCACAGTCGGAACACAAGGCGAGGGAGCAGGGCCAGGCGCAGGAGTAGAAGACTAGGAAGAGGAGAGCGCCGAAGACGCACAGAGATCGCCTGGAAGGCCTATGGGAGCAGCGCGGACAACGACAGGATCAGGAAGAACATCCAACGGCACGGCAACACCCGGAGGAGGGTCCGCAACAACTAAAGGAAGGACGGGTGCCGCAGGGGGAACCGCAGCAGCTACCGGGACACCCACTTTCTCACCCCAGGAGTCCTCCTCCAGAGGGAGCGGCGGGAAATCTTCCTCCCGGAATAAGTTGACGGGAGCAACCGGAGCCCCAGTACACCCGGCAGCCTGATGCCCCAACAGGCCACACCAGAAACAGATACGGGGCTGCCGGGCATAATACACCCGGACGTAGTACCCCATAAACCAGATAGAAGATAGTATATCCGACCGCAGGCGCATCCCCAGGGTACGAATGTTCGTCCGCCTACGAACATTCTTTGGATAAGTTAATAAGTGCTTTTATAGTGGGAATTGGCCAATTGTATGCTTTATAACCTTATTATATCTATATGAAATTTTGAATCGTTAAGCAGTGGGGAACTCCAAATTTATCAGTACGTAATTATCCAGTAAGTTTTAATCTTTATCTTAATCATGTAATCTGAATATATGAATATATGTATAAATATCTGTATATATAAAATATCTGACTCATTAAAGTGTCAATTGCAATCAAAGTTATAATCGAGTGATCATATTTGTATATAAATCTTGCTTGGATCATATACAGTAACTAGTTTTTATATTTACTAGTATAGATTCAACAGAGCAGAAGAAATTATTAAACACATGGGGCAAAATCTCACTGAAGCGACCATACGAGTCATAAATACTCATACTCCGCCCAAGTAAAACAGAAACAAGCAACACTTAGTGGGCCAGCCAGAGGCTAAGGGCCCGTGCAGGAATTTCCCAGCAATAAAAAATAAATATTGGGTGCAATATTCTTAGAGCTGCGCTTGAGTGTGTATTGTTCAGATCTTTTGATTATAGAACAGAACCAGTAATTACAGTCATTGTACTGCGTTTATCATTTAATCCATTGTATATACAATGCTGTTGTGTTGAAATGTCAACAGGTACATTGTGGTTCTGCAATCAATAACATTCCTTAGTCTTAAGAACTGTACCTGCTACAGGTCCATTACCTGCGTCATGGACAAGAGAAGTTGCTGGATTAACAAACCAACTAAGGACTTATTCAGTTTTATTTTGCATGACTATTTTATAGTAGCTTATATTAATTTCCAGTCTATTCTATTTTCTTCATTCATCTATCACGGAGCCGGTCGGCCGAGCGGACAGCACACTGGACTTGTGATCCTGTGGTCCTGGGTTCGATCCCAGGCGCCGGCGAGAAACAATGGGCAGAGTTTCTTTCACCCTATGCCCCTGTTACCTAGCAGTAAAATAGGTACCTGGGTGTTAGTCAGCTGTCACGGGCTGCTTCCTGGGGGTGGAGGCCTGGTCGAGGACCGGGCCGCGGGGACACTAAAAAGCCCCGAAATCATCTCAAGATAACCTATAACCATCACTAGTATTTCCCACAAACGCTTTATTCAACACATTGTTTTGTTCATGAATTATTATTCAACGTCTTGTGTTGCTCATGAACCATCATTCAACACCTTGTGTTGCTCAGGAACCATAACTTAATGTTTGGCTGAGGTTGTCAACTTTCTCAGGGGTAACAATATTCTAATTCCAATTAGAACACACATTTTTTACCCATGTATCATGAAGTCCAAATATATAAAACAGTTTATTGGCCCTTTGAGTAAAGGGTTCAGGAACTGCTCAAGGCGTTGAGTAAAGGGTTCAGGAACTGCTCAAGGCGTTGAGTAAAGGGTTCAAGAACTGCTCAAGGCGTTGAGTAAAGGGTTCATGAACTACTCAAGGCGTTGAGTAAAGGGTTCATGAACTACTCAAGGCGTTGAGTAAAGGGTTCATGAACTACTCAAGGCGTTGAGTAAAGAGTTCATGAACTGCTCAAGGCGTTGAGTAAAGGGTTCAAGAACTGCTCAAGGCGTTGAGTAAAGGGTTCATGAACTGCTCAAGGCGTTGAGTAAAGGGTTCAAGAACTGCTCAAGGCGTTGAGTAAAGGGTTCAAGAACTGCTCAAGGCGTTGAGTAAAGGGTTCATGAACTGCTCAAGGCGTTGAGTAAAGGGTTTAAGAACTGCTCAAGGCGTTGAGTAAAGGGTTCATGAACTGCTCAAGGCGTTGAGTAAAGGGTTCATGAACTACTCAAGGCGTTGAGTAAAGGGTTCAAGAACTGCTCAAGGCGTTGAGTAAAGGGTTCATGAACTGCTCAAGGCGTTGAGTAAAGGGTTTAAGAACTGCTCAAGGCGTTGAGTAAAGGGTTCATGAACTGCTCAAGGCGTTGAGTAAAGGGTTCATGAACTGCTCAAGGCGTTGAGTAAAGGGTTCAAGAACTGCTCAAGGCGTTGAGTAAAGGGTTCATGAACTGCTCAAGGCGTTGAGTAAAGGGTTCATGAACTGCTCAAGGCGTTGAGTAAAGGGTTCATGAACTGCTCAAGGCGTTGAGTAAAGGGTTCAAGAACTGCTCAAGGCGTTGAGTAAAGGGTTCAAGAACTGCTCAAGGCGTTGAGTAAAGGGTTCATGAACTGCTCAAGGCGTTGAGTAAAGGGTTCATGAACTGCTCAAGGCGTTGAGTAAAGGGTTCATGAACTGCTCAAGGCGTTGAGTAAAGGGTTCAAGAACTGCTCAAGGCGTTGAGTAAAGGGTTCAAGAACTGCTCAAGGCGTTGAGTAAAGGGTTCATGAACTGCTCAAGGCGTTGAGTAAAGGGTTCATGAACTGCTCAAGGCGTTGAGTAAAGGGTTCATGAACTGCTCAAGGCGTTGAGTAAAGGGTTCATGAACTACTCAAGGCGTTGAGTAAAGGGTTCAAGAACTACTCAAGGCTTTGAGTAAAGGGTTCATGAACTACTCAAGGCGTTGAGTAAAGGGTTCAGGAACTACTTAAGGTGTTGAGTAAAGGGTTCAGGAACTACAAGCCATATATATATTTTCAAAAATTATTCACACACGCGTCTGAAATTTAAACTCCATTATAATTCAGACTTCAGTGGACCTGAAGATAAGAACATGGCACATGCAATTATCTAAGTATCAATGATGACTATGCACCAGTTGGCATCACGCGGAGGTTCGTTCTGAGGCAGCATCAAATATCGCAGTTGACGACCTGACTGTTAAAGCCGCCTCTGCTCTTAAGGTCCTGGGGGCCGAGCGGGGCCCTGAGAACGTCAGCTTTAAGACCTTGAGGGCAAGGCGTCTCTTCCAGCACAAGATTTAAAACTCGACGAAAAGAGTTTGCACTTTATGGCAGCATATATGGACTATAGGAGGCGCCAGTCTGCTGGGTGAAGGATGGGGAAGAGGGAGGGAAGGAGACAGAGAGAGAGAGAGAGAGAGAGAGAGAGAGAGAGAGATCTTGAGGTTATCTTGAGATGATTTCGGGGCTTTAGTGTCCCCGCGGCCCGGTCCTCGACCAGGCCTCCACCCCTAGCAAGCAGCCCGTGACAGCTGACTAACTCCCAGGTACCTATTTTACTGTTAGGTAACAGGGGCATAGGGTGAAAGAAACTCTGTCCATTGTTTCTCGCCGGCACCCGGGATCGAACCCGGGACCACAGGATCACAGTCCAGCGTGCTGTCCGCTCGGCCGACCGGCTCCCCCGGACATAGATAGAGATCCTGAAGGTCAGCCTCCACATCTTGCCCCCAGCACTGTGTCCAGGATGACTGAAGTGGTTATACAGCAGGCTGAAGTTCTCCACCTCCTTAACACGCTAGACACAAGCCAGGGTGTGGGGCCAGACAAGGTCACTCCACCACTACTACGCTGACCTGTTGGCTCCACCTCTCACCTGCCTCGTACAACTCTGCCTGGCTCATGGCATGTGACCTTATGAAAGTAAGATTGTTCCTCCATAAGAAGAACATTCCTTCTTATGGAAGAATGTTGTTCCAGTACACAAAAAGAGCCGCTCAGTAGTTGGTAACTACAGACCAGTGTCACTGCTCTCCATTACTGGTAAAATCCTAGAATCGTTAATTACTCAGCAAATTATATAATTTTTCTACCATCATCAGCTTATAAGTGATTGACAGTATGGTTTTAGAAAAGGCCGATCTGCTGCTGATCTCTTGCTAAATCTCTGCACTAAGTGGCATCAGTCACTGGATGAGTCCAAGATCAGGTGTGTTGTTGCTCTAGACACAGCAGGAGCCGCTGGTCGGATCTAGCACTCTGGAGTAGTAGTGAAGCTTCAAGCACTAGGCATCTCAGGCTCCATCTTAGAGCTAATAAATGACTATCTTCAAGAACGGACTCTAAGGATAGTCCTCAATGAATCAGAATCCGATAACCAACTGGTGCAGCGTTCCACAGGGTAGTGTGCTTGGCCCTCTGCTGTGGAATGTGGAACGATCTACTTCATCTCATTCCTGAAGCTCAAGCCTGTGTTGATGACTGCACTCTAACTTTCACATACAGAATGGAAGAGATGCCACCTACTGCAAGACTCATCAATCACAAACTTTCAGCGATTTCTCCCTGAGGTAGGAGATGGCAGGTCACGTTTGAGGCTGAGAAGACACGCGCGATGATGATAACTAGACTGCACGTGGCGAATCGGACAGGCCTACAAATGGGTGGCAAAACCACCCATTTGTTCGAGTTCACAGATGAAAATTGACATCTTGGGAATGAAGTTCGACTCTTCAATAACAATGAAGTGCCACGTGCTTAACCTAGCTCAAAAAAGCAGCCATGAAACTTACAGCTCTGCGGCGCATCTCACACCTCCTTGACAACATGGGCATCTAAACCTTATATGTGGCACAAGTTCGCTCTCATCTTGAGTATGCACCCCTTTCCTGGATTACCCCCCCCCCCCCTATCATTCGTCAGGTTGTTGAACAAAGTGGAGAGACGGACAAGAAGGCTTATCTCTAGTCTTGACCAAGTCTGGTGTCAACGGTCTGAACATCATGGCATGCAACACCGTCGTGACGTTGGTGGTCTTACTGTTATGTACTAGAACATCCATCCATGGATGGAACTTTGCTTCCATCCATGGATGGACTTTTGAGGATGGAACATCCTCAAAGTTCCGCACTAGGCCCAACTTCGTGGATTACCAGTAGTTTCCACCCGTAGCACTAGGCTCTCAACCGTCAACAGTCTCATGTTAGAAATGCCATTCTCAAGATCATCACTCCATCAGCGATCATTCACTCCGAGGCTGGCTCACATCTGGACTTGTTTGCTCAACAGTTTGATACACGGGATATCAGGTCAACTGATCACATGAAGACTCTGGCACACAGTTGGCTACAGGCTCACTCTGTTCCTTATATCATTGTTAATAAAGGCTATTCCTACTGATGCACATAACAAACTCAGGAAATATATGGGCCTCTAGGATCAGGCTTCAGATGAGCCGAGGAAGGATAACAGCTCTTGCTTGCAGTTTCACCACAGGTCATTTGACAGCCCTTATGAACCCTAGTCTTAGTTAAAAAAAAAAAAGAATGGGAACGAGAAAGAGAGAGAGCGCGAGAAAGAGAAAGAATGAGAGGGAAAGAGAAAGAGAGAGAGTTCTTAAGTTATTTAGAACTGATCAGCACTAGACAATCGAACAGGAATGAGGGTAAACAACATTAAGCAAAACCATCATCACGTGTTCGTCATAACTATATACACTTATTACATACAGACAGCACAACACCGCAGGCGGCACTTTCACACAACAATACAAAAACCCATTGCGGCCTTCTATCCCGGCGAGTCCACCTTTCTCAGCAATTCTTGGGCCGATTCTCCAGAGTATCATCACAGTGTCCAAACACTACTTGGGATCTCCAGCAGCACACTGGCTGGCTTCCCCTGAAGGCTCCACCTCTAACAAGTCTTAACTTAAATGAAAGACGAGAGCTAATTCCATCTAGTAACAACTGGACCACCCCGGGATATAATTGTCAATAACTTGCTGGCTACCACAGACCAGTCTCTCCCTGTATAGTGTACAGTGTAGTGTATAGTGACACAATTTCCACCGACAAGGCACTACTTGTTCCCAATGAAACAAGACTAGCTCCAGGACTGACCTTGCTGGTCACTCCACCTTAACTGGCTATTGTCAACTAAGGGACCCTCAGCATCACTTCTGAGGAGTAACATATGAATAATAAGAAGGAAACTACACAGGTGTAAGTACGATCACAGCCTTCCACCGGAGAAAAGAAAGTAGGGTCGGGTGCGCTCAATAGATGGCATTGATATCAACTCTCAGAGAGAGAGAGAGAGAGAGAGAGAGAGAGAGAGAGAGAGAGAGAGAGAGAGAGAGAGAGAGAGAGAGACACAAAAAGAGAGACAGAGACTGACCGCCTATAATATAGTGTTATGGCTCTCAATAATTAAAAATGTTGCGAGGTTCGCACTTTTACCAGAGTACTGGTGTGGACTGGTCCAGCAGGCTGGTGTGGACTGGTCCAGCAGGCTGGTGTGGACTGGTCCAGCAGGCTGGTGTGGACTGGTCCAGCAGGCTGGTGTGGACTGGTCCAGCAGGCTGGTGTGGACTGGTCCAGCAGGCTGGTGTGGACTGGTCCAGCAGGCTGGTGCGGACTGGTCCAGCAGGCTGGTGTGGACTGGTCCAGCAGGCTGGTGTGGACTGGTCCAGCAGGCTGGTGCGGACTGGTCCAGCAGGCTGGTGTGGACTGGTCCAGAAGGCTGGTGTGGACTGGTCCAGCAGGCTGGTGTGGACTGGTCCAGCAGGCTGGTGTGGACTGGTCCAGGAGGCTGGTGTGGACTGGTCCAGCAGGCTGGTGTGGACTGGTCTACCAGGCTGGTGTGGACTGGTCTAGCAGGTTGTTGTGTACTGGTCTAGCAGGATGGTGTGGACAGGTCTAGTAGGATGGTGTGGACTGGTCCAGCAGGCTGGTGTGGACTGGTCCAGCAGGCTGGTGTGGACTTGTCCAGCAGGCTGGTGTGGACTGGTCCAGCAGGCTGGTGTGGACTGGTTCAGCAGGCTGGTGTGGACTGGTCCAGCAGGCTGGTGTGGACTGGTCCAGCAGGCTGGTGTGGACTGGTCCAGCAGGCTGGTGTGGACTGGTCCAGCAGGCTGGTGTGGACTGGTCCAGCAGGCTGGTGTGGACTGGTCCAGCAGGCTGGTGTGGACTGGTCCAGCAGGCTAGTGTGGACTGGTCTACCAGGCTGGTGTGGACAGGTCCAGCAGGCTGGTGTGGACTGGTCCAGCAGGCTGGTGTGGACTGGTCCAGCAGGCTGGTGCGGACTGGTCCAGCAGGCTGGTGTGGACTGGTCCAGCAGGCTGGTGTGGACTGGTCCAGCAGGCTGGTGTGGACTGGTCCAGCAGGCTGGTGTGGACTGGTCCAGCAGGCTGGTGTGGACTGGTCCAGCAGGCTGGTGTGGACTGGTCTACCAGGCTGGTGTAAACTGGTCTAGCAGGTTGTTGTGTACTGGTCTAGCAGGATGGTGTGGACTGGTCCAGCAGGCTGGTGTGGACTGGTCCAGCAGGCTGGTGTGGACTAATCCAGCAGGCTGGTGTGGACTGGTCCAGCAGGCTGGTGTGGACTGGTCCAGCAGGCTGGTGTGGACTGGTCCAGCAGGCTGGTGTGGACTGGTCCAGCAGGCTAGTGTGGACTGGTCTACCAGGCTGGTGTGGACAGGTCCAGCAGGCTGGTGTGGACTGGTCCAGCAGGCTGGTGTGGACTGGTCCAGCAGGCTGGTGAGGACTGGTCCAGCAGGATGGTGTGGACTGGTCTAGCAGGCTGGTGTGGACTGGTCTAGCAGGATGGTGTGGACTGGCCTAGCAGGATGCTGTGGACTGGTCTAGCAGGCTGGTGTGGACTGGTCTTGCTGGCTGGTGTGGACTGGTCTTGCCGGCTGGTGTGGACTGGTCTACCAGGCTGGTGTGGACTGGTCTACCAGGCTGGTGTGGACTGGTCTAGCAGGTTGTTGTGTACTGGTCTACCAGGCTGGTGTGGACTGGTCCAGCAGGCTGGTGTGGACTGGTCCAGCAGGCTGGTGTGGACTGGTCTAGCAGGTTGTTGTGGACTGGTCTAGCAGGATGGTGTGGACAGGTCTAGCAGGATGGTGTGGACTGGTCTAGCAGGCTGGTGTGGACTGGTCTTGCTGGCTGGTGTGGACTGGTCCAGCAGGCTGGTGTGGACTGGTCTACCAGGCTGGTGTGGACTGGTCTAGCAGGCTGGTGTGGACTGGTCTAGCAGGCTGGTGTGGACTGGTCTAGCAGGTTGTTGTGGACTGGTCTAGCAGGATGGTGTGGACAGGTCCAGCAGGCTGGTGTGGACTGGTCCAGCAGGCTGGTGTGGACTGGTCCAGCAGGCTGGTGAGGACTGGTCCAGCAGGATGGTGTGGACTGGTCTAGCAGGCTGGTGTGGACTGGTCTAGCAGGATGGTGTGGACTGGCCTAGCAGGATGCTGTGGACTGGTCTAGCAGGCTGGTGTGGACTGGTCTTGCTGGCTGGTGTGGACTGGTCTTGCCGGCTGGTGTGGACTGGTCTACCAGGTTGGTGTGGACTGGTCTACCAGGCTGGTGTGGACTGGTCTAGCAGGTTGTTGTGTACTGGTCTACCAGGCTGGTGTGGACTGGTCCAGCAGGCTGGTGTGGACTGGTCCAGCAGGCTGGTGTGGACTGGTCTAGCAGGTTGTTGTGGACTGGTCTAGCAGGATGGTGTGGACAGGTCTAGCAGGATGGTGTGGACTGGTCTAGCAGGCTGGTGTGGACTGGTCTTGCTGGCTGGTGTGGACTGGTCCAGCAGGCTGGTGTGGACTGGTCTACCAGGCTGGTGTGGACTGGTCTAGCAGGTTGTTGTGTACTGGTCTAGCAGGATGGTGTGGACAAGTCTAGCAGGATGGTGTGGACTGGTCTAGCAGGCTGGTGTGGACTGGTCTAGCAGGCTGGTGTGGACTGGTCTAGCAGGCTGGTGTGGACTAGTCTAGCAGGCTGGTGTGGACTGGTCTAGCAGGCTGGTAGGGACTGGTCTAGCAGGTTGTTGTGGACTGGTCTAGCAGGATGGTGTGGACATGTCTAGCAGGATGGTGTGGACTGGTCTAGCAGGCTGGTGTGGACTGGTCTTGCTGGCTGGTGTGGACTGGTCTTGCCGGCTGGTGTGGACTGGTCTAGCAGGATAGGGACTGGTCTAACAGGCTGGTGTGGACTGGTCTAGCCGGCTGGTGAGGATAGGTCTACAGGCTGATGTGGACTAGTCTAGCAGGCTGGTGTGGACTGATCTAGCAGGATGGTGTGGACTGGTCTAGCAGGCTGGTGTGGACTGGTCTAGCCGGCTGGTGAGGATTGGTCTAGCAGGGTGGTGTGGACTGGTCTAGCAGGCTGGTGAGGACTGGTCTAGCAGGATGGTGTGGACTGGTCTAGCAGGCTGGTGTGGAATGGTCTAGCCGGCTGGTGAGGATTGGTCTAATAGGCAGGTGTGGACTGGTCTAGCAGGCTGGTGTGAACTGGTCAAGCAGGCTGATGGGGACTGCCGAAGCAGGCTGGTGTGGACTAGAGTAGCAGGCTGGTGTGGACTGGTTTAGCAGGCTGGTGTGGACTGGAGTAGCAGGCTGGTGTGGACAGGTTTAGCAGGCTGGTGTGGACTAGAGTAGCAGGCTGATGTAGACTGGTCTAGCAGGCTGGTGTGGACTAGAGTAGCAGGCTGGCGTGGACTGGTCTAGCAGGCTGGTGAGGGCTGATCTAGCAGGATGGTGTGGACTGGTCTAGCAGGCTGGTGAGGATTGGTCTAGCAGGCTGGTGTGGCCTGGTCTAGCAGGCTAGTGTGGACTGGTCTAGCAGGCTGCTGAGGATTGGTCTAGAAGGCTGGTGTGCACTGGTCAAGCAGGCTGGTGTAGACTGGAGTAACAGGCTGGTGTGGACTGGTCTAGCAGGTTGGTGTAGACTGGAGTAACAGGCTGGTGTGGACTGGTTTATCAGGCTTGTGTGGATTGGTCTAGAAGGCTGGTGTGCACTGGTCAAGCAGGCTGGTGTGGACTGGAGAAGCAGGCTGGTGTGGACTGGTTTAGCAGGCTGGTGTGGACTGGAGAAGCAGGCTGGTGTGGACTGGTTTAGCAAGCTGCTGTGGACTGGTTTAGCAGGCTGGTGTGGACTGGAGAAGCAGGGTGGTTTGGACTGGTTTAGAAGGTTGGTTTTGACTGGCCTAGCAGGCTGGTGTGGAATGGATTAGCAGGCTGGTGTGGACTGGTCTAGCAGGCTGCTCTAGACTGGAGTAGCAGGCTGGTGAAGACTGGTCGAGCAAGCTAGTGAGGACTGGTCTATCAGGCTGGTGTGGACTGGTCTTACAGGCTGGTGAAGACTGATCTAGCAGGATGGTGTGGACTGGTCAAGCAGGCTGATGTGGACTGGTCTAGCAGGCTGGTGAGGACTTGTCTACCAGGATGGTGAGGACTGGTCTAGCAAGCAGGTGTAGACTTGTGTAGCCGGGTGGTGTGGACTGGTCTACCAGACTGGTGAGGACTGGTCTAGCAGGCTTGTGTGGACTGGTCTAGCAGGCTGGTGTGGGCTAGTCTAGCAGGCTGGTGAGGACTGGTCTAACAAGCTGGTGAGGACTGGTCTACCAGGCTGGTGAGGACTGGTCTAGCAGGCTGGTGAGGACTGGTCTAGCAGGCTGGTGAGGACTGGTCTAGCAGGCTGGTGAGGATTGGTCTAGCAGGCTGGTGAGGACTGATCTAGCAGGATGGTGTGGACTGGTCTAGCAGGCTGATGTGGACTGGTCTAGCAGGCTGGTGAGGATTGGTCTAGCAGGCTGGTGTGGACTGGTCTAGCAGGCTGGTGAGGATTGGTCTAGCAGGCTGGTGTGGACTGGTCTTTCAGGCTGGTGAAGACTGATCTAGCAGGCTGGTAAGGATTGGTCTAGCAGGCTGGTGTGGACAGGTCTTACAGGCTGGTGAAGACTGATCTAGCAGGCTGGTGTGGACTGGAGAAGCAGGCTGGTGTGGACTGGTCTTACAGGCTGGTGAAGACTGGTCTAGCAGGCTGGTGTGGACTGGTCTAGCAGGCTGGTGTGGACTGGTCTAGCAAGATGGTGTGCACTGGTCTAGCAAATATCAAATAAACAAATATCTAAAAAATAAATAAGTAAACAAATATCTGATGAAGATCTCACCGACCTAACAAATTCGCAAAGACCTGAAAGTTGTAGCATTAAATATTATGATAGATATCGTGAGGAGACATTCACATATGGGACTAATAGAACAAGAACCCGGCAATGTGATGTTATAGTGGCCAGAATACGCCTCGGATATAGACGTATCTGGCAGCTTTCTCAAAACCCAAATGTCGAGTACACAATGTGTCAACTTTGTGAGAGAGAAAACATGCACTCTCTTGAACATTATATTGTAGAATGTCCCATACTGACTGACTTTCCCCCTCCTGGGCTGAGTTATGCTGAACTCTGTAATTACTATATGAGTACTGGAACACTTGATGATATATTGGACTTGTATCCAAGATTGGCCATGTAATGTACCAATTATACAATGAATGTATGTGATGTAACTATATAACCTGAGCTTGTAAAAAGCACCTTAATCACCTTCAGTGATTAAGTGCTTAATTGCACACTAGTTTCTTTATCAGCTATCTCACCCTGTCAGAGTAAAAGAGACAAATGTATGTGAATGCATGTGTGTATATATGCATGTATATATGTATATGTACGTATATATGTGTGTGTGTATGTATAATGATGTGTATAAAATACATATGGAAGCTGATCAGAATTGCATTTCACATCTGTAAATGCACATTAATGACACATCGAACACTTTATGTAGGGCATACGTAAATCTGTGTATCTATGTATTTACGTATGTAGGTTAGCTTAGCATTTTAAAAGTACCGAATCACATGTTTAACACTTCTCTAACCCTGTCTATGGAGGACAGAAGAAAACGTATATATGCTGGTTAGCATTGTAAATGTGTGGCCACGTTTGTGGTAGAAAATAATAATAATAATAAAAAAAACTGGTCTAGCAGGCTGGTGCCGGCTGGTGAGGATTAATCTAAAAGGCTGGTGTGGACTGGTCTAGCAGGTTGGTGAGGACTGGTTTACCAGGCTGGTGAGGACTGGTCTAGAAGGCTTGGGTGGACTGGTTTACCAGGCTGGTGAGGACTGGTCTACCAAGCTGGAGAAGACTGGTCTACCAGGCTGGTGAGGACTGGTCTACCAGGCTGGTGAGGACTGGTTTACCAGGCTGGTGTGGACTGGTCTACCAAGCTGGTGTGGACTGGTCCACCAGGCTGGTGTGGACTGGTCTACCAGGCTGGTGAGGACTGGTCTAGAAGGCTTGGGTGGACTGGTCAAGCAGGCTGCTGAGGACTGGTCTACCAGGCTGGTGAGGACAGGTCTAGAAGGCTTGGGGGGACTGGTCAAGCAGGCTGCTGTGGACTGGTCTACCAGGCTGGTGTTGACAGGTCTAGAAGGCTTGGGGGGACTGGTCAAGCAGGCTGCTGTGGACTGGTCTACCAGGCTGGTGAGGACAGGTCTAGAAGGCTTGGGGGGACTGGTCAAGCAGGCTGCTGTGGACTGGTCTACCAGGCTGGTGTTGACAGGAGTACCAGGCTGGTTTGGACTGGTCTAGCAGGCTGATGTGGACTGGTCTAGCAGTCTGGTTTGGAATGGTCTAGTAGACTGGTCTAGGAGGCTGGTGTAGCAGGCTGGAGTAGCAGGCTGGTGAGGAATGGAGTAGCAGGCTGGTGAGGACAAGAGTAGCAGGCTGGTGTGAACTGGTCTAGCAGAATGGTGAGAACTGGAGTAGCAGGCTGGTGTGGACTGGTCTAGCAGGCTGGTGTGGACTGGTCTAGCAGGTTGGTGTAGACTGGAGTAGCAGGCTGATGTGAACTGGTCTAGCAGGCTGATGTTGACAGGAGTAGCTGTTTGGTTTGGACTGGTCTAGCAACTGGTGTGGACTGGTCTAGCAGGCTGGTTTGGACTGGTCTAGCAGACTGGTCTAGCAGGCTGGTGTAGCAGGCTGGAGTAGCAGGCTGGTGAGGACTGGTCTTGCGGCTGGTGAGGACTGGTCTAGCAGGTTGGTGTGGACTGGTCTAGCAGGCTGGTGTGGACTGGTCTAGCAGGCTGGTGTGGACTGGTCTAGCAGGCTGGTGTGGACTGGTCTAGCAAGCTGGTGTAGAGTGGTTTAGCAGGTTGGTGTGGACTGGTCTAGCAGGCTGGTGTGGACTGGTCTAGCAGGCTGGTGTGGACTGGTCTAGCAGGCTGGTGTGGACTGGTCTAGCAAGCTGGTGTAGAGTGGTCTAGCAGGTTGGTGTGGACTGGTCTAGCAGGCTGGTGTGGACTGGTCTAGCAGGCTGGTGTAGAGTGGTCTAGCAAGCAGGTGAGGACTTGTCTACCAGGCTGGTGTGGACTGGAGTAGCAGGCTGGTGAGGACTGGTCTAGCAGGCTGGTTTGGATTGGTCTAGCAGGCTGGTGTGGACTGGTCTAGCAGGCTGGTGTGGACTGGTCTAGCAGGCTGGTGAGGACTGGTCTAGCAAGCAGGTGAGGACTTGTCTACCAGGCTGGTGTGGACTGGAGTAGCAGGCTGGTCTGGACTGGTCTAGCAGGCTGGTCTGGACTGGTCTAGCAGGCTGGTGTGGACTGGTCTAGCAGGCTGGTGTGGACTGGAGTAGCAGGCTGGTGAGGACTGGTCTAGCAGGCTGGTGAGGACTAGTCTAGCAGGCTGATGTAGACTGGTGTAGCCGGGTGGTGTGGACTGGTGTACCAGACTGGTGTGGACTGGTCTAGCAGGCTGGTGAGGACTGGTGTACCAGGCTGGTGTGGACTGGTCTAGCAGGCTTGTGTGGACTGGTCTAGCAGGCTGGTGAGAACTGGTCTACAAGGCTGGTGAGGACTGGTCTACCAAGCTGGTGAGGACTGGTCTACCAGGCTGGTGAGGACTGGTCCACCAAGCTGGTGAGGACTGGTCTACCAAGCTGGTGAGGACTGGTCTACCAAGCTGGTGAGGACTGGTCTACCAAGCTGGTGAGGACTGGTCTACCAAGCTGGTGAGAACTAGTCTACCAGGCTGGCGAGGACTGGTATAGCAGGCTGGTGAGGACTGGTCTACCAGGCTGGTGGGGACTGGTTAACCAACCTGGTGAGGACAGGTCTACCAGGCTGGTGAGGACTGGTCTACCAGGCTGGTTTGGACTGGTCTACCAGGCTGGTGAGGACTGGTCTACCAGGCTGGTTTGGACTGGTCTACCAGGCTGGTGTGGACTGGTCTACCAGGCTGGGGAGGACTGGTCTAGAAGGCTGGTGTGGACTGGTCTAGCAGGCTGCTGTGGATTGGTCTACCAGGCTGGTGTCTTCTGGAGTATCAGGCTGGTGTAGAATGGTCTAGCAGAATGGTGAGAACTGGAGTCGCAGGCTGGTGTGGACTGGTCTAGCAGACTGCTGTGTACTGGTCTAGCAGACTGGTGAGGACTGGTCTACCAAGCTGGTGAGAACTGGTCTACCAGGCTGGCGAGGACTGGTCTAGCAGGCAGGTATGGACTAGTCTAGCTGGCTGGTGAAGACTGGTCTACCAAGTTGGTGAGGACTGGTCTACCAGGCTGATGAGGACTGGTTTACCAAGCTGGTGAGGACTTGTTTACCAGGCTGGTGAGGACTGGTCTACCAGGCTGGTGAGGACTGGTCTACCAGGCTTTTGAAGACTGGTCTACCAGGCTGGTGTGGACTGGTCTACCAGGCTGGTGTGGACTGGTCTACCAGGCTGGTGTGGACTGGTCTACCAGGCTGGTGAGGACTGGTATAGAAGGCTTGGGTGGACTGGTCTACCAGGCTGCTGAGGACTGGTCTACCAGGCTAGTGAGGACTGGTCTACCAGTCTGGTGTAGACTGGTCTACCAGGCTGGTGTGGACTGGTCTACCTGGCTGGTGAGGACTGGTCTAGAAGGCTTGGGTGGACTGGTCTAGCAGGCTGCTGTGGACTGGTCTACCAGGCTGGTGTCTTCTGGAGTATCAGGCTGGTGTAGATTGGTCTAGCAGGCTGGTGTGCACTGGTCTAGCAGAATTATGAGAACTGGAGTAGCAGGCTGGTGTGGACTGGTCCAGCAGGCTGCTGTGGACTGGTCTAGCAGGCTGGTGTGCACTGGTCTAGCAGAATGGTGAGAACTTGAGTAGCAGGCTGGTGTGGACTGGTCTTGCGGCTGGTGAGAACTTGTCTAGCAGGTTGGTGTGGACTGGTCTAGCAGGCTGGTGTGGACTGGTCTAGCAGTATGGTGTAGAATGGTCTAGCAGGCTGGTGTGGACTGGTGTAGCAGGCTGGTGTGGACTGGTCTAGCAGGCTGGTGAGGACTGGTCTAGCAGGCTGGTGAGGACTGGTCTAGCAGGCTGGTTTGGACTGGTCTAGCAGGCTGGTGTGGACTGGTCTAGTATGCTGGTGTGGACTGGTCTAGCAGGCTGGTGAGGACTGGTCTAGCAGGCTGGTGAGGACTGGTCTAGCAGGCTGGTTTGGACTGGTCTAGCAGGCTGGTGTGGACTGGTCTAGCAGGCTGGTGTGGACTGGTCTAGCAGGCTGGTAAGGACTGGTCTAGCAGGCTGGTGAGGGCTGGTCTAGCAGGCGGGTATAGACTGGTCTAGCAGGCTGGTGTAGACTGGTCTAGCAGGCTGGTGTGGACTGGTCTAGCAGGCTGGTGTAGATTGGTCTAGCAGGCTGGTGTGGACTGGTCTAGCAGGCTGTTGAGGACTGGTCTAGCAGGCCGGTGTAGACTGGAGTAGCAGGCTGGTATGAAATGGTCTAGCAGGCTGATGTTGACAGGAGAAGCAGGCCGGTTTGGACTGGTCTAGCAGGCTGGTGTGGACTGGTCTAGCTGGCTGGTTTGGACTGGTCTAGCAAACTGGTGTAGACTGGTCTAGCAGGCTGGTGTAGCAGGCTGCAGTAGCAGGCTGGTGAGGACTGGTCTAGCAGGCTGGTGTAGACTTGTCTAGCTAGCTGGTGTAGACTGGTCTAGCAGGCTGGTGTGGACTGGTCTAGCAGGCTGGTGTGGACTGGTCTAGCAGGCTGGTGAGGACTGGTCTAGCAGGCTGGTGTAGACTGGAGTAGAAAGGCTGTTGAGGACTGGTCTAGCAGGCTGGTGTGGACTGGTCATGCAGGCTGGTGAGGACTGGTCTAGCAGGCTGGTGTTGACCGGTCTAGCAGGCTGGTGTGGACTAGAGTAGCAGGCTGGTGAGGACTCGTCTAGCAAGCAGGTGTAGACTGGTGTAGCAGGCTGGTGAGGACTGGTCTACCAGGCTGGTGAGGACTGGTCTAGCAAGCAGGTGTAGACTGGTGTAGCAGGCTGGTGAGGACTTGTCTACCAGGATGGTGAGGACTGGTCTAGCAAGCAGGTGTAGACTTGTGTAGCCGGATGGTGTGGACTGGTCTACCAGACTGGTGAGGACTGGTCTAGCAAGCTTGTTTGGACTGGTCTAGCAGGCTGGTGTGGGCTAGTCTAGCAGGCTTGTGAGGACTGGTCTAACAAGCTGGTGAGGACTGGTCTACCAGGCTGGTGAGGACTGGTCTACCAGGCTGATGAGGACTGGTCTACCAAGCTGGTGAGGACTGGTCTACCAGGCTTGTGAGGACTGGTCTACCAGGCTGGTGTGGACTGGTCTACCAGGCTGGTGAGGACTGGTCTAGAAGGCTTGGGTGGACTGGTTTAGCAGGCTGCTGTGGACTGGTCTACCTGGCTGGTGTGCACTGGTCTAGCAGAATGGTGAGAACTGGAGTAGCAGGCTGGTGTGGACTGGTCTAGCAGGCGCGTATTTACTGGTCTAGCATGCTGGTGAGGATTGGTCTAGCAGGCTGGTGAGGACTGGTCTAGCAGGCTGGTTGGGACTGGTCTAGCAGGCTGGTGTGGACTGGTCTAGCAGGCTGGTGTGGACTGGTCTAGCAGGCTGGTGAGGACTGGTCTAGCAGGCTAGTGAGGGCTGGTCTAGCAGGCGGGTATAGACTGGTCTAGCAGGCTGGTGTAGACTGGTCTAGCAGGCTGGTGTGGACTGGTCTAGCAGGCTGGTATAGATTGGTCTAGCAGGCTGGTGTGGACTGGTCTAGCAGGCTGTTGAGGACTGGTCTAGCAGGCCGGTGTAGACTGGAGTAGCAGGCTGGTGTGAACTGGTCTAGCAGGCTGATGTTGACAGGAGTAGCAGGCCGGTTTGGACTGGTCTAGCAGGCTGGTGTGGACTGGTGTAGCAGGCTGGTTTGGATTGGTCTAGCAAACTGGTGTAGACTGGTCTAGCAGGCTGGTGTAGCAGGCTGCAGTAGCAGGCTGGTGTGGACTGGTCCAGCAGGCTGCTGTGGACTGGTCAAGCAGGCTGGTGAGGACTGGTCTAGCAGGTTGGTGTAGACTGGAGTAGCAGGCTGGTGTGAACTGGTCTAGCAGGCTGATGTTGACAGGAGTAGCAGGCTGGTTTGACTGGTGTAGCTCGCTGGTCTAGCAGGCTGGTGTAGCAGGCTGGAGTAGCAGGCTGGAGTAGCAGGCTGGTGAGGACTGGTCTGCCAGGCTGATGAGGACTGGTCTACCAAGCTGGTGAAGACTGGTCTACCAGGCTTGAGAGGACTGGTCTACCAGGCTGGTGTGGACTGGTCTACCCGGCTGGTGAGGACTGGTCTAGAAGGCTTGGGTGGACTGGTTTAGCAGGCTGCTGTGGACTGGTCTACCTGGCTGGTTTGCACTGGTCTAGCAGAATGGTGAGAACTGGAGTAGCAGGCTGGTGTGGACTGGTCTAGCAGGCTAGTGAGGACTGGTCTACCAGGCTAGTGAGGACTGGTCTACCAGTCTGGTGTGGACTGGTCTACCAGGCTGGTGTGGACTGGTCTACCTGGCTGGTGAGGACTGGTCTAGAAGGCTTGGGTGGACTGGTCTAGCAGGCTGCTGTGGACTGGTCTACCAGGCTGGTGTCTTCTGGAGTATCAGGCTAGTGTAGATTGGTCTAGCTGGCTGGTGTGCACTGGTCTAGCAGAATTATGAGAACTGGAGTAGCAGGCTGGTGTGAACTGGTCTAGCAGGCTGATGTTGACAGGAGTAGCAGGCTGGTTTGGACTGGTGTAGCACGCTGGTCTAGCAGGCTGGTGTAGCAGGCTGGAGTAGCAGGCTGGTGAGGACTGGTCTACCAGGCTGATGTGGACTGGTCTTGCGGCTGGTGAGGACTTGTCTAGCAGGTTGGTGTGGACTGGTCTAGCAGGCTGGTGTGGACTGCTCTAGCAGTATGGTTAGAGTGGTCTAGCAGGCTGGTGTGGACTGGTGTAGCAGGCTGGTGTAGACTGGTCTAGCAGGCGCGTATTTACTGGTCTAGCATGCTGGTGAGGATTGGTCTAGCAGGCTGGTGAGGACTGGTCTAGCAGGCTGGTTGGGACTGGTCTAGCAGGCTGGTGTGGACTGGTCTAGCAGGCTGGTGTGGACTGGTCTAGCAGGCTGGTGAGGACTGGTCTAGCAGGCTAGTGAGGGCTGGTCTAGCAGGCGGGTATAGACTGGTCTAGCAGGCTGGTGTAGACTGGTCTAGCAGGCTGGTGTGGACTGGTCTAGCAGGCTGGTATAGATTGGTCTAGCAGGCTGGTGTGGACTGGTCTAGCAGGCTGTTGAGGACTGGTCTAGCAGGCCGGTGTAGACTGGAGTAGCAGGCTGGTGTGAACTGGTCTAGCAGGCTGATGTTGACAGGAGTAGCAGGCCGGTTTGGACTGGTCTAGCAGGCTGGTGTGGACTGGTGTAGCAGGCTGGTTTGGATTGGTCTAGCAAACTGGTGTAGACTGGTCTAGCAGGCTGGTGTAGCAGGCTGCAGTAGCAGGCTGGTGTGGACTGGTCCAGCAGGCTGCTGTGGACTGGTCAAGCAGGCTGGTGAGGACTGGTCTAGCAGGTTGGTGTAGACTGGAGTAGCAGGCTGGTGTGAACTGGTCTAGCAGGCTGATGTTGACAGGAGTAGCAGGCTGGTTTGACTGGTGTAGCTCGCTGGTCTAGCAGGCTGGTGTAGCTGGCTGGAGTAGCAGGCTGGAGTAGCAGGCTGGTGAGGACTGGTCTGCCAGGCTGATGAGGACTGGTCTACCAAGCTGGTGAGGACTGGTCTACCAGGCTTGAGAGGACTGGTCTACCAGGCTGGTGTGGACTGGTCTACCCGGCTGGTGAGGACTGGTCTAGAAGGCTTGGGTGGACTGGTTTAGCAGGCTGCTGTGGACTGGTCTACCTGGCTGGTTTGCACTGGTCTAGCAGAATGGTGAGAACTGGAGTAGCAGGCTGGTGTGGACTGGTCTAGCAGGCTAGTGAGGACTGGTCTACCAGGCTAGTGAGGACTGGTCTACCAGTCTGGTGTGGACTGGTCTACCAGGCTGGTGTGGACTGGTCTACCTGGCTGGTGAGGACTGGTCTAGAAGGCTTGGGTGGACTGGTCTAGCAGGCTGCTGTGGACTGGTCTACCAGGCTGGTGTCTTCTGGAGTATCAGGCTGGTGTAGATTGGTCTAGCTGGCTGGTGTGCACTGGTCTAGCAGAATTATGAGAACTGGAGTAGCAGGCTGGTGTGGACTGGTCCAGCAGGCTGCTGTGGACTGGTCTAGCAGGCTGGTGAGGACTGGTGTAGCAGGTTGGTGTAGACTGGAGTAGCAGGCTGGTGTGAACTGGTCTAGCAGGCTGATGTTGACAGGAGTAGCAGGCTGATGTGGACTGGTCCAGCAGGCTGCTGTGGACTGGTCTAGCAGGCTGGTGAGGACTGGTCTAGCAGGTTGGTGTAGACTGGAGTAGCAGGCTGGTGTGAACTGGTCTAGCAGGCTGATGTTGACAGGAGTAGCAGGCTGGTTTGGACTGGTGTAGCACGCTGGTCTAGCAGGCTGGTGTAGCAGGCTGGAGTAGCAGGCTGGTGAGGACTGGTCTACCAGGCTGATGTGGACTGGTCTTGCGGCTGGTGAGGACTTGTCTAGCAGGTTGATGTGGACTGGTCTAGCAGGCTGGTGTGGACTGGTCTAGCAGACTTGGGTAGACTGGTCTAGCAGGCTGGTGTAGCAGGCTGCAGTAGCAGGCTGGTGAGGACTGGTCTAGCGGGCTGGTGTGGACTGGTCTAGCAGGCTGGTGAGAACTGGTCTAGCTGGCTGGTGTGGACTGGTCTAGCAGGCTGTTGAGGACTGGTCTAGCAGGCCGGTGTAGACTGGAGTAGCAGGCTGGTGTGAACTGGTCTAGCAGGCTGATGTTGACAGGAGTAGCAGGCCGGTTTGGACTGGTCTAGCAGGCTGGTGTGGACTGGTGTAGCAGGCTGGTTTGGACTGGTCTAGCAAACTGGTGTAGACTGGTGTAGCAGGCTGGTGTAGCAGGCTGCAGTAGCCGGCTGGTGAGGACTGGTCTAGCAGGCTGGTGTAGACTTGTCTAGCTAGCTGGTGTAGACTGGTCTAGCAGGCTGGTGTGGACTGGTCTAGCAGGCTGATGAGGACTGGTCTAGCAGGCTGGTGTAGACTGGAGTAGCAGGCTGTTGAGGACTGGTCTAGCAGGCTGGTGTGGACTGGTCATGCAGGCTGGTGAGGACTGGTCTAGCAGGCTGATGTTGACTGGTCTAGCAGGCTGGTGTGGACTAGAGTAGCAGGCTGGTGAGGACTCGTCTAGCAAGCAGGTGTAGACTGGTGTAGCAGGCTGGTGAGGACTGGTCTACCAGGCTGGTGAGGACTGGTCTAGCAAGCAGGTGTAGACTGGTGTAGCAGGCTGGTGAGGACTTGTCTACCAGGATGGTGAGGACTGGTCTAGCAAGCAGGTGTAGACTTGTGTAGCCGGATGGTGTGGACTGGTCTACCAGACTAGTGAGGACTGGTCTAGCAAGCTTGTGTGGACTGGTCTAGCAGGCTGGTGTGGGCTAGTTGTCGGGAAACCGACACACACACACAACCACACACACAAATAACACAGTCTCCCCTAGTCTATACTCCCTTCAGGATGGAAAATGGGAGACTCCGTGACGTCATCGACTCCGTGACGTCATCAAAGTCATCGTATATTTACATTATGAAACATTGTTAATAGATTAGTTTAGTATCTAAAGTTAACAAAAAAGTAATCACTAAGAATGAATATAATTATTTACATCAAATAGTAGCTAGGTTCCCTTGTTAATGTAAAATTACTTTGAGTGAAGAACCAGAGCATAAGAGCGTCACCCCGAGTGGGGAGGAAGGCGTCCATATACAGACAATAACAACAAACAGGGGACCAGCTTACCACGCTGTCTTAGAACTGGTGTAAACAACTAGACACCCCATTTACGTGTCAACACCAGCAACACAGCTTAACAACATCACAACAACGACTGTATCCGTCTACCAAGTATTGTTTATTATTCAAGTGCACTGATTAATATAAATAGGTAGATGGTTATATCGTAGGACATCCCCAAAAACAACGTACGTGTACCCCACTACAGCCCTCACAGTTCATGCCATACCTGTAATTGATATGTTTAGGGAACTTTGATTAATTCCTTGCATCCCATACAGGTAAATTGTGAGAGGAGCATCAAGAATCTGTGCAGACAGTTGGTTCATACACATAATTAACTACTTGTTTGCCAAGCCTTGTCCTTCCCACCAGCCGCCATTACGTGGCACAAAGAGGCAGGGCCACACCCATCTTGAGGCTACACCTACACGCCTTACTAGGCCTATTCTACTGGCACAGCTAAGACATTATAGCAGTAGCAGTAGTTATAATTAATTACTTATAATTAAATAACTAAAATAACAGATTTAAAGGTAAACAATTGGTAGTTTAAGAAGGAACCTTACCAAAGTGGTTTAGACTACCAATTGTCCCTCCCAATAGTGTGTAAGAAGATTTCAGGCAGTTTACCAGTACATACAGTCCACTTAATTAATACTTACTTACTAAGAAAATAAATAAGACATAATTTTATTTTATTAAATCAATTTGAAAAAGAGAGTTTAGCTGCCTGGAATTTTCCCCACACTAGTCTAGCAGGCTTGTGAGGACTGGTCTAACAAGCTGGTGAGGACTGGTCTACCAGGCTGGTGAGGACTGGTCTTCCAGGCTGATGGGGACTGGTCTACCAGGCTGGTGAGGACTGGTCTACCAGGCTGATGGGGACTGGTCTACCAAGCTGGTGAGGACTGGTCTACCAGGCTTGTGAGGACTGGTCTACCAGGCTGGTGTGGACTGGTCTACCAGGTTGGTGAGGACTGGTCTAGAAGGCTTGGGTGGACTGGTTTAGCAGGCTGCTGTGGACTGGTCTACCTGGCTGGTGTGCACTGGTCTAGCAGAATGGTGAGAACTGGAGTAGCAGGCTGGTGTAGACTGGCCTAGCAGGCTGGTGTGGACTGGTCTAGCAGGCTGGTTTGGACTGGTTAAGCAGGCTGGTGTAGACTGGAGTAGCAGGCTGGTGTGAACTGGTCTAGCAGGCTGATGTTAACAGGAATAGCAGGCTGGTGTGGACTGGTCTAGCAGACTGGTGTAGACTGGTCTAACAGGCTGGTGTAGCAGGCTGGAGTAGCAGGCTGGTGAAGACTGGTTTAGCTGGCTGGTGAGGACTGGAGTAGCAGGCTGGTGAGGACTGGTCTAGCAGGCTGGTGAGGGCTAGTCTAGCAGGCTGGTGTGGACTGGTCTAGCAGGCTGGTGTAGACTGGTCTAGCAGGCTGGTGTGGACTGGTCTAGCAGGCTGGTGTAGACTGGTCTAGCAGTCTTGTGTGGACTGGTCTAGCAGGCGGGTATTGACTGGTCTAGCAGGCTGGCGAGGACTGGTCTAGCAGGCTGGTGTGGACTGGTCTAGCAGGCTGGTGTGGACTGGCCTAGCAGGCTGGTGTAGACTGGTCTAGCAGGCTGGTTTAGACTGGTCTAGCAGGCTGGTTTAGACTGGTCTAGCAGGCTGGTGTGGACTGGTCTAGCAGGCTGGTGTAGACTGGAGTAGCAGGCTGGTGTGAACTGGTCTAGCAGGCTGGTGTGAACTGGTCTAGCAGGCTGATGTTGACAGGAGTAGCAGGCTGGTTTGGACTGGTCTAGCAGGCTGGTTTGGACTGGTCTAGCAGACTGGTGTAGACTGGTCTAGCAGGCTGGTGTAGCAGGCTGCAGTAGCAGGCTGGTGAGGACTGGTCTAGCAGGCTGGTGTGGACTGGTCTAGCAGGCTGGTAAGGACTGGTCTAGCAGGCTGGTGAGGGCTGGTCTAGCAGGCGGGTATAGACTGGTCTAGCAGGCTGGTGTAGACTGGTCTAGCAGGCTGGTGTGGACTGGTCTAGCAGGCTGGTGTAGATTGGTCTAGCAGGCTGTTGAGGACTGGTCTAGCAGGCCGGTGTAGACTGGAGTAGCAGGCTGGTGTGAACTGGTCTAGCAGGCTGATGTTGACAGGAGAAGCAGGCCGGTTTGGACTGGTCTAGCAGGCTGGTTTGGACTGGTCTAGTAAACTGGTGTAGACTGGTCTAGAAGGCTGGTGCAGCAGGCTGCAGTAGCAGGCTGGTGAGGACTGGTCTAGCAGGCTGGTGTAGACTTGTCTAGCTAGCTGGTGTAGACTGGTCTAGCAGGCTGGTGTGGACTGGTCTAGCAGGCTGGTGTGGACTGGTCTAGCAGGCTGTTGAGGACTGGTCTAGCAGGCTGGTGTGGACTGGTTATGCAGGCTGGTAAAGACTGGTCTAGCAGGCTGGTGTTGACTGGTCTAGCAGGCTGGTGTGGACTAGAGTAGCAGGCTGGTGAGGACTCGTCTAGCAAGCAGGTGTAGACTGGTGTAGCAGGCTGGTGAGGACTGGTCTACCAGGCTGGTGAGGACTGGTCTAACAAGCAGGTGTAGACTGGTGTAGCAGGCTGGTGAGGACTTGTCTACCAGGATGGTGAGGACTGGTCTAGCAAGCAGGTGTAGACTTGTGTAGCCGGATGGTGTGGACTGGTCTACCAGACTGGTGAGGACTGGTCTAGCAAGCTTGTGTGGACTGGTCTAGCAGGCTGGTGTGGGCTAGTCTAGCAGGCTTGTGAGGACTGGTCTAACAAGCTGGTGAGGACTGGTCTACCAGGCTGGTGAGGACTGGTCTACCAGGCTGATGAGGACTGGTCTACCAAGCTGGTGAGGACTGGTCTATCAGGCTTGTGAGGACTGGTCTACCAGGCTGGTGTGGACTGGTCTACCAGGCTGGTGAGGACTGGTCTAGAAGGCTTGGGTGGACTGGTTTAGCAGGCTGCTGTGGACTGGTCTACCTGGCTGGTTTGCACTGGTCTAGCAGAATGGTGAGAACTGGAGTAGCAGACTGGTGTGGACTGGTCTAGCAGGCTAGTGAGGACTGGTCTACCAGGCTAGTGAGGACTGGTCTACCAGTCTGGTGTGGACTGGTCTACCAGGCTGGTGTGGACTGGTCTACCTGGCTGGTGAGGACTGGTCTAGAAGGCTTGGGTGGACTGGTCTAGCAGGCTGCTGTGGACTGGTCTACCAGGCTGGTGTCTTCTGGAGAATCAGGCTCGTGTAGATTGGTCTAGCAGGCTGGTGTGCACTGGTCTAGCAGAATTATGAGAACTGGAGTAGCAGGCTGGTGTGGACTGGTCCAGCAGGCTGGTGTGGACTGGTCTAGCAGGTTGGTGTAGACTGGAGTAGCAGGCTGGTGTGAACTGGTCTAGCAGGCTGATGTTGACAGGAGTAGCAGGCTGGTTTGGACTGGTGTAGCACGCTGGTCTAGCAGGCTGGTGTAGCAGGCTGGAGTAGCAGGCTGGTGAGGACTGGTCTACCAGGCTGGTGTGGACTGGTCTTGCGGCTGGTGAGGACTTGTCTAGCAGGTTGGTGTGGACTGGTCTAGCAGGCTGGTGTGGACTGGTCTAGCAGTATGGTGTAGAGTGGTCTAGCAGGCTGGTGTGGACTGGTGTAGCAGGCTGGTGTAGACTGGTCTAGCAGGCGCGTATTTACTGGTCTAGCAGGCTGGTGAGGACTGGTCTATCAGGCTGGTGAGGACTGGCCTATCAGGCTGGTGAGGACTGGTCTAGCAGGCTGGTTTGGACTGGTCTAGCAGGCTGGTGTGGACTGGTCTGGCAGGCTGGTGTGGACTGGTCTAGCAGGCTGGTGAGGACTGCATGGTCTAGCAGGCTGGTGAAGGCTGGTCTAGCAGGCGGGTATAGACTGGTCTAGCAGGCTAGTGTAGACTGGAGTAGCAGGCTGTTGAGGACTGGTCTAGCAGGCTGGTGTGGACTGGTCATGTAGGCTGGTGAGGACTAGTCTAGCAGGCTGGTGTTGACTGGTCTAGCAGGCTTGTGTGGACTAGAGTAGCAGGCTGGTGAGGACTCGTCTAGCAAGCAGGTGTAGACATGTGTAGCCGGATGGTGTGGACTGGTCTACCAGACTGGTGAGGACTGGTCTAGCAAGCTTGTGTGGACTGGTCTAGCAGGCTTGTGTGGGCTAGTCTAGCAGGCTTGTGAGGACTGGTCTACCAGGCTGGTGTGGACTGGTCTAGAAGTCTTGGGTGGACTGGTTTAGCAGGCTGCTGTGGACTGGTCTACCTGGCTGGTGTGCACTGGTCTAGCAGAATGGTGAGAACTGGTGTAGCAGGCTGGTGTGGACTGGTCTAGCAGGCTAGTGAGGACTGGTCTACCAGGCTAGTGAGGACTGGTCTACCAGGCTGGTGTGGACTGGTCTACCAGGCTGGTGTGGACTGGTCTACCAGGCTGGTGTGGACTGGTCTACCTGGCTGGTGAGGACTGGTCTAGAAGGCTTGGGTGGACTGGTCTAGCAGGCTGCTGTGGACTGGTCTACCAGGCTGGTGTCTTCTGGAGTATCAGGCTCGTGTAGATTGGTCTAGCAGGCTGGTGTGCACTGGTCTAGCACAATTATGAGAACTGGAGTAGCAGGCTGGTGTGGACTGGTCCAGCAGGCTGCTGTGGACTGGTCTAGCAGGCTGGTGAGGACTGGTCTAGCAGGCTGGTGAGGACTGGAGTAGCAGGCTGGTGTGAACTGGTCTAGCAGGCTGATGTTGACAGGAGTAGCAGGCTGGTTTGGACTGGTGTAGCTCGCTGGTCTAGCAGGCTGGTGTAGCAGGCTGGAGTAGCAGGCTGGAGAGGACTGGTCTACCAGGCTGATGTGGACTGGTCTTGCGGCTGGTGAGGACTTGTCTAGCAGGTTGGTGTGGACTGGTCTAGCAGGCTGGTGTGGACTGGTCTAGCAGTATGGTGTAGAGTGGTCTAGCAGGCTGGTGTGGACTGGAGTAGTGGAAATGGCCCCATAGAGCGGCAATTTTGTTTTTTTCGACTGCCGCTCTACGTCGCAAGGTTATTTTTAACTTCAGACCGGCCGTTTTGGGTTTTTTTCCGGGGCCTGTCTACGCACCCCTAGTTTCACGAACTTGAAGTACGACATAGACCGTGCGTTTTTTTGTTTTTCAGGAGCCGGTCTACGCACCCTGGGTTTTCTACAAGTCGCTCTATGGTCCCTGCCATTTTCTCTCAAGGGGATTAAACGGCCGCCTCCAGTCATCCCCAAATTTCGTTGGCTCAGTGACCCTGCACAGACATTGCTAATGGTCAATGACGTCACCAGCTAGCCGCTCAGCGTTCCTGCACCGGCATGTTCAATGGGATTAAAAAGCCGGTCGTAGCATCATGGGTTTTGCGATACAACAGTGTCCTTGAAACCTATTATAAAATACCATCATCCCTAGACTATTTTTAATTTCATATTTATTTCCAACCATCGTCCATTACATTTATCAAAGAGGATCATGTATGTGAGGGAAGAACATAACTTCAGCACTGCAAGAAGTTATGTGTGTATTTTCAAGTTCGTCCCCTGCTGCCTGTATTTACCCAGGTCTTTTTCCTAAATGTAAAACTTATCCAATTCATTCCTATTCTGTTTCACGTTGATACGTATAATAGGTTATAAATATTCCCCTTTACTATGACCATTTAGTCACACCTCTATCATGTCACCCCTATTTCTTCTTCGTCGGCGTCGTTCTAGAGAATGTAATTTGAGCTTTGACAATCTTTCTTGATGGATCGTTTATTATGCATAGGGCAAAAAATAATATGAAAAAAACTGCTATCAGTCGTTTATATTAAAAAATAGAGGCCTGGGCATTGGTGATTTCAATGCGTTTTCAGTAGTAACCAATATTGTCCTTAACCTCACACACGTCTCACATTCGCTCAAAACATACCTGCCACACCTTGCTGTGGCATATAACAAATAAAAAACTCATTCAGTAAAAGCAAGCCTCTCATATTTTAAAATAAGGCCTTCTGCGGCACGAGGCGCGCTAAATGCTGATCCCAGGAGGTTCACACATAAGTGTGAACTCTTAATCTAGCTTAATACCTCACCTATACTCTGTGCTTCAACAAAGTTGATATTCGGCTACAATAGCTTGTATTTTCGCTCGTTGCTTATATTTTTTGTTATTCATAAACCTGATCAAACCATCCTAACCTAACCTAACATATTATTTATAACAAACAAATACATTCTACAGGCCAGTTATTGTTGTTGTTTAGTGACATCGTGAAAAGCGACCTCAGGTATAGGGACAATGTATTGCTGGCCATTAGCATATAGGTGTGAAGGTATTACAGTACCTTACTGGTCAACTATGTATGACGTCACCAGACAACCAATGCGCCCTTTGGCGTCCTACTGGCATGTGTATTTAATGTTATTATTCAAAAATGACTAGACTATCCATCCCCACCTAACCTAATCAGAGGTTTAAGAATATACATTGTATAGGTTTCTATTATTTTATTGGTAATAAAAGTTTACATTCTAGTCTTAACAGTAAAATTGTAATGGGGAACAAGCATGATATTTCAGATGTTGGTCATAGCAATCCCAGATCCTTGTAATTTTTTGTAAGACCAGTTCCTCTGCCACATCAAATCTGGAAGAATAAATAGAAACCATATTAGCAACACAGAATAATAATAATAATAATAATAAATCAGCAATAATATGAAAGACAATATATGGCAAACATCTAGAAATATACTTACAGCTCAGTAATATGAGGAGTCATTACACAGCGATATACATTTATCCTGTCCATCTATGCAAAATGTCTTTTTGCAGTTAGGCATTGCAAAATTAGAATATGCAAATTGAATTATCTTCCTATCGTTCATATCATATTCCCCATATTCGAATAAAGTTTCAAATTTATGTAGTGCAGCTCTCAAGTTAAGGGTGCATAATTGATAGACGAAAAACATGGCATAGGCTCCACAATAATAGGAGTCCATACTCTGTATGCGTTGTGTGAACATGTAAACTCTGTAATCTTCAAAATAAGAGAGGAATTCTTGTAAATAACGTGAATGGGATTCCATCTTCAGCCCAAAACTGTCCAACAGGGCAATAATAGCTCCTGAAGGTTTATTGTGTACATACACAGTCATCCAATGACCCATCATCGTTGCAGGGGATTTATCATCTAAAGTATTTAAAATAAATACCACTGGCTCTTTATTCAATTTCTTGAAGATTCTCCGTGCATCGTTCGCTAAATAACATCCAATATATATGGCTTCTTCCCCTAAATATATATTTTTCAACCCATTGTTTATTTCTAAACAATTCATGTTTCTTAGGCTCTCGTTTCACAAATAATACGTCGGTCAGCATTAATTTTCATAACCCCAGTAGTAGGACCAAACAGCAGTATGACTTTATTTCCCACTATAGCTGTATTAAATTCCAATGTAATTCTTAAATTCCCTGTCGCTTCCAAGGAAACTGTACCCTTTATTTCTTCTGGTAATAAATTAAAGACCAGCAGAGTTTGTCCTTTAACGAACGATTCGTAGGACAAAATATTATCTACATTAAATCCTACAGCATTCAGGACCGTATAATATAATTTCGAACATTTATGGGGGAAATCACAAGCGATATTAAATAAACTCGTGCCGTTCACCGAGATATATACGTTGCTCAAGGCAGAATTGTTGAAATATAATGGGTTTAAGGTATAATCTCCAGAAATAGCTTCCATATCAATAATGGCCATGTATAACTTCTCAGGGATCACTCCACCCCAGGGTTGGTCCATAGTTAATGATTTTTGGCCCTGCCCTAGAATATAGGTTTTAAATAGGGTTTTATCAAATATATACGTTACTGCTCCATTATTTTGGGCGAGTGCTCTGTTAATAGCTAGTAGCCCAGAAGGGAATGGGGTTAATCTATCTATCCATAAGCGGGCCATATTTATATTATATTTATAATTAGCAGTTGCTGTATCACTGCCAATAACCCATTTATCACTATTTAACTCTAAACGTATTCTTACATCTACGTTATCCAGTAAATATTCGCTAATAGATGCAATATCCAGCAGTAATTTAAAGCACGTATAAATGCCGTGTTCTTTCATATTAGCCATTTTCTCATCCTGATCTATCGTGGTCGTAGCAAAATACTGCGTATCAATTTTATTGGGTATCGTTAGCGCCTCTTCTTTATAAAAATGCGCTAGATGCTTAAAACCATCAATTTTACTTCTGGAAAGAGTCGTTAGCAGCTTTATATACGCCCAATAAGAAAATAAAGAATTACTTTCAACTACTTGTTCGTTGAAATACACCACCACTGTTTTAAAAAGTGTTTGTGATAATCCATTAGCGACAGTCACTTTTTTGCCCGAATCTATTGCGGCGTCAGCTTCTGTTAATTCTATCCCCACTTCTAGGGCTAGTGATGACATATCCAGGAAATGGCCAGGAATGCCAGGGATTCTAAATTCGATATAGGAGTCCTTAAATTTATTAATTCCTAAATTAACAGGTAAAATATCAATATTTTTCCTGCTGGCTATAGTGGACTCGATCATACGTGCTGAATTAAGTTTGGGAAATCCATCTGTTACAGCCACTGTGTAACTTTCCAAAGGGGATTGTAGCCCCGCTCCTAGTGTAGTAGTAGTATTCATGCTGGATGCTATGAGAGGAATGAATTGTAATTTATGCAAACACATCATTATATCTCTTATTCTTCTTATTCTGTTTTGTGTAACTGCGAATAAGTGCTAATTTGGTGGCCTTAGCCTTTCTCTTAGACTTTTTCCGCCTTTTACCACCACCTAAAATCTGACGGCCAACTCCCTTCAATGATTCGATCCCATGCTTCTTCATTGACTTTTTAAAGGAATGTTCGCAGTTACACAAAACAGAATAAGAAGAATAAGAGATATAATGATGTGTTTGCATAAATTACAATTCATTCCTCTCATAGCATCCAGCATGAATACTACTACTACACTAGGAGCGGGGCTACAATCCCCTTTGGAAAGTTACACAGTGGCTGTAACAGATGGATTTCCCAAACTTAATTCAGCACGTATGATCGAGTCCACTATAGCCAGCAGGAAAAATATTGATATTTTACCTGTTAATTTAGGAATTAATAAATTTAAGGACTCCTATATCGAATTTAGAATCCCTGGCATTCCTGGCCATTTCCTGGATATGTCATCACTAGCCCTAGAAGTGGGGATAGAATTAACAGAAGCTGACGCCGCAATAGATTCGGGCAAAAAAGTGACTGTCGCTAATGGATTATCACAAACACTTTTTAAAACAGTGGTGGTGTATTTCAACGAACAAGTAGTTGAAAGTAATTCTTTATTTTCTTATTGGGCGTATATAAAGCTGCTAACGACTCTTTCCAGAAGTAAAATTGATGGTTTTAAGCATCTAGCGCATTTTTATAAAGAAGAGGCGCTAACGATACCCAATAAAATTGATACGCAGTATTTTGCTACGACCACGATAGATCAGGATGAGAAAATGGCTAATATGAAAGAACACGGCATTTATACGTGCTTTAAATTACTGCTGGATATTGCATCTATTAGCGAATATTTACTGGATAACGTAGATGTAAGAATACGTTTAGAGTTAAATAGTGATAAATGGGTTATTGGCAGTGATACAGCAACTGCTAATTATAAATATAATATAAATATGGCCCGCTTATGGATAGATAGATTAACCCCATTCCCTTCTGGGCTACTAGCTATTAACAGAGCACTCGCCCAAAATAATGGAGCAGTAACGTATATATTTGATAAAACCCTATTTAAAACCTATATTCTAGGGCAGGGCCAAAAATCATTAACTATGGACCAACCCTGGGGTGGAGTGATCCCTGAGAAGTTATACATGGCCATTATTGATATGGAAGCTATTTCTGGAGATTATACCTTAAACCCATTATATTTCAACAATTCTGCCTTGAGCAACGTATATATCTCGGTGAACGGCACGAGTTTATTTAATATCGCTTGTGATTTCCCCCATAAATGTTCGAAATTATATTATACGGTCCTGAATGCTGTAGGATTTAATGTAGATAATATTTTGTCCTACGAATCGTTCGTTAAAGGACAAACTCTGCTGGTCTTTAATTTATTACCAGAAGAAATAAAGGATACAGTTTCCTTGGAAGCGACAGGGAATTTAAGAATTACATTGGAATTTAATACAGCTATAGTGGGAAATAAAGTCATACTGCTGTTTGGTCCTACTACTGGGGTTATGAAAATTAATGCTGACCGACGTATTATTTGTGAAACGAGAGCCTAAGAAACATGAATTGTTTAGAAATAAACAATGGGTTGAAAAATATATATTTAGGGGAAGAAGCCATATATATTGGATGTTATTTAGCGAACGATGTACGGAGAATCTTCAAGAAATTGAATAAAGAGCCAGTGGTATTTATTTTAAATACTTTAGATGATAAATCCCCTGCAACGATGATGGGTCATTGGATGACTGTGTATGTACACAATAAACCTTCAGGAGCTATTATTGCCCTGTTGGACAGTTTTGGGCTGAAGATGGAATCCCATTCACGTTATTTACAAGAATTCCTCTCTTATTTTGAAGATTACAGAGTTTACATGTTCACACAACGCATACAGAGTATGGACTCCTATTATTGTGGAGCCTATGCCATGTTTTTCGTCTATCAATTATGCACCCTTAACTTGAGAGCTGCACTACATAAATTTGAAACTTTATTCGAATATGGGGAATATGATATGAACGATAGGAAGATAATTCAATTTGCATATTCTAATTTTGCAATGCCTAACTGCAAAAAGACATTTTGCATAGATGGACAGGATAAATGTATATCGCTGTGTAATGACTCCTCATATTACTGAGCTGTAAGTATATTTTAGATGTTTGCCATATATTGTCTTTCATATTATTGCTGATTTATTATTATTATTATTATTATTCTGTGTTGCTAATATGGTTTCTATTTATTCTTCCAGATTTGATGTGGCAGAGGAACTGGTCTTACAAAAAATTACAAGGATCTGGGATTGCTATGACCAACATCTGAAATATCATGCTTGTTCCCCATTACAATTTTACTGTTAAGACTAGAATGTAAACTTTTATTACCAATAAAATAATAGAAACCTATACAATGTATATTCTTAAACCTCTGATTAGGTTAGGTGGGGATGGATAGTCTAGTCATTTTTGAATAATAACATTAAATACACATGCCAGTAGGACGCCAAAGGGCGCATTGGTTGTCTGGTGACGTCATACATAGTTGACCAGTAAGGTACTGTAATACCTTCACACCTATATGCTAATGGCCAGCAATACATTGTCCCGATACCTGAGGTCGCTTTTCACGATGTCACTAAACAACAACAATAACTGGCCTGTAGAATGTATTTGTTTGTTATAAATAATATGTTAGGTTAGGTTAGGATGGTTTGATCAGGTTTATGAATAACAAAAAATATAAGCAACGAGCGAAAATACAAGCTATTGTAGCCGAATATCAACTTTGTTGAAGCACAGAGTATAGGTGAGGTATTAAGCTAGATTAAGAGTTCACACTTATGTGTGAACCTCCTGGGATCAGCATTTAGCGCGCCTCGTGCCGCAGAAGGCCTTATTTTAAAATATGAGAGGCTTGCTTTTACTGAATGAGTTTTTTATTTGTTATATGCCACAGCAAGGTGTGGCAGGTATGTTTTGAGCGAATGTGAGACGTGTGTGAGGTTAAGGACAATATTGGTTACTACTGAAAACGCATTGAAATCACCAATGCCCAGGCCTCTATTTTTTAATATAAACGACTGATAGCAGTTTTTTTCATATTATTTTTTGCCCTATGCATAATAAACGATCCATCAAGAAAGATTGTCAAAGCTCAAATTACATTCTCTAGAACGACGCCGACGAAGAAGAAATAGGGGTGACATGATAGAGGTGTGACTAAATGGTCATAGTAAAGGGGAATATTTATAACCTATTATACGTATCAACGTGAAACAGAATAGGAATGATGAATTGGATAAGTTTTAAATTTAGGAAAAAGACCTGGGTAAATACAGGCAGCAGGGGACGAACTTGAAAATACACACATAACTTCTTGCAGTGCTGAAGTTATGTTCTTCCCTCACATACATGATCCTCTTTGATAAATGTAATGGACGATGGTTGGAAATAAATATGAAATTAAAAATAGTCTAGGGATGATGGTATTTTATATTAGGTTTCAAGGACACTGTTGTATCGCAAAACCCATGATGCTACGACCGGCTTTTTAATCCCATTGAACATGCCGGTGCAGGAACGCTGAGCGGCTAGCTGGTGACGTCATTGACCATTAGCAATGTCTGTGCAGGGTCACTGAGCCAACGAAATTTGGGGATGACTGGAGGCGGCCGTTTAATCCCCTTGAGAGAAAATGGCAGGGACCATAGAGCGACTTGTAGAAAACCCAGGGTGCGTAGACCGGCTCCTGAAAAACAAAAAAACGCACGGTCTATGTCGTACTTCAAGTTCGTGAAACTAGGGGTGCGTAGACAGGCCCCGGAAAAAAACCCAAAACGGCCGGTCTGAAGTTAAAAATAACCTTGCGACGTAGAGCGGCAGTCGAAAAAAACAAAATTGCCGCTCTATGGGGCCATTTCCACTACTGACTGGTCTAGCAGTATGGTGTAGAGTGGTCTAGCAGGCTGGTGTGGACTGGTGTAGCAGGCTGGTGTAGACTGGTCTAGCAGGCGCGTATTTACTGGTCTAGCAGGCTGGTGAGGACTGGTCTAGCAGGCTGGTGTTGACTGGTCTAGCAGGCTGGTGTGGACTAGAGTAGCAGGCTGGTGAGGACTCGTCTAGCAAGCAGGTGTAGACTGGTGTAGCAGGCTGGTGAGGACTGGTCTACCAGGTTGGTGAGGACTGGTCTAGCAAGCAGGTGTAGACTGGTGTAGCAGGCTGGTGAGGACTTGTCTACCAGGTTGGTGAGGACTGGTCTAGCAAGCAGGTGTAGACTGGTGTAGCAGGCTGGTGAGGACTTGTCTACCAGGATAGTGAGGACTGGTCTACCAGGTTGGTGAGGACTGGTCTAGCAAGCAGGTGTAAACTGGTGTAGCAGGCTGGTGAGGACTGGTCTACCAGGTTGGTGAGGACTGGTCTAGCAAGCAGGTGTAGACTGGTGTAGCAGGCTGGTGAGGACTTGTCTACCAGGATGGTGAGGACTGGTCTAGCAAGCAGGTGTAGACATGTGTAGCCGGATGGTGTGGACTGGTCTACCAGACTGGTGAGGACTGGTCTAGCAAGCTTGTGTGGACTGGTCTAGCAGGCTGGTGTGCGCTAGTCTAGCAGGCTTGTGAGGACTGGTCTAACAAGCTGGTGAGGACTGGTCTACCAGGCTGGTGAGGACTGGTCTACCAGGCTGATGAGGATTAGTCTACCAAGCTGGTGAGGACTGGTCTACCAGGCTTTTGAGGACTGGTCTAGAAGGCTTAGGTGGACTGGTTTAGCAGGCTGCTGTGGACTGGTCTACCTGGCTGGTGTGCACTGGTCTAGCAGAATGGTGAGAACTGGAGTAGCAGGCTGGTGTGGACTGGTCTAGCAGGCTAGTGAGGACTGGTCTACCAGGCTAGTGAGGACTGGTCTACCAGTCTGGTGTGGACTGGTCTACCAGGCTGGTGTGGACTGGTCTACCTAGCTGGTGAGGACTCGTCTAGAAGGCTTGGGTGGACTGGTCTAGCAGGCTGCTGTGGACTGGTCTACCAGGCAGGTGTCTTCTGGAGTATCAGGCTGGTGTAGATTGGTCTAGCAGGCTGGTGTGCACTGGTCTAGCAGAATTATGAGAACTTGAGTAGCAGGCTGGTGTGGACTGGTCCAGCAGGCTGCTGTGGACTGGTCTAGCAGGCTGGTGAGGACTGGTCTAGCAGGTTGGTGTAGACTGGAGAAGCAGGCTGGTGTGAACTGGTCTAGCAGGCTGATGTTGACAGGAGTAGCAGGCTGGTTTGGACTGGTGTAGCAGGCTGGTCTAGCAGGCTGGTCTAGCAGGCTGGTCTAGCAGGCTGGAGTAGCAGGCTGGTGAGGACTGGTCTACCAGGCTGGTGTGGACTGGTCTTGCGGCTGGTGAGGACTTGTCTAGCAGGTTGGTGTGGACTGGTCTAGCAGGTTGGTGTGGACTGGTCTAGCAGGCTGGTGTGGACTGGTCTAGCAGTATGGTGTAGAGTGGTCTAGCAGGCTGGTGTGGACTGGTGTAGCAGGCTGGTGTAGACTGGTCTAGCAGGCGCGTATTTACTGGTCTAGCAGGCTGGTGAGGACTGGTCTAGCAGGCTGGTGAGGACTGGTCTAGCAGGCTGGTTTGGACTGGTCTAGCAGGCTGGTGTGGACTGGTCTAGCAGGCTGGTGTGGACTGGTCTAGCAGGCTGGTGAGGACTGGTCTAGCAGGCTGGTGAGGGCTGGTCTAACAGGCGGGTATAGACTGGTCTAGCAGGCTGGTGTAGACTGGTCTAGCAGGCTGGTGTGGACTGGTCTAGCAGGCTGGTGTAGATTGGTCTAGCAGGCTGGTGTGGACTGGTCTAGCAGGCTGCTGAGGACTGGTCTAGCAGGCCGGTGTAGACTGGAGTAGCAGGCTGGTGTGAACTGGTCTAGCAGGCTGATGTTGACAGGAGTAGCAGGCCGGTTTGGACTGGTCTAGCAGGCTGGTGTGGACTGGTCTAGCAGGCTGGTTTGGACTGGTCTAGCAAACTGGTGTAGACTGGTGTAGCAGGCTGCAGTAGCAGGCTGGTGAGGACTGGTCTAGCAGGCTGGTGTAGACTGGAGTAGCAGGCTGTTGAGGACTGGTCTAGAAGGCTGGTGTGGACTGGTCATGCAGGCTGGTGAGGACTGGTCTAGCAGGCTGGTGTTGACTGGTCTAGCAGGCTGGTGTGGACTTGAGTAGCAGGCTGGTGAGGACTCGTCTAGCAAGCAGGTGTAGACTGGTGTAGCAGGCTGGTGAGGACTGGTCTACCAGGCTGGTGAGGACTGGTCTAGCAAGCAGGTGTAGACTGGTGTAGCAGGCTGGTGAGGACTTGTCTTCCAGGATGGTGAGGACTGGTCTAGCAAGCAGGTGTAGACTTGTGTAGCCGGATGGTGTGGACTGGTTTACCAGACTAGTGAGGACTGGTCTAGCAAGCTTGTGTGGACTGGTCTAGCAGACTGGTGTGGGCTAGTCTAGCAGGCTTGTGAGGACTGGTCTAACAAGATGGTGAGGACTGGTCTACCACGCTGGTGAGGACTGGTTTACCAGGCTGATGAGGACTGGTCTACCAAGCTGGTGAGGGCTGGTCTACCAGGCTTGTGAGGACTGGTCTACCAGGCTGGTGTGAACTGGTCTACCAGGCTGGTGAGGACTGGTCTAGAAGGCTTGGGTGGACTGGTTTAGCAGGCTGCTGTTGACTGGTCTACCTGGCTGGTGTTCACTGGTCTAGCAGAATGGTGAAAACTGGAGTAGCAGGCTGGTGTAGACTGGTCTAGCAGGCTGGTGTGGACTGGTTTAGCAGGCTGGTTTGGACTGGTTTAGCAGGCTGGTGTAGACTGGATTAGCAGGCTGGTGTGAACTGGTCTAGCAGGCTGATGTTAACAGGAATAGCAGGCTGGTGTGGACTGGTCTAGCATGCTGGTTTGGACTGGTCTAGCAGACTGGTGTAGACTGGTCTAACAGGCTGGTGTAGCAGGCTGGAGTAGCAGGCTGGTGAAGACTGGTCTAGCTGGCTGGTGAGGACTGGAGTAGCAGGCTGGTGAGGGCTGGTCTAGCAGGCTGGTGTGGACTGGTCTAGCAGGCTGGTGTAGATTGGTCTAGCAGGCTGGTGTGGACTGGTCTAGCAGGCTGGTGTAGACTGGTCTAGCAGTCTTGTGTGGACTGGTCTAGCAGGCGGGTATTGACTGGTCTAGCAGGCTGGCGAGGACTGGTCTAGCAGGCTGGTTTGGACTGGTCTAGCAGGCTGGTGTGGACTGGCCTAGCAGGCTGGTGTAGACTGGTCTAGCAGGCTGGTGTAGCCTGGTCTAGCAGGCTGGTGTGGACTGGTCTAGCAGGCTGGTGTAGACTGGAGTAGCAGGCTGGTTTGGACTGGTCTAGCAGGCTGGTTTGGACTGGTCTAGCAGACTGGTGTAGACTGGTGTAGCAGGCTGGTGTAGCAGGCTGCAGTAGCAGGCTGGTGAGGACTGGTCTAGCAGGCTGGTGTGGACTGGTCTAGCAGGCTGGTGTAGACTGGTCTAGCAGGCTGGTGTGGACTGGTCTAGCAGGCTGGTGAGAACTGGTCTAGCAGGCTGGTGTAGACTGGATTAGCAGTCTGGTGTGAACTGGTCTAGCAGGCTGGTGTAGACTGGTCTAGCAGGCTGGTGTAGCAGTTTGCAGTAGCAGGCTGGTGAGGACTGGTCTAGCAGGCTGGTTTGGACTGGTCTAGCATGCCGGTTTGGACTGGTCTAGCAGACTGGTGTAGACTGGTGTAGCAGGCTGGTGTAGCAGGCTGCAGTAGCAGGCTGGTGAGGACTGGTCTACCAGTCTGGTGTGGACCGGTCTAGCAGGCTGGTGTTGACTGGTCTAGCAGGCTGGTGTGGACTGGTCTAGCAGGCTGGTGTAGACTGGTCTAGCAGGCTAGTGTGGACTGGTCTAGCAGGCAGGTGTGGACTGGTCTAGCAGGCTGGTGTAGACTGGTCTAGCAGGCTAGTGTTGACTGGTCTAACAGGCTGGTGTAGACTGGTCTAGCAAGGTGGTGTGGACTGGTCTAGCAAGGTGGTGTGGACTGGTCTAGCAGGCTGGTGTGGACTGGTCTAGCAGGCTGGTATGGACTGGTCTAGCAGGCTGGTGAGGACTAGTCTAGGAGGCTGGTGTAGACTGGAGTAGCAGGCTGGTGTGAACTGGTCTAGCAGGTTGATGTTGACAGGAGTAGCAGGCTGGTTTGGACTGGTCTAGCAGGCTGGTGTGGACTGGTCTAGCAGGCTGGTTTGGACTGGTCTAGCAGACTTGGGTAGACTGGTCTAGCAGGCTGGTGTAGCAGGCTGCAGTAGCAGGCTGGTGAGGACTGGTCTAGCAGGCTGGTGTGGACTGGTCTAGCAGGCTGGTGAGAACTGGTCTAGCTGGCTGGTGTAGACTGGTCTAGCAGGCTGGTGTGGACCGGTCTAGCAGGCTGGTGTAGACTGGTCTAGCAGGCTGGTGTGGACTGGTCTAGCAGGCTGGTGTAGACTGGTCTAGCAGGCTGGTGTGGACTGGTCTAGCAGGTTGGTGTAGACTGGAGTAGCAGGCTGGTGTGAACTGGTCTAGCAGGCTGGTGTAAACTGGTCTAGCAGGCTGGTGTAGCAGGCTGCAGTAGCAGGCTGGTGAGGACTGGTCTTGCAGGCTGGTTTGGACTGGTCTAGCAGAATGGTATAGACTGGTCTTGCAGGCTGGTGTAGCAGGCTGGAGTAGCAGGCTGGTGAGGACTGGTCTAGCAGGCTGGTGAGGACTGGAGTAGCAGGCTGGTGAGGACAGGTCTACCAAGCTGGTGTGGACTGGTCTAGCAGGCTGGTGTGGACTGGTTTAGCAGGCTGGTGTGGACTGGTCTAGCAGGCTGGTGTAGCAGGCTGCAGTAGCAGGCTGGTGAGGACTGGTCTAGCAAGCTGGTTTGGACTGGTCTAGCAGACTGGTGTAGACTAGTGTAGCAGGCTGGAGTAGCAGGCTGGTGAGGACTGGTCTTGCAGGCTGGTTAGGATAGGTCTACCAGGCTGGTGTGGACCGGTCTAGCAGGCTGGTGTAGACTGGTCTAGCAGGCTGGTGTGGACTGGCCTAGCAGGCTGGTGTAGACTGGTCTAGCAGGCTGGTGTAGCCTGGTCTAGCAGGCTGGTGTGGACTGGTCTAGCAGGCTGGTGTAGACTGGAGTAGCAGGCTGGTTTGGACTGGTCTAGCAGGCTGGTTTGGACTGGTCTAGCAGACTGGTGTAGACTGGTGTAGCAGGCTGGTGTAGCAGGCTGCAGTAGCAGGCTGGTGAGGACTGGTCTAGCAGGCTGGTGTGGACTGGTCTAGCAGGCTGGTGTAGACTGGTCTAGCAGGCTGGTGTGGACTGGTCTAGCAGGCTGGTGAGAACTGGTCTAGCAGGCTGGTGTAGACTGGATTAGCAGTCTGGTGTGAACTGGTCTAGCAGGCTGGTGCAGACTGGTCTAGCAGGCTGGTGTAGCAGTTTGCAGTAGCAGGCTGGTGAGGACTGGTCTAGCAGGCTGGTTTGGACTGGTCTAGCATGCCGGTTTGGACTGGTCTAGCAGAGTGGTGTAGACTGGTGTAGCAGGCTGGAGTATCAGGCTGGTGAGGACTGGTCTTGCAGGCTGTTTAGGATAGGTCTACCAGTCTGGTGTGGACCGGTCTAGCAGGCTGGTGTTGACTGGTCTAGCAGGCTGGTGTGGACTGGTCTAGCAGGCTGGTGTAGACTGGTCTAGCAGGCTAGTGTGGACTGGTCTAGCAGGCAGGTGTGGACTGGTCTAGCAGGCTGGTGTAGACTGGTCTAGCAGGCTAGTGTTGACTGGTCTAACAGGCTGGTGTAGACTGGTCTAGCAAGGTGGTGTGGACTGGTCTAGCAAGGTGGTGTGGACTGGTCTAGCAGGCTGGTGTGGACTGGTCTAGCAGGCTGGTATGGACTGGTCTAGCAGGCTGGTGAGGACTAGTCTAGGAGGCTGGTGTAGACTGGAGTAGCAGGCTGGTGTGAACTGGTCTAGCAGGTTGATGTTGACAGGAGTAGCAGGATGGTTTGGACTGGTCTAGCAGGCTGGTGTGGACTGGTCTAGCAGGCTGGTTTGGACTGGTCTAGCAGACTTGGGTAGACTGGTCTAGCAGGCTGGTGTAGCAGGCTGGAGTAGCAGGCTGGTGAGGACTGGTCTAGCAGGCTGGTGAGGACTGGAGTAGCAGGCTGGTGAGGACAGGTCTACCAAGCTGGTGTGGACTGGTCTAGCAGGCTGGTGTGGACTGGTTTAGCAGGCTGGTGTGGACTGGTCTAGCAGGCTGGTGTAGCAGGCTGCAGTAGCAGGCTGGTGAGGACTGGTCTAGCAAGCTGGTTTGGACTGGTCTAGCAGACTGGTGTAGACTAGTGTAGCAGGCTGGAGTAGCAGGCTGGTGAGGACTGGTCTTGCAGGCTGGTTAGGATAGGTCTACCAGGCTGGTGTGGACCGGTCTAGCAGGCTGGTGTAGACTGGTCTAGCAGGCTGGTGTGGAATGGTCTAGCAGGCTAGTGTAGACTGGTCTAGCAGGCTAGTGTGGACTGGTCTAGCTGGCAGGTGTGGACTGGTCAAGCAGGCTGGTGTAGACTGGTCTAGCAGGCTAGTGTGGACTGGTCTAACAGGCTGATGTAGACTGGTCTAGCAGGCTTGTGTGGACTGGTCTAGCAGGGTGGTGTGGACTGGTCCAGCAGGCTGGTGTGGACTGGTCTAGCAGGCTGGTGAGGACTGGTCTAGCAGGCTGTTGTAGACTGGAGTAGCAGGCTGGTGTGAACTGGTCTAGCAGGCTGATGTCGACAGGAGTAGCAGGCTGGTTTGAACTGGTCTAGCAGGCTGGTGTGGACTGGTCTTGCAGGCTGGTTTGGACTGGTCTAGCAGACTGGTGTAGACTGGTCTAGCAGGCTGGTGTTGCAGGCTGCAGTAGCAGGCTGGTGAGGACAGGTCAAGCAGGCTGGTGTGGACTGGTCTAGCAAGCTTGTGTAGACTGGTCTAGCAGGGTGGTGTGGACTGGTCTAGCAGGCTGGTGAGAACTGGTCTAGCTGGCTGGTGTAGACTGGAGTAGCAGGCTGGTGTGAACTGGTCTAGCAGGCTGGTGTAGACTGGTCTAGCAGGCTGGTCTAGCAGGCTGCAGTAGCAGGCTGGTGAGGACTGGTCTTTCAGGCTGGTTTGGACTGGTCTAGCAGACTGGTGTAGACTGGTCTTGCAGGCTGGTGTAGCTGGCTGGAGTAGCAGGCTGGTGAGGACTGGTCTAGCAGGCAGGTGAGGACTGGAGTAGCAGGCTGGTGAGGACAGGTCTACCAGGCTGGTGTAGCTGGCTGGAGTAGCAGGCTGGTGAGGACTGGTCTAGCAGGCAGGTGAGGACTGGAGTAGCAGGCTGGTGAGGACAGGTCTACCAGGCTGGTGTGGACTGGTCTAGCAGGCTGGTGTGGACTGGTCTAGCAGGCTGGTGTGGACTGGTCTAGCAGGCTGGTGTAGACTGGTCTAGCAGGCTGGTGTGGACTGGTCTAGCAGGCTGGTGTGGACTGGTCTAGCAGGCTGGTGTGGACTGGTCTAGCAGGCTGGTGTGGACTGGTCTAGCAGGCTGGTGTAGACTGGTCTAGCAGGCTAGTGTGGACTGGTCTAGCAGGCTGGTGTGGACTGGTCTAGCAGGCTGTTGTAGACTGGTCTAGCAGGATGGTGTAGACTGGTCTAGCAGGCTGGTGTGGACTGGTCTAGCAGGCTGGTGTGGACTGGTCTAGCACACTGGTGTGGACTGGTATAGCAGGCTGGTGTAGACTGGTCTAGCACACTGGTGTGGACTGGTATAGCAGGCTGGTGTAGACTGGTCTAGCATACTGGTGTGGACTGGTATAGCAGGCTGGTGTAGACTGGTCTAGCACACTGGTGTGGACTGGTATAGCAGGCTGGTGTAGACTGGTCCAGCAGGCTGGTGTAGCCTGGTCCAGCAGGCTGGTAGTTGCCTCCACCCTCTCCATATCCTCCTTCAACTGTGTTAGCATTACATTGAGTTTTACAGGTAAAAAAACACACAAATATATTCCCCACCAGTCAGCGTCCTCACGGCACCAACCACAGAGTCTCGTCCAGGAAGTTGGTCCACACTGTGTGTTGTTGTGTGGTCCACACTGTGTGTTGTTGTGTGGTCCACACTGTGTGGTGTTGTGTGGTCCACACTGTGTTGTTGTGTGGTCCACACTGTGGTGTTGTGTGGTCCACACTGTGTGTTGTTGTGTGGTCCACACTGTGTTGTTGTGTGGTCCACACTGTGGTGTTGTTGTGTGGTCCACACTGTGTGTTGTTGTGTGGTCCACACTGTGTGTTGTTGTGTGGTCCACACTGTGTGTTGTTGTGTGGTCCACACTGTGTGTTGTGTGGTCCACACTGTGTGTTGTTGTGTGGTCCACACTGTGTGGTGTTGTGTGGTCCACACTGTGTTGTTGTGTGGTCCACACTGTGTGGTGTTGTGTGGTCCACACTGTGTTGTTGTGTGGTCCACACTGTGTTGTTGTGTGGTCCACACTGTGTGTTGTTGTGTGGTCCACACTGTGTGTTGTTGTGTGGTCCACACTGTGTGGTGTTGTGTGGTCCACACTGTGTTGTTGTGTGGTCCACACTGTGTGGTGTTGTGTGGTCCACACTGTGTTGTTGTGTGGTCCACACTGTGTTGTTGTGTGGTCCACACTGTGTGTTGTTGTGTGGTCCACACTGTGTGGTCCACACTGTGTTGTTGTGTGGTCCACACTGTGTTGTTGTGTGGTCCACACTGTGTTGTTGTGTGGTCCACACTGTGTGTTGTTGTGTGGTCCACACTGTGTGTTGTTGTGTGGTCCACACTGTGTGGTGTTGTGTGGTCCACACTGTGTTGTTGTGTGGTCCACACTGTGTGGTGTTGTGTGGTCCACACTGTGTGTGTTGTGTGGTCCACACTGTGTGTGTTGTGTGGTCCACACTGTGTGTTGTTGTGTGGTCCACACTGTGTGTTGTTGTGTGGTCCACACTGTGTGGTTGTTGTGTGGTCCACACTGTGTTGTTGTGTGGTCCACACTGTGTGGTGTTGTGTGGTCCACACTGTGTGGTGTTGTATGGTCCACACTGTGTGGTGTTGTGTGGTCCACACTGTGTGTTGTTGTGTGGTCCACACTGTGTGTTGTTGTGTGGTCCACACTGTGTGGTGTTGTATGGTCCACACTGTGTGGTGTTGTGTGGTCCACACTGTGTGTTGTTGTGTGGTCCACACTGTGTGTTGTTGTGTGGTCCACACTGTGTGTTGTTGTGTGGTCCACACTGTGTGTTGTTGTGTGGTCCACACTGTGTGGTGTTGTATGGTCCACACTGTGTGGTGTTGTGTGGTCCACACTGTGTGGTGTTGTATGGTCCACACTGTGTGTTGTTGTATGGTCCACACTGTGTGTTGTTGTGTGGTCCACACTGTGTGTTGTTGTGTGGTCCACACTGTGTGGTGTTGTGTGGTCCACACTGTGTGTTGTTGTGTGGTCCACACTGTGTGGTGTTGTGTGGTCCACACTGTGTGGTGTTGTGTGGTCCACACTGTGTGTTGTTGTGTGGTCCACACTGTGTGGTGTTGTGTGGTCCACACTGTGTGTTGTTGTGTGGTCCACACTGTGTGGTGTTGTATGGTCCACACTGTGTGTTGTTGTGTGGTCCACACTGTGTGTTGTTGTGTGGTCCACACTGTGTGTTGTTGTGTGGTCCACACTGTGTGGTGTTGTATGGTCCACACTGTGTGTTGTTGTGTGGTCCACACTGTGTGTTGTTGTGTGGTCCACACTGTGTGGTGTTGTGTGGTCCACACTGTGTTGTTGTGTGGTCCACACTGTGTGTTGTTGTGTGGTCCACACTGTGTGTTGTTGTGTGGTCCACACTGTGTGTTGTTGTGTGGTCCACACTGTGTGGTGTTGTGTGGTCCACACTGTGTGTTGTGTGTGTGGTCCACACTGTGTGTTGTTGTGTGGTCCACACTGTGTGGTGTTGTGTGGTCCACACTGTGTGGTGTTGTGTGGTCCACACTGTGTGGTGTTGTGTAGGTCCACACTGTGTGTGTGTTGTGTGGGTCCACACTGTGGGTGTTGTGTGGTCCACACTGTGTGTTGTTGTGTGGTCTCACACTGGTGTGTTGTTGTGTGGTCCACACTGTGTGGTGTTGTATGGTCCACACTGTTGTGTTGTTGTGTGGTCCACACTGTGTGTTGGTTGTGTGGTCCACACTGTGTGTAGTTTGTGTGGGTCCACACTGTTTGTTGTTGTGTGGTCCACACTGTGTGTTGTTGTGTGGTCCACACTGTGTGGTGTTGTATAGTCCACACTGTGTGGTGTTGTGTGGTCCACACTGTGTGGTGTTGTGTGGTCCACACTGTGTGTTGTTGTGTGGTCCACACTGTGTGTTGTTGTGTGGTCCACACTGTGTGTTGTTGTGTGGTCCACACTGTGTGGTGTTGTATGGTCCACACTGTGTGGTGTTGTATGGTCCACACTGTGTGTTGTTGTGTGGTCCACACTGTGTGTTGTTGTGTGGTCCACACTGTGTGTTGTTGTGTGGTCCACACTGTGTGTTGTTGTGTGGTCCACACTGTGTGTTGTTGTGTGGTCCACACTGTGTTGTTGTGTGGTCCACACTGTGTTGTTGTGTGGTCCACACTGTGTTGTTGTGTGGTCCACACTGTGTTGTTGTGTGGTCCACACTGTGTGGTGTTGTGTGGTCCACACTGTGTTGTTGTGTGGTCCACACTGTGTGGTGTTGTGTGGTCCACACTGTGTTGTTGTGTGGTCCACACTGTGTGGTGTTGTGTGGTCCACACAATGTCCAGAACGGTTTATGTTGCCCTCTGGCAATGGACAGGTAAGGCTCTGGCAATGGACAGGTAAGGCTCTGGGAGTGGACAGGCAAGGCTCTGGGAGTGGACAGGCAAGGCTCTGGGAGTGGACAGGCAAGACTCTGGGAGTGGACAGGTAAGGCTCTGGCAATGGACAGGTAAGGCTCTGGGAGTGGACAGGCAAGGCTCTGGGAGTGGACAGGCAAGGCTCTGGGAGTGGACAGGCAAGACTCTGGGGGTGGACAGGTAAGGCTCTGGGAGTGGACAGGCAAGACTCTGGGGGTGGACAGGTAAGGCTCTGGGAGTGGAGAGGTAAGGCTCTGGGAGTGGAGAGGTAAGACTCTGGGGGTGGACAGGTAAGGCTCTGGGAGTGGACAGGCAAGACTCTGGGGGTGGACAGGTAAGGCTCTGGGAGTGGAGAGGTAAGGCTCTGGGAGTGGAGAGGTAAGACTCTGGGGGTGGACAGGTAAGGCTCTGGGAGTGGACAGGCAAGACTCTGGGGGTGGACAGGTAAGGCTCTGGGAGTGGACAGGCAAGGCTCTGGGAGTGGACAGGTAAGACTCTGGGAGTGGACAGGTAAGGCTCTGGGAGTGGACAGGCAAGACTCTGGGGGTGGACAGGTAAGGCTCTGGGAGTGGACAGGCAAGACTCTGGGAGTGGACAGGTAAGGCTCTGGGAGTGGACAGGCAAGGCGCTGGGAGTGGACAGGGAAGGTTCTGGGAGTGGACAGGTAAGGCTCTGGGAGTGGACAGCCAAGACTCTGGGGGTGGACAGGTAAGGCTCTGGGAGTGGACAGGCAAGACTCTGGGAGTAGACAGGTAAGGCTCTGGGAGTGGACAGGTAAGGCTCTGGGAGTGGACAGGCAAGACTCTGGGGGTGGACAGGTAAGGCTCTGGGAGTGGAGAGGTAAGGCTCTGGGGGTGGAGAGGTAAGGCTCTGGGAGTGGACAGGTAAGGCTCTGGGAGTGGACAGGCAAGACTCTGGGGGTGGACAGGTAAGGCTCTGGGAGTGGAGAGGTAAGGCTCTGGGAGTGGACAGGCAAGACTCTGGAAGTGGACAGGTAAGGCTCTGGGAGTGGACAGGCAAGACTCTGGGGGTGGACAGGTAAGGCTCTGGGAGTGGAGAGGTAAGGCTCTGGGAGTGGAGAGGTAAGACTCTGGGAGTGGAGAGGTAAGGCTCTGGGAGTGGACAGGCAAGACTCTGGGGGTGGACAGGTAAGGCTCTGGGAGTGGACAGGCAAGACTCTGGGAGTGGAGAGGTAAGGCTCTGGGAGTGGACAGGTAAGGCTCTGGGAGTGGACAGGCAAGGCTCTGGGAGTGGACAGGGAAGGTTCTGGGAGTGGACAGGTAAGGCTCTGGGAGTGGACAGCCAAGGCTCTGGGAGTGGACAGGGAAGGTTCTGGGAGTGGACAGGTAAGGCTCTGGGAGTGGACAGCCAAGGCTCTGGGAGTGGACAGGTAAGGCTCTGGGAGTGGACAGGCAAGACTCTGGGAGTGGACAGGTAAGGCTCTGGGAGTGGACAGGCAAGGCTCTGGGAGTGGACAGGGAAGGTTCTGGGAGTGGACAGGTAAGGCTCTGGGAGTGGACAGCCAAGGCTCTGGGAGTGGACAGGGAAGGTTCTGGGAGTGGACAGGTAAGGCTCTGGGAGTGGACAGCCAAGACTCTGGGGGTGGACAGGTAAGGCTCTGGGAGTGGACAGGCAAGACTCTGGGAGTGGACAGGTAAGGCTCTGGGAGTGGACAGGCAAGGCTCTGGGAGTGGACAGGGAAGGTTCTGGGAGTGGACAGGTAAGGCTCTGGGAGTGGACAGGTAAGACTCTGGGAGTGGACAGGTAAGGCTCTGGGTGTGGACAGGCAAGACTCTGGGAGTGGACAGGGTTGGTTTTGGGAGTGGACAGGCAAGGCTTTGGGAGTGGACAGGCAAGGCTCTGGGAGTGGACAGGCAAGGCTCTTGGAGTGGACAGGCAAGGCTCTGGGAGTGGACAGGGAAGGATTTGGGAGTAGACAGGTAAGGCTCTGGGAGTGGACAGGCAAGGCTCTGGGAGTGGACAGGGAAGGTTTTGGGAGTAGACAGGTAAGGCTCTGGGAGTGGACAGGCAAGGCTCTGGGAGTGGACAGGCAAGGCTCTGGGAGTGGACAGGGAAGGTTTTGGGAGTAGACTGGCAAGGCTCTGGGAGTGGACAGGCAAAGCTCTGGGAGTGGACAGGCAAGGCTCTGGGAGTGGACAGGCAAGGCTCTGGGAGTGGACAGGCAAGACTCTGGGAGTGGACAGGTAAGGCTCTGGCAATGGACAGGTAAGGCTCTGGGAGTGGACAGGCAAGGCTCTGGGAGTGGACAGGCAAGGCTCTGGGAGTGGACAGGCAAGGCTCTGGGAGTGGACAGGCAAGACTCTGGGGGTGGACAGGTAAGGCTCTGGGAGTGGACAGGCAAGACTCTGGGGGTGGACAGGTAAGGCTCTGGGAGTGGAGAGGTAAGGCTCTGGGAGTGGAGAGGTAAGACTCTGGGGGTGGACAGGTAAGGCTCTGGGAGTGGACAGGCAAGACTCTGGGGGTGGACAGGTAAGGCTCTGGGAGTGGAGAGGTAAGGCTCTGGGAGTGGAGAGGTAAGACTCTGGGGGTGGACAGGTAAGGCTCTGGGAGTGGACAGGCAAGACTCTGGGGGTGGACAGGTAAGGCTCTGGGAGTGGACAGGCAAGGCTCTGGGAGTGGACAGGTAAGACTCTGGGAGTGGACAGGTAAGGCTCTGGGAGTGGACAGGCAAGACTCTGGGGGTGGACAGGTAAGGCTCTGGGAGTGGACAGGCAAGACTCTGGGAGTGGACAGGTAAGGCTCTGGGAGTGGACAGGCAAGGCTCTGGGAGTGGACAGGAAAGGTTCTGGGAGTGGACAGGTAAGGCTCTGGGAGTGGACAGCCAAGACTCTGGGGGTGGACAGGTAAGGCTCTGGGAGTGGACAGGCAAGACTCTGGGAGTGGACAGGCAAGACTCTGGGGGTGGACAGGTAAGGCTCTGGGAGTGGAGAGGTAAGGCTCTGGGGGTGGAGAGGTAAGGCTCTGGGAGTGGACAGGTAAGGCTCTGGGAGTGGACAGGCAAGACTCTGGGGGTGGACAGGTAAGGCTCTGGGAGTGGAGAGGTAAGGCTCTGGGAGTGGACAGGCAAGACTCTAGGGGTGGACAGGTAAGGCTCTGGGAGTGGAGAGGTAAGGCTCTGGGAGTGGACAGGCAAGACTCTGGAAGTGGACAGGTAAGGCTCTGGGAGTGGACAGGCAAGACTCTGGGGGTGGACAGGTAAGGCTCTGGGAGTGGAGAGGTAAGGCTCTGGGAGTGGAGAGGTAAGACTCTGGGAGTGGAGAGGTAAGGCTCTGGGAGTGGACAGGCAAGACTCTGGGGCTGGACAGGTAAGGCTCTGGGAGTGGACAGGCAAGACTCTGGGAGTGGACAGGTATGGCTCTGGGAGTGGACAGGCAAGGCTCTGGGAGTGGACAGGGAAGGTTCTGGGAGTGGACAGGTAAGGCTCTGGGAGTGGACAGCCAAGGCTCTGGGAGTGGACAGGTAAGGCTCTGGGAGTGGACAGGCAAGGCTCTGGGAGTGGACAGGCAAGACTCTGGGAGTGGACAGGTAAGGCTCTGGGAGTGGACAGGCAAGGCTCTGGGAGTGGACAGGGAAGGTTCTGGGAGTGGACAGGTAAGGCTCTGGGAGTGGACAGCCAAGGCTCTGGGAGTGGACAGGGAAGGTTCTGGGAGTGGACAGGTAAGGCTCTGGGAGTGGACAGCCAAGACTCTGGGGGTGGACAGGTAAGGCTCTGGGAGTGGACAGGCAAGACTCTGGGAGTGGACAGGTAAGGCTCTGGGAGTGGACAGGCAAGGCTCTGGGAGTGGACAGGGAAGGTTCTGGGAGTGGACAGGTAAGGCTCTGGGAGTGGACAGGTAAGACTCTGGGAGTGGACAGGTAAGGCTCTGGGTGTGGACAGGCAAGACTCTGGGAGTGGACAGGGATGGTTTTGGGAGTGGACAGGCAAGGCTTTGGGAGTGGACAGGCAAGGCTCTGGGAGTGGACAGGCAAGGCTCTGGGAGTGGACAGGCAAGGCTCTGGGAGTGGACAGGGAAGGATTTGGGAGTAGACAGGTAAGGCTCTGGGAGTGGACAGGCAAGGCTCTGGGAGTGGACAGGGAAGGTTTTGGGAGTAGACAGGTAAGGCTCTGGGAGTGGACAGGCAAGGCTCTGGGAGTGGACAGGCAAGGCTCTGGGAGTGGACAGGGAAGGTTTTGGGAGTAGACTGGCAAGGCTCTGGGAGTGGACAGGCAAGGCTCTGGGAGTGGACAGGCAAGGCTCTGGGAGTGGACAGGGAAGGTTTTGGGAGTAGACTGGCAAGGCTCTGGGAGTGGACAGGCAAGGCTCTGGGAGTTGACAGGCAAGGCTCTGGGAGTGGACAGGCAAGGCTCTGGGAGTGGACAGGCAAGGCTCTGGGAGTGGACAGGGAAGGTTTTGGGAGTAGACAGGCAAGGCTCTGGGAGTGGACAGGCAAGGCTCTGGGAGTGGACAGGCAAGGCTCTGGGAGTGGACAGGCAAGGCTCTGGGAGTGGACAGGCAAGGCTCTGGGAGTGGACAGGCAAGGCTCTGGGAGTGGACAGGCAAGGCTCTGGGAGTGGACAGGCAAGGCTCTGGGAGTGGACAGGCAAGGCTCTGGGAGTGGACAGGCAAGGCTCTGGGAGTGGACAGGCAAGGCTCTGGGAGTGGACAGGCAAGGCTCTGGGAGTGGACAGGCAAGGCTCTGGGAGTGGACAGGCAAGGCTCTGGGAGTGGACAGGCAAGGCTCTGGTAGTGGACAGGCAATGCTCTGGGAGTGGACAGGGAAGGTTCTGGGAGTGGACAGGCAAGGCTCTGGGAGTGGACAGGCAAGGCTCTGGGAGTGGACAGGCAAGGCTCTGGGAGTGGACAGGCAAGGCTCTGGGAGTGGACAGGCAAGGCTCTGGGAGTGGACAGGCAAGGCTCTGGGAGTGGACAGGCAAGGCTCTGAGAGTGGACAGGTAAGGCTCTGGGAGTGGACAGGCAAGGCTCTGGGAGTGGACAGGGAAGGTTTTGGGAGTAGACAGGCAAGGCTCTGGGAGTAGACAGGTAAGGCTCTGGGAGTGGACAGGCAAGGCTCTGGGAGTGGACAGGGAAGGTTTTGGGAGTAGACAGGTAAGGCTCTGGGAGTGGACAGGCAAGGCTCTGGGAGTGGGCAGGCAAGGCTCTGGGAGTGGACAGGGAAGGTTTTGGGAGTAGACAGGCAAGGCTCTGGGAGTGGACAGGCAAGGCTCTGGGAGTGGACAGGCAAGGCTCTGGGAGTGGACAGGGAAGGTTTTGGGAGTGGACAGGCAAGGCTCTGGGAGTGGACAGGCAAGGCTCTGGGAGTGGACAGGGAAGGATTTGGGAGTAGACAGGTAAGGCTCTGGGAGTGGACAGGCAAGGCTCTGGGAGTGGACAGGGAAGGTTTTGGGAGTAGACAGGTAAGGCTCTGGGAGTGGACAGGCAAGGCTCTGGGAGTGGACAGGCAAGGCTCTGGGAGTGGACAGGGAAGGTTTTGGGAGTAGACAGGCAAGGCTCTGGGAGTGGACAGGCAAGGCTCTGGGAGTGGACAGGCAAGGCTCTGGGAGTGGACAGGGAAGGTTTTGGGAGTAGACTGGCAAGGCTCTGGGAGTGGACAGGCAAGGCTCTGGGAGTGGACAGGCAAGGCTCTGGGAGTGGACAGGCAAGGCTCTGGGAGTGGACAGGCAAGGCTCTGGGAGTGGACAGGCAAGGCTCTGGGAGTGGACAGGCAAGGCTCTGGGAGTGGACAGGGAAGGTTCTGGGAGTGGACAGGCAAGGCTCTGGGAGTGGACAGGCAAGGCTCTGGGAGTGGACAGGCAAGGCTCTGGGAGTGGACAGGCAAGGCTCTGGGAGTGGACAGGCAAGGCTCTGAGAGTGGACAGGTAAGGCTCTGGGAGTGGACAGGCAAGGCTCTGGGAGTGGACAGGGAAGGTTTTGGGAGTAGACAGGCAAGGCTCTGGGAGTGGACAGGCAAGGCTTTGGGAGTAGACAGGTAAGGCTCTGGGAGTGGACAGGCAAGGCTCTGGGAGTGGACAGGGAAGGTTTTGGGAGTAGACAGGTAAGGCTCTGGGAGTGGACAGGCAAGGCTCTGGGAGTGGGCAGGCAAGGCTCTGGGAGTGGACAGGGAAGGTTTTGGGAGTAGACAGGCAAGGCTCTGGGAGTGGACAGGCAAGGCTATGGGATTGGACAGGCAAGGCTCTGGGAATGGACAGGCAAGTCTCTGGGAGTGGACAGGCAAGGCTCTGGGAGTGGACAGGCAAGGCTCTGGGAGTGGACAGGTAAGTCTCTGGGAGTGGACAGGCAAGGCTCTGGGAGTGGACGGGCAAGGCTCTGGGAGTGGACGGGCAAGGCTCTGGGAGTGGACAGGCAAGGCTCTGGGAGTGGACAGGCAAGGCTCTGGGAGTGGACAGGCAAGGCTCTGGGAGTGGACAGGCAAGGCTCTGGGAGTGGACAGGCAAGGCTCTGGGAGTGGACAGGCAAGGCTCTGGTAGTGGACAGGCAATGCTCTGGGAGTGGACAGGGAAGGTTCTGGGAGTGGACAGGCAAGGTTCTGGGAGTGGACAGGCAAGGCTCTGGGAGTGGACAGGCAAGGCTCTGGGAGTGGACAGGCAAGGCTCTGGGAGTGGACAGGCAAGGCTCTGGGAGTGGACAGGCAAGGCTCTGGGAGTGGACAGGCAAGGCTCTGGGAGTGGACAGGCAAGGCTCTGGTAGTGGACAGGCAAGGCTCTGGGAGTGGACAGGGAAGGCTCTGGGAGTGGACAGGCAAGGCTCTGGGAGTGGACAGGCAAGGCTCTGGGATTGGACAGGCAAGGCTCTGGGAGTGGACAGGCAAGGCTCTGAAAGTGGACAGGCAAGGCTCTGGGAGTGGACAGGCAAGGCTCTGGGAGTGGACAGGGAAGGTTCTGGGAGTGGACAGGCAAGGCTCTGGGAGTGGACAGGCAAGGCTCTGGGAGTGGACAGGCAAGGCTCTGGGAGTGGACAGGCAAGGCTCTAGGAGTGGACAGGCAAGGCTCTGGGAGTGGACAGGCAAGGCTCTGGGAGTGGGCAGGCAAGGGTACATGAGAGGTGAAGGTTTCCATGTGTGGGAACCGACCTGTGAGATTTATATTTAATTTTTATGAATTTATATAGAATTTATATATACATTAATTTCGATAGCAATTTGTATGATGTTTAGCGGACTGTATTTCTGCAATATTCTCACAAATCGACTCAATACACATTAGTGGGAATTTATATTAAATTTATATATATATGCAGCTAGTCAAAATACAGTATTAAACTACATATATTAGTATTGATAATTGAGAGGCCTTTTGTTTTTGTATGGTAGGCTTATCCCACCAGGTATGGACGAGGATGTTGACTCCAAATAATCCTCAATTTAGACTAGCATACACCACCCTGTACTGATGTACCAAGATTAATTCTTGCTTCATCTTCTATACTCCTGTCAAAGGGCACTAGCTGTAAAACCGGAATCCTATATATGTGACAGCTATATCAGAGGCAACATTTATATATTATAAGATAAGGACCAAGGAATAATTACCTGGGTTGAGTCGTTTGCTCGTGTTCTAACCGGAATTAATCCTACCTACGTAACATTTCTGGCCAGGAATGATTTAGATAAGATTTCTGAAAGACACTTCCCTCGTTTAGATGTTGACTGCGGGCTGATGATGGTAGAAGCACTAATTTGATCTCCATAACATTTCGTCCAAGGGAGAATTACAGGAGCTGAACTTGCTCCAAGCGACTCTGGTCTTAACAATGACTGACCTCCCTCGCCACTGACGCTTGGCTCTCCTAGTCCAGATGTCAGAATATGGTGGAAGGTCACATTTACTATATTTTGGTCTTGATAATTAAGTTAATTCAAATGAGATGTTTTTATGATGTTAAAAGTCCAAAGACTAATGTATTAAGAATAATTCCCAACAGAATAGCTGGTGAATTTATAGTACTATGTTGCAATTATATCTCTTTTTATATTAATGGAAATTTTCACTGCGCTATATTTTCTATGGGTTAACCTGTGTAAACAACAGCAGCAACATTATCTGCATATTGTATTTAATATTAGTAAATGGTGTCGGGTTTTCCGACACCATGACGCTCACACCTACATACAAACACAGTCGTGTCTACCCTCCCACAAACACAGTCGTGTCTACCCTCCCACAAACACAGTCGTGTCTACCCTCCCACAAACACAGTCGTGTCTACCCTCCCATAAACACAGTCGTGTCTACCCTCCCACAAACACAGTCGTGTCTACCCTCCCACAAACACAGTCGTGTCTACCCTCCCACAAAGACAGTCGTGTCTACCCTCCCACAAACACAACCGTGTCTACCCTCCCACAAACACAGTTGACAACCCTCACACAAACACAGTCGTGTCTACCCTCCCACAAACACAGTCGTGTCTACCCTCCCACAATTCTCTAAATCATCATTCACTTGACCCACAACCTAATTAGCGACGTTGTCGAAAATGTAAATGAAATAAAGATATAAAGTTAATATTTATTTGAATAATGTGCAAGAAAAGTGACAATATGAAGGATATGTTGAACAGAACAGTTTTGGCAAACATTTAGTGGCAAGAAAAGCTTGCTCTCCTCCCCGGGGAGATGAGTCAGTTTGCTCCCAGAACGTGCGGTTCCACCTCCAATTTTTGAGCTCCGAGACTAAATCTGATTTGCACTTTTATTTCCGGAGAGAAAGAGAGATAAATTGCATCGAATTTTTTTGTTAAACAACGGAGGAATTGTGTTTGCATACACAATTGGCACTAACGCAATTGTTGCCTTCACACTGTGGAACCGCAAGCACTTTCTCCAGCACACTTTGTTGCACGCAGACAATGACCATTGTTGGCCCAGTGGTGCTAGTGACCGTTGTTGTGGTGACCATTGTTGGCCCAGTGGTACTGGTGACCATTGTTGGCCCAGTGGTACTGGTGACCGTTGTTGTGGTGACCATTGTTGGCCCAGTGGTACTGGTGACCGTTGTTGGCCCAGTGGTGCTGGTGACCGTTGTTGTGGTGACCATTGTTGACCCAGTGGTACTGGTGACCGTTGTTGGCCCAGTGGTACTGGTGACCGTTGTTGGCCCAGTGGTACTGGTGACCGTTGTTGTGGTGACCATTGTTGACCCTCGTGGTCCTGGTGACCGTTGTTGGCCCAGTGGTGCTGGTGACCGTTGTTGTGGTGACCATTGTTGACCCAGTGGTACTGGTGACCGTTGTTGGCCCAGTGGTACTGGTGACCGTTGTTGTGGTGACCATTGTTGGCCCAGTGGTACTGGTGACCGTTGTTGTGGTGACCATTGTTGGCCCAGTGGTACTGGTGACCGTTGTTGGCCCAGTGGTACTGGTGACCGTTGTTGAGGTGACCGTTGTTGGCCCAGTGGTACTGGTGACCGTTGTTGTGGTGACCATTGTTGGGCCAGTGGTACTGGTGACCGTTGTTGGCCCAGTGGTACTGGTGACCGTTGTTGGCCCAGTGGTACTGGTGACCGTTGTTGAGGTGACCGTTGTTGGCCCAGTGGTACTGGTGACCGTTGTTGGCCCAGTGGTACTGGTGACCGTTGTTGGCCCAGTGGTACTGGTGACCATTGTTGGCCCAGTGGTACTAGTGACCGTTGTTGTTCCTCGTGGTCCTGGTGACCGTTGTTGTGGTGACCATTGTTGACCCTCGTGGTCCTGGTGACCGTTGTTGAGGTGACCATTGTTGGCCCTCGTGGTCCTGGTGACCATTGTTGGCCCAGTGGTACTGGTGACCGTTGTTGTGGTGACCATTGTTGGCCCAGTGGTACTGGTGACCGTTGTTGGCCCAGTGGTACTGGTGACCGTTGTTGAGGTGACCGTTGTTGGCCCAGTGGTACTGGTGACCGTTGTTGGCCCAGTGGTACTGGTGACCGTTGTTGGCCCAGTGGTACTGGTGACCATTGTTGGCCCAGTGGTACTAGTGACCGTTGTTGTTCCTCGTGGTCCTGGTGACCGTTGTTGTGGTGACCATTGTTGACCCTCGTGGTCCTGGTGACCGTTGTTGAGGTGACCATTGTTGGCCCTCGTGGTCCTGGTGACCATTGTTGGCCCAGTGGTACTGGTGACCGTTGTTGTGGTGACCATTGTTGACCCTCGTGGTCCTGATGACCGTTGTTGGCCCAGTGGTGCTGGTGACCGTTGTTGGCCCAGTGGTACTGGTGACCGTTGTTGGCCCAGTGGTGCTGGTGACCGTTGTTGGTCCTCTTGGTCCTGGTGACCGTTGTTGGCCCTCGTGGTCCTGGTGACCGTTGTTGACCCGCGTGGTCCTGGTGACCGTTGTTGGTCCTCGTGGTCCTGGTGACCGTTGTTGGCCCTCGTGGTCCTGGTGACCGTTGTTGGTCCTCGTGGTCCTGGTGACCGTTGTTGGTCCTCGTGGTCCTGGTGACCGTTGAGGTGACCATTGTTGACCCTCGTGGTCCTGGTGACCGTTGTTGACCCTCGTGGTCCTGATGACCGTTGTTGACCCTCGTGGTCCTGGTGACCATTGTTGGTCCTCGTGGTCCTGGTGACTGATGTTGGTCCTCGTGGTCCTGGTGACTGTTGTTGGTCCTCGTGGTCCTGGTGACCGTTGTTGGTCCTCGTGGTCCTGGTGACCGTTGTTGGTCCTCGTGGTCCGTTGTTGGTCCTCGTGGTCCTGGTGACCATTGTTGACCCTCGTGGTCCTGGTGACCGTTGTTGGTCCTCATGGTCCTGGTGACTGTTGTTGGTCCTCGTGGTCCTGGTGACTGTTGTTGGTCCTCGTGGTCCTGGTGACCGTTGTTGGTCCTCGTGGTCCTGGTGAGCATTGTTGACCCTCGTGGTCCTGGTGACCGTTGTTGACCCTCGTGGTCCTGGTGACTGTTGTTGACCCTCGTGGTCCTGGTGACCGTTGTTGACCCTCGTGGTCCTGGTGACTGTTGTTGACCCTCGTGGTCCTGGTGACTGTTGTTGACCCTCGTGGTCCTGGTGACCGTTGTTGACCCTCGTGGTCCTGGTGACTGTTGTTGACCCTCGTGGTCCTGGTGACCGTTGTTGACCCTCGTGGTCCTGGTGACTGTTGTTGACCCTCGTGGTCCTGGTGACTGTTGTTGACCCTTGTGGTCCAGGTGACTGTTGTTGACCCTCGTGGTCCTGGTGACCGTTGTTGACCCTCGTGGTCCTGGTGACCATTGTTAACCCTCGTGGTCCTGGTGACTGTTGTTGACCCTCGTGGTCCTGGTGACCGTTGTTGACCCTCGTGGTCCTGGTGACCATTGTTGACCCTCGTGGTCCTGGTGACCATTGTTGACCCTCGTGGTCCTGGTGACCATTGTTGACCCTCGTGGTCCTAGTGACCATTGTTGACCCTCGTGGTCCTGGTGACTGTTGTTGACCCTCGTGGTCCTGGTGACCATTGTTGACCCTCGTGGTCCTGGTGACTGTTGTTGACCCTCGTGGTCCTGGTGACCGTTGTTGACCCTCGTGGTCCTGGTGACTGTTGTTGACCCTCGTGGTCCTGATGACTGTTGTTGACCCTCGTGGTCCTGGTGACTGTTGTTGACCCTCGTGGTCCTGGTGACCGTTGTTGACCCTCGTGGTCCTGGTGACCATTGTTGACCCTCGTGGTCCTGGTGACTGTTGTTGACCCTCGTGGTCCTGGTGACCATTGTTGACCCTCGTGGTCCTGGTGACCATTGTTGACCCTCGTGGTCCTGGTGACCGTTGTTGACCCTCGTGGTCCTGGTGACCATTGTTTGTCCTCGTGGTCCTGGTGACTGATGTTGGTCCTCGTGGTCCTGGTGACTGTTGTTGGTCCTCGTGGTCCTGGTGACCGTTGTTGGTCCTCGTGGTCCTGGTGACCGTTGTTGGTCCTCGTGGTCCGTTGTTGGTCCTCGTGGTCCTGGTGACCATTGTTGACCCTCGTGGTCCTGGTGACCGTTGTTGGTCCTCGTGGTCCTGGTGACTGTTGTTGGTCCTCGTGGTCCTGGTGACTGTTGTTGGTCCTCGTGGTCCTGGTGACCGTTGTTGGTCCTCGTGGTCCTGGTGAGCATTGTTGACCCTCGTGGTCCTGGTGACCGTTGTTGACCCTCGTGGTCCTGGTGACTGTTGTTGACCCTCGTGGTCCTGGTGACCGTTGTTGACCCTCGTGGTCCTGGTGACTGTTGTTGACCCTCGTGGTCCTGGTGACTGTTGTTGACCCTCGTGGTCCTGGTGACCGTTGTTGACCCTCGTGGTCCTGGTGACTGTTGTTGACCCTCGTGGTCCTGGTGACCGTTGTTGACCCTCGTGGTCCTGGTGACTGTTGTTGACCCTCGTGGTCCTGGTGACTGTTGTTGACCCTCGTGGTCCAGGTGACTGTTGTTGACCCTCGTGGTCCTGGTGACCGTTGTTGACCCTCGTGGTCCTGGTGACCATTGTTAACCCTCGTGGTCCTGGTGACTGTTGTTGACCCTCGTGGTCCTGGTGACCGTTGTTGACCCTCGTGGTCCTGGTGACCATTGTTGACCCTCGTGGTCCTGGTGACCATTGTTGACCCTCGTGGTCCTGGTGACCATTGTTGACCCTCGTGGTCCTGGTGACCGTTGTTGACCCTCGTGGTCCTGGTGACTGTTGTTGACCCTCGTGGTCCTGGTGACCATTGTTGACCCTCGTGGTCCTGGTGACCGTTGTTGACCCTCGTGGTCCTGGTGACCGTTGTTGACCCTCGTGGTCCTGGTGACTGTTGTTGACCCTCGTGGTCCTGGTGACCATTGTTGACCCTCGTGGTCCTGGTGACTGTTGTTGACCCTCGTGGTCCTGGTGACCGTTGTTGACCCTCGTGGTCCTGGTGACCGTTGTTGACCCTCGTGGTCCTGGTGACCATTGTTGACCCTCGTGGTCCTGGTGACTGTTGTTGACCCTCGTGGTCCTGGTGACCATTGTTGACCCTCGTGGTCCTGGTGACCATTGTTGACCCTCGTGGTCCTGGTGACCGTTGTTGACCCTCGTGGTCATGGTGACCGTTGTTGGCCCTCGTGGTCCTGGTGACCGTTGTTGGCCCTCGTGGTCCTGGTGACCGTTGTTGGCCCTCGTAGTCCTGGTGACCGTTGTTGGTCCTCGTGGTCCTGGTGACTGTTGTTGGTCCTCGTGGTCCTGGTGACCGTTGTTGGCCCTCGTGGTCCTGGTGACCGTTGTTGGCCCTCGTAGTCCTGGTGACCGTTGTTGGTCCTCGTGGTCCTGGTGACTGTTGTTGGTCCTCGTGGTCCTGGTGACCATTGTTGGCCCTCGTAGTCCTGGTGACCGTTGTTGGCCCTCGTAGTCCTGGTGACCATTGTTGGTCCTCGTGGTCCTGGTGACTGTTGTTGACCCTCGTTGTCCTGGTGACCGTTGTTGACTCTCGTGGTCCTGGTGACTGTTGTTGACCCTAGTGGTCCTGGTGACCATTGTTGACCCTCGTTGTCCTGGTGACCGTTGTTGACTCTCGTGGTCCTGGTGACTGTTGTTGACCCTAGTGGTCCTGGTGACCATTGTTGACCCTCGTGGTCCTGGTGACTGTTGTTGGCCCTCGTGGTCCTGGTGACCATTGTTGACCCTCGTGGTCCTGGTGACCGTTGTTGACCCTCGTGGTCCTGGTGACCATTGTTGACCCTCGTGGTCCTGGTGACCATTGTTGACCCTCGTGGTCCTGGTAACTGTTGTTGGTCCTCGTGGTCCTGGTGACTGTTGTTGACCCTCGTGGTCCTGGTGACTGTTGTTGACCCTCGTGGTCCTGGTGACTGTTGTTGACCCTCGTGGTCCTGGTGACCATTGTTGACCCTCGTGGTCCTGGTGACCATTGTTGACCCTCGTGGTCCTGGTGACTGTTGTTGGTCCTCGTGGTCCTGGTGACTGTTGTTGACCCTCGTGGTCCTGGTGACCATTGTTGACCCTCGTGGTCCTGGTGACCATTGTTGACCCTCGTGGTCCTGGTGACTGTTGTTGGTCCTCGAGGTCCTGGTGACCGTTGTTGGTCCTCGTGGTCCTGGTGACCATTGTTGGCCCTCGTGGTCCTGGTGACCATTGTAGGCCCTCGGGGTCCTGGTGACCGTTGTTGACCCTCGTGGTCCTGGTGACCATTGTTGGCCCTCGTGGTCCTGGTGACCATTGTAGGCCCTCGTAGTCCTGGTGACCGTTGTTGGTCCTCGTGGTCCTGGTGACTGTTGTTGGTCCTCGTGGTCCTGGTGACCATTGTTGGCCCTCGTAGTCCTGGTGACCGTTGTTGGCCCTCGTAGTCCTGGTGACCATTGTTGGTCCTCGTGGTCCTGGTGACTGTTGTTGACCCTCGTTGTCCTGGTGACCGTTGTTGACTCTCGTGGTCCTGGTGACTGTTGTTGACCCTAGTGGTCCTGGTGACCATTGTTGACCCTCGTTGTCCTGGTGACCGTTGTTGACTCTCGTGGTCCTGGTGACTGTTGTTGACCCTAGTGGTCCTGGTGACCATTGTTGACCCTCGTGGTCCTGGTGACTGTTGTTGGCCCTCGTGGTCCTGGTGACCATTGTTGACCCTCGTGGTCCTGGTGACCGTTGTTGACCCTCGTGGTCCTGGTGACCATTGTTGACCCTCGTGGTCCTGGTGACCATTGTTGACCCTCGTGGTCCTGGTAACTGTTGTTGGTCCTCGTGGTCCTGGTGACTGTTGTTGACCCTCGTGGTCCTGGTGACTGTTGTTGACCCTCGTGGTCCTGGTGACTGTTGTTGACCCTCGTGGTCCTGGTGACCATTGTTGACCCTCGTGGTCCTGGTGACCATTGTTGACCCTCGTGGTCCTGGTGACTGTTGTTGGTCCTCGTGGTCCTGGTGACTGTTGTTGACCCTCGTGGTCCTGGTGACCATTGTTGACCCTCGTGGTCCTGGTGACCATTGTTGACCCTCGTGGTCCTGGTGACTGTTGTTGGTCCTCGAGGTCCTGGTGACCGTTGTTGGTCCTCGTGGTCCTGGTGACCATTGTTGGCCCTCGTGGTCCTGGTGACCATTGTAGGCCCTCGGGGTCCTGGTGACCGTTGTTGACCCTCGTGGTCCTGGTGACCATTGTTGGCCCTCGTGGTCCTGGTGACCATTGTAGGCCCTCGGGGTCCTGGTGACTGGTGTTGACCCTCGTGGTCCTGGTGACCATTGTTGACCCTCGTGGTCCTGGTGACCATTGTTGACCCTCGTGGTCCTGGTGACTGTTGTTGGCCCTCGTGGTCCTGGTGACTGTTGTTGGTCCTCGTGGTCCTGGTGACTGTTGTTGACCCTCGTGGTCCTGGTGACCGTTGTTGACTCTCGTGGTCCTGGTGACTGTTGTTGACCCTAGTGGTCCTGGTGACCATTGTTGACCCTCGTGGTCCTGGTGACCGTTGTTGACTCTCGTGGTCCTGGTGACTGTTGTTGACCCTAGTGGTCCTGGTGACCATTGTTGACCCTCGTGGTCCTGGTAACTGTTGTTGGTCCTCGTGGTCCTGGTGACTGTTGTTGACCCTCGTGGTCCTGGTGACTGTTGTTGGCCCTCGTGGTCCTGGTGACCATTGTTGACCCTCGTGGTCCTGGTAACTGTTGTTGGTCCTCGTGGTCCTGGTGACTGTTGTTGACCCTCGTGGTCCTGGTGACTGTTGTTGACCCTCGTTGTCCTGGTGACTGTTGTTGACCCTCGTGGTCCTGGTGACTGTTGTTGACCCTCGTGGTCCTGGTGACTGTTGTTGACCCTCGTGGTCCTGGTGACTGTTGTTGACCCTCGTGGTCCTGGTGACCATTGTTGACCCTCGTGGTCCTGGTGACCATTGTTGACCCTCGTGGTCCTGGTGACTGTTGTTGGTCCTCGTGGTCCTGGAGACTGTTGTTGACCCTCGTGGTCCTGGTGACTATTGTTGACCCTAGTGGTCCTGGTGACCATTGTTGACCCTCGTGGTCCTGGTGACTGTTGTTGGTCCTCGAGGTCCTGGTGACCGTTGTTGGTCCTCGTGGTCCTGGTGACCATTGTTGGCCCTCGTGGTCCTGGTGACCATTGTAGGCCCTCGGGGTCCTGGTGACCGTTGTTGACCCTCGTGGTCCTGGTGACCATTGTTGGCCCTCGTGGTCCTGGTGACCATTGTAGGCCCTCGGGGTCCTGGTGACCATTGTTGACCCTCGTGGTCATGGTGACTGTTGTTGGCCCTCGTGGTCCTGGTGACTGTTGTTGGTCCTCGTGGTCCTGGTGACTGTTGTTGACCCTCGTGGTCCTGGTGACTGTTGTTGACCCTCGTGGTCCTGGTGACCGTTGTTGACCCTCGTGGTCCTAGTGACTGTTGTTGACCCTCGTGGTCCTGGTGACCGTTGTTGACCCTCGTGGTCCTGGTGACCATTGTTGACCCTCGTGGTCCTGGTGACTTGTTGACCCTCGTGGTCCTGGTGACCGTTGTTGACCCTCGTGTTCCTGGTGCCTGTTGTTGACCCTCGTGGTCCTGGTGACTGTTGTTGACCCTCGTGGTCCTGGTGACCATTGTTGACCCTCGTGGTCCTGGTGACTGTTGTTGACCCTCGTGGTCCTGGTGACCGTTGTTGACCCTCGTGGTCCTGGTGACCATTGTTGACCCTCGTGGTCCTGGTGACTGTTGTTGGTCCTCGAGGTCCTGGTGACTGTTGTTGGTCCTCGAGGTCCTGGTGACCGTTGTTGGCCCTCGAGGTCCTGGTGACCATTGATGGTCCTCGAGGTCCTGGTGACCATTGTTGGTCCTCGTGGTCCTGGTGACCATTGTTGGCCCTCGTGGTCCTGGTGACCATTGTTGGTCCTCGTGGTCCTGGTGACCATTGTTGGTCCTCGTGGTCCTGGTGACCATTGTTGGCCCTCGTGGTCCTGGTGACCATTGTTGGTCCTCGTGGTCCTGGTGACCGTTGTTGGTCCTCGTGGTCCTGGTGACCATTGTTGGCCCTCGTGGTCCTGGTGACCATTGTTGGCCCTCGGGGTCCTGGTGACCATTGTTGGCCCTCGTGGTCCTGGTGACCATTGTTGGCCCTCGTGGTCCTGGTGACCATTGTTGGCCCTCGGGGTCCTGGTGACCATTGTTGGCCCTCGTGGTCCTGGTGACCATTGTTGGCCCTCGTGGTCCTGGTGACCGTAGTTGGTCCTCGTGGTCCTGGTGACCATTGTTGGCCCTCGTGGTCCTGGTGACCGTTGTTGGTCCTCGAGGTCCTGGTGACCGTTGTTGGTCCTCGTGGTCCTGGTGACCATTGTTGGCCCTCGTGGTCCTCGTGACCAATGTTGGCCCTCGGGGTCCTGGTGACCGTTGTTGACCCTCGTGGTCCTGGTGACCATTGTTGGCCCTCGGGGTCCTGGTGACCGTTGTTGACCCTCGTGGTCCTGGTGACCGTTGTTGGCCCAGTGGTACTGGTGACCGTTGTTGGCCCAGTGGTACTGGTGACCGTTGTTGTGGTGACCATTGTTCACCCTCGTGGTCCTGGTGACCGTTGTTGTGGTGACCATTGTTGGCCAAATGGTACTGGTGACCGTTGTTGGGTGACCATTGTTGACCCTCGTGGTCCTGGTGACCGTTTTTGGCCCTCGTTGTATTGGTGACCGTTGTTGGCCCTCGTGGTCCTGGTGACCGTTGTTGTGGTGACCATTGTTGGCCCTCGTGTTCCTGGTGACCGTTGTTGTGGTGACCATTGTTGGCCAAGTGGTCCTGGTGACAGTTGTTGAGGTGACCGTTGTTGGCCCTCGTGGTCCTGGTGACCGTTGTTGGCCCTCGTGGTACTGGTGACCATTGTTGGCCCTCGTGGTCCTGTGACCGTTGTTGGCCCTCGTGGTCCTGGTGACCGTTGTTGTGGTGACCATTGTTGGCCCAGTGGTACTGGTGACCGTTGTTGAGGTGACCATTGTTGGCCATCGTGGTACTGGTGACCGTTGTTGAGGTGACCATTGTTGGCCCTCGTGGTCCTGGTGACCGTTGTTGAGGTGACCATTGTTGGCCCTCGTGGTACTGGTGACCGTTGTTGAGGTGACCATTGTTGGCCCTCGTGGTACTGGTGACCGTTGTTGAGGTGACCATTGTTGACCCTCGTGGTCCTGGTGACCATTGTTGAGGTGACCATTGTTGGCCCTCGTGGTACTGGTGACCGTTGTTGGCCCTCGTGGTACTGGTGACCGTTGTTGAGGTGACCATTGTTGGCCCTCGTGGTACTGGTGACCGTTGTTGAGGTGACCATTGTTGGCCCTCGTGGTCCTGGTGACCGTTGTTCGCCTTCGTGGTACTGGTGACCGTTGTTGACCCTCGTGGTACTGGTGACCGTTGTTGAGGTGACCATTGTTGGCCCAGTGGTACTGGTGACCGTTGTTGAGGTGACCATTGTTGGCCCTCGTGGTACTGGTGACCGTTGTTGTGTTGACCATTGTTGGCCCTCGTGGTCCTGGTGACCGTTGTTGGCCCTCGTGGTCCTGGTGACCATTGTTGGCCCTCGTGGTCCTGGTGACTGTTGTTGGCCCTCCTGGTCCTGGTGACCGTTGTTGGCCCTCGTGGTCCTGGTGACCGTTGTTGGCCCTCGGGGTCCTGGTGACTGTTGTTGGCCCTCGTGGTCCTGGTGACCGTTGTTAGCCCTCGTGGTCCTAGTGACCGTTGTTGGCCCTCGTGGTACTGGTGACCATTGTTGGCCCTCGTGGTCCTGGTGACCGTTGTTAGCCCTCGTGGTCCTAGTGACCGTTGTTGGCCCTCGTGGTACTGGTGACCATTGTTGGCCCTCGTGGTCCTGGTGACCGTTGTTGGCCCTCGGGGTCCTGGTGACCGTTGTTGGCCCTCGTGGTCCTGGTGACCGTTGTTGACCCTCGTGGTCCTGGTGACCGTTGTTGGCCCTCGTGGTCCTGGTGACCGTTGTTGACCCTCGTGGTCCTGGTGACCGTTGTTGGCCCTCGTGGTCCTGGTGACCGTTGTTGACCCTCGTGGTCCTGGTGACCGTTGTTGGCCCTAGAGGGTCCTGGATGTCACTGACAGGACCCTTCAGGGCCTTCCAATGGCACCCATTACCCCTCCCCCTCTTCCCCCCTTCTCTTACCCCTCCCCTCCTCTCCCCCTTCCATCTCACCTCCCTTCTCCTAATCCTCCTCCTCTTCGCCCTCCCCCTTTTACCTCATCTACTCCTACCCTTGCTCTTCTTCCCCCTACTCTTCTTCTCCATCACTTAATTTCCCCCTCCCCAACATCCTCCTCCTCTCCCTCTTCCTCCTTCCTTCTAGACCTACATATCTTCCTCCTCTACCTCCATCCTCCTTCTTCCTCTGCCTCTACCTCCTCCCCATCTTCCTCTTCCTCCTCCTCCTCCTTCTTCTTCTTTGATCTTCTCCTCCTTCCTCCTCGCCCTCCTCCTCCTTCCTCCTCTTTCCTCCTCACCCTACCCCTCCCTCCTCCCCCTCCTCCTCCTTCCTCCTCCTCAAGTGCAGTATGGATGCACTTCCTTACTCCCCTTCCCCTCCTCTTCCTTGGCATCTGTAGTTCTGAGGTGTAGGTGAGTTGTACTCACCTACATGCACTCCCCTAGTTGTTCTCATGAAGTTGTACTCACCTACATGCACGACCCTAGTTGTTCTCATGAAGTTGTACTCACCTACATGCACTCCCCTAGTTGTTCTCATGAAGTTGTACTCACCTACATGCACTCCCCTAGTTGTTCTCATGAAGTTGTACTCACCTACATGCACTCCCCTAGTTGTTCTCATGAAGTTGTACTCACCTACATGCACTCCCCTAGTTGTTCTCATGAAGTTGTACTCACCTACATGCACTCCCCTAGTTGTTCTCATGAAGTTGTACTCACCTACATGCACTCCCCTAGTTGTTCTCATGAAGTTGTACTCACCTACATGCACTCCCCTAGTTGTTCTCATGAAGTTGTACTCACCTACTTGTATTCATCTAGCAGTGTTCACCAAGGCGTACTCACCTAGCTACATGTACTCTCCTAGTTGCACTTGCCTAGTTGTACTCACCTATTTGTACTTCAGTGATATTTAATGTAAAATCTACTATAATACAGATGTATGTGATAAAGAGCAATTTTGATGCACTCAAATTTTTTATTTGAAAAAAAATGGTAGATTAAATGTTGCGTGTGCCCTTCATACACCTATGCTGCAGCATTTTCCATTCATGTTGATGTATTACACATAATGTACCAAAATATAATTTAAGCATAAAAACAGTATTACTGAATACATCATTTAGCAAACAGGGTTATAAAATTTTCTTTTACCAAGATCATCATAAAAAGTAAATGTTTTACACATCTATCATGCAAATAAGACACAACATTCACAATTTATATGTATAATGTACATAAATTTAATATTTAATATTTTTACATGAACAAAATATTTTTTTAATAAATAAAGATGAAATTAGCGTAAGAAAAGGCAGCATTTGCCATATTACATAAAGAAATACTGTTACCATTCATGTGTTAATGATTGCACATGTGCCTGTTGAACCACACATGAAACTTATCTCTCCCCACAACCATAATGCAACTTTGGTGAAAGTTTTGAAAACGTTTTGTGTTTACTGGGTCACCTCCACCGACCACACATGACACCTGGTGACCTCTACACCTCACGACCTCCACACCTGGTGACCTAGAAGTCACCAGGTGTACAGGTCACCAGGTGTACAGGTCACCAGGTGTACAGGTCACCAGGTGTACAGGTCACCAGGTGTACAGGTCACCAGGTGTACAGGTCACCAGGTGTACAGGTCACCAGGTGTACAGGTCACCAGGTGTACAGGTCGCCAGGTGTAGAGGTCACCAGGTGTAGAGGTTGCCAGGTGTAAAGGTTGCTAGGTGTAAAGGTCGCTAGGTGTAGAGGTCACAATGTGTAGAGGTCGCTAGGTATAGAGGTCACCAGGTGTAGAGGTCACCAGGTGTAGAGGTCATCAGGTGTATCTGTCGCCAGGTGTAGAGGTCACCAGGTGTAAAGGTCACCAGGTGTTGAGGTCGTCAGGTGTAGAGGTCACCAGGTGTAAAGGTCACCAGGTGTTGAGGTCGTCAGGTGTAGAGGTCACCAGGTGTAAAGGTCACCAGGTGTTGAGGTCGTCAGGTGTAAAGGTCACCAGGTGTTGAGGTCGTCAGGTGTAGAGGTCACCAGGTGTAGAGGTTGCTAGGTATAGAGGTCACCAGGTGTAAAGGTCACCAGGTGTAAAGGTCACCAGGTGTAGAGGTTGCTAGGCATAGAGGTCACCAGGTGTAGAGGTCACCAGGTGTAGAGGTCACCAGGTGTAGAGGTCACCAGGTGTAGAGGTTGCTAGGTATAGAGGTCACCAGGTGTAGAGGTCACCAGGTGTAGAGGTCACCAGGTGTAGAGGTTGCTAGGTATAGAGGTCACCAGGTGTAGAGGTCACCAGGTGTAGAGGTTGCCAGGTGTAAAGGTCACCAGGTGAAGAGGTCACCAGGTGTAGAGGTCACCAGGTGAAGAGGTCACCAGGTGTAGAGGTCACCAGGTGTAGAGGTTGCTAGGTATAGAGGTCACCAGGTGTAGAGGTCACCAGGTGTAGAGGTTGCCAGGTGTAAAGGTCACCAGGTGAAGAGGTCACCAGGTGTAGAGGTCACCAGGTGAAGAGGTCACCAGGTGTAGAGGTTGCCAGGTGTAAAGGTCACCAGGTGAAGAGGTCACCACGTAACAAACTAGATTTGTTGTAAGAAATTATTCAGTATAGACTCTCATAGACATGGGGACCGCGTAGTCTTGAAAGTTTGGAGTAAGACGGTACTCGACCTGACTCTGCAGAGAAAGGTCGTCCCTCCAGGGATTAAAGGGATTAGCGTTTAAGATTACAAGATGGCTGATTCTCTGTATTAATGCAACATATAATGAATATTTCAACAAAATACAATAATAACTAATTTGGCTTGTGTATGTTAAGTTTACATGTATGTAGAATGAAGGTTGAGATCAGAGTTGTATACAGGCAGAGAAATGAGGGCATGTAGGGGGGACTAGTTTGGGTTCCGGATGACTCACCATGTCAAGGTCACGCGGCCCACGAGAGTGATCACATTAGTAATTCACGAAGTTCAAATTCAGATCACTTGCCAATATTGTTATTGAAAATAGCCTTTCCCTAAGATGCCTGTACAATTACCATCAGTTTAATAAGAGTTCTACCATCTGGGTTGTCCAGTACAATAGAGATTAGTTGTTCAGTTTAAACCCTGCTTAGTAAATTTATCAAACCTGGCGGAGGAATACTTACTAGCCTTACAGCAGAGATAGCACCACTCCATAAAGGAGGAAATAAGGCAGAGGCAAAAAATTACAGACCGATAGCACTAACATCGCACATCATAAAATTTTTGAGAGAGTGCTAATAGTAAGATCACAAAATACATGGAATCAGAGCATCTCCATAACCCCGGACAACATGGTTTCAGAACAGGGCGCTCTTGCCTGTCGCAGTTGCTGGACTACTATGGTATGGCATTAGATGCTATGGAAGACAAACAAAACGCTGATGTAATTAACACAGATTTCGCAAAAGCTTTTGATAAATGTGACCATGGTGTTATTGCACATAAAATGCGTTCAAAAGGAATTACCGGGAAATTAGGCAGATGGTTCTACAATTTCCTGACTAAGAGAACCCAATGTGTAATAGTCAACAAAATATAATCCAGCCCATCAACCGTGAAGAGCTCAGTCCCCCAGGGTACTGTGCTTGCTCCAGTACTTTTTCTCATTCTCATATCAGACATAGACAAGAACACAACCTATAGCACTGTATCATCCTTTGCAGATGACACTAGGATTTTCATGAGAGTTGGCAATATAGAGGACACGGCAAACCTCCAATCAGATGTAGATCAGGTCTTTCTATGGGCTACAGAAAATAATATGGTGTTTAACGAGGATAAGTTCTAGCTTATGCGCTATGGAAAAATTGAAAATATAAAAACGGAAACCACGTACAAAACTCAGGCAAATCATAACATAGAACGAAAAGGCAATGTAAAGGATCTGGGTGTACCCATGTCGGAAGACCTTACCTTTAAAGAACACAATAAAGTAGCCGTCACAACTGCAAGAAAAATGACAGGTTGGATAACAAGAACTTTTCACACTAGAGATGCTATACCGATGATGATACTTTTCAAAACGCTTGTGCTCTCTAGAGTGGAGTACTGCTGCACAATGACAGCACCTTTCAAAGCTGGAGAAATTGCTGACCTGGAGAGCGTGCAGAGATCCTTTACTGCTAGAATCCACTCAGTAAAACATCTAAATTACTGGGACCGACTAAAGAGCCTAAATCTGTACTCCCTTGAGCGCAGGCGGGAGAGATACATAATAATTTACACGTGGAAAATAATTGAGGGGCTGGTCCCAAACCTGCACACAGAAATCACATCACATGAGACCAGGAGACATGGCAGGATGTGCAGAATACCCCCGTTGAAGAGCAGAGGTGCAACAGGTACTCTGAGAGAGAACTCTATCAACATCTATGTTGATAGAGTTCATCTATGAACAGTCTCTATGCCCGAGACTGTTCAACACGCTTCCACTACACATAAGGGACATAACTGGCCGACCCCTCACAGTGTTCAAGAGAGAACTGGATAAGCACCTCCAAAGGATACCTGATCAACCAGGCTGTGACTCATACGTCAGGTTGCGAGCAGCCGTGTCTAACAGCCTGGTTGATCAGTCCAGCAACCAGGAGGCCTGGTCGACGACCGGGCCGCAGTGACGCTGAGCCCGGGAAACACCTCAAGGTAACCTCAAGGTAGCCTAGGTCAGTCATTAGTGGAGGACAGGCTACAGAGATCAGTGTGGGTTCGGTCAGCAACCATCCTCACCTCTCCCGAGATCAGTCTTCCATCAGCTGGGTTCATAGTCAAGGTAAAGTTGCTGAGTTTTGTTATAGGGAAATAGTTCACTCATGCCTCTATAGGGAATATTAAATGTTATTAAAAAGTCAGGTTAGGGAGTGTTAAGTCAGGAAGTGATTTTTATTAGCTGTGTTTAGATTTGCATAAATAAATGATTAGATCGTTCCTCGGTATTTTATTATTTCCATGAATGATTTTGCATGTCCTTGCCACATGGCCTCCACGAGTTTGGGTTACAAGCCTAGCCCAGTTAAGAGCTAATATATCCCCTTGTTTTCTGTATTTCCCACAATTAACGTAAATTCATCCCCCTTTTCCAAGTTATTTGGGGATTAAGCCCCAAGGGTTTAAGGATTGATTAATTGGTCCAGACCTCGATTAATTGATAGCTTTTGATTAATGGTCTGGTGGTGGAGGCGTAAAGATCTTGAGATGAGGTTATCTTGAGATGATCGCGGGGCTTTAGTGTCCCCGCGGCCCGGTCCTCGACCAGGCCTCCACCCCCCAGGAAGCAGCCCGTGACAGCTGACTAACACCCAGGTACCTATTTTGCTGCTAGGTAACAGGGGCATAGGGTGAAAGAAACTCTGCTCATTGTTTCTTGCCGGCGCCTGGGATCGAACCCGGGACCACAGGATCACAAGTCCAGCGTGCTGTCCGCTCGGCCGACCGGCTCCCTCCTTGAGATCCTTGAGTTTGCTAGAAAACCTTGTACGACGTCACGTGGCTGTAAAATCTTAGCCGATCGAGAGGCTAAGACCACGTGGTGTGGGACTCGGCTGAGAGCTAGCTCTGGGGTCCTTTGGAATTCGATTTAAGTTTAAGTAAGCATATGCACGGGCACGGGCACGGGCACGGGCACGAGCACGGGCACGGGCAGGGGTAAAGGACAGTGCAGAGCTAATACCCGTCCCGTGTTACAACCAGGTGTAGAGGTCGCCAGGTGTAGAGGTCACCAGGTGTAGAGGTCGCCAGGTGTAGAGGTCGCCAGGTGTAGAGGTCGCCAGGTGTAGAGGACGCCAGGTGTAGAGGTCACCAGGTGTAGAGGTCACCAGGTGTAGAGGTCGCCAGGTGTAGAGGACGCCAGGCGTAGAGGTCGCCAGGTGTAGAGGTCACCAGGTGTAGAGGTCGCCAGGTGTAGAGGTCACCAGGTGTAGAGGTCGCCAGGTGTAGAGGTCGCCAGGTGTAGAGGTCACCAGGTGTAGAGGTCGCCAGGTGTAGAGGTCGCCAGGTGTAGAGGTCACCAGGTGTAGAGGTCGCCAGGTGTAGAGGTCACCAGGTGTAGAGGACGCCAGGTGTAGAGGTCGCCAGGTGTAGAGGTCGCCATGTATAGAGGTCGCCAGGTGTAGAGGTCACCAGGTGTAGAGGTCGCCAGGTGTAGAGGACGCCAGGTGTAGAGGTCGCCAGGTGTAGAGGTCGCCAGGTGTAGAGGTCGCCAGGTGTAGAGGTCGCCAGGTGTAGAGGTCGCCAGGTGTAGAGGTCACCAGGTGTAGAGGTCGCCAGGTGTAGAGGTCACCAGGTGTAGAGGTCACCAGGTGTAGAGATCACCAGGTGTAGAGGTCACCAGGTGTAGAGGTCACCAGGTGTAGAGGTCACCAGGTGTAGAGATCACCAGGTGTAGAGATCACCAGGTGTAGAGGTCACCAGGTGTAGAGATCACCAGGTGTAGAGGTCACCAGGTGTAGAGGTCACCAGGTGTAGAGATCACCAGGTGTAGAGGTCACCAGGTGTAGAGATCACCAGGTGTAGAGGTCACCAGGTGTAGAGGTCACCAGGTGTAGAGGTCACCAGGTGTAGAGGTCACCAGGTGTAGAGGTCACCAGGTGTAGAGATCACCAGGTGTAGAGATCACCAGGTGTAGAGATCACCAGGTGTAGAGATCACCAGGTGTAGAGGTCACCAGGTGTAGAGGTCGCCAGGTGTAGAGGTCACCAGGTGTAGAGGTCACCAGGTGTAGAGGTCACCAGGTGTAGAGGTCACCAGGTGTAGAGGTCGCCTGGTGTAGAGGTCGCCAGGTGTAGAGGTCACCAGGTGTAGAGGTCACCAGGTGTAGAGGTCACCAGGTGTAGAGGTCACCAGGTGTAGAGATCACCAGGTGTAGAGGTCACCAGGTGTAGAGGTCACCAGGTGTAGAGGTCACCAGGGGATATGAGTAGACAGTGGTAGATTTTGTCAAATATAGAGATAAACAAATGTAGTTGACACAGACCCCGTCAGTGCTGCCAGGCTCCCGGGAGGCGTTTATTACCGTTAGTATTGACTGCAGTATCAGGTTCTGGAATTTATTCTCTCTACGAACAGAAGGGAAGCACTTCCTGCCCTCTGTAGCTAAACGAGAGTTCGATTCTGGCCTCTATTCGTGTCTACATACAGAAGAGGCAGACTCTGGCCTCTACTCGTGTCTGCGGAGAGAAGAGGCAGACTCTGGGCCTCTACTCGTCTCCACATAGAGAAGAAGCAGACTCTGGCCTCTACTCGTCTCCACATAGAGAAGAGGCAACTCTGGCCTCTACTCGTCTCCACATAGAGAAGAGGCAGGCTCTGGCCTCTACTCGTCTCCACATAGAGAAGAGGCAACTCTGGCCTCTACTCGTCTCCACATAGAGAAGAGGCAGACTCTGGCCTCTACTCGTCTCCACATAGAGAAGAGGCAGACTCTGGCCTCTACTCGTCTCCACATAGAGAAGAGGCAGACTCTGGCCTCTACTCGTCTCCACATAGAGAAGAGGCAGACTCTGGCCTCTACTCGTCTCCACATAGAGAAGAGGCAGGCTCTGGCCTCTACTCGTCTCCACATAGAGAAGAGGCAGGCTCTGGCCTCTACTCGTCTCCACATAGAGAAGAGGCAGGCTCTGGCCTCTACTCGTCTCCACATAGAGAAGAGGCAGGCTCTGGCCTCTACTCGTCTCCACATAGAGAAGAGGCAGGCTCTGGCCTCTACTCGTGTCTAAAGAGAAGATCAACCACTGCTCTATCGTCCAACCACTTGGGCAGGACGATAGAGCAACGGCCTTGCTTCATGCAGGTCGGCGTTTAATCCCCGATCTTCCAAGTGATTGAGCACCATTCCTTCTAATCCCCCCTCCCCATCCAATCCCAAATCCCCTATCCTGATCCCTTCCAAGTGCTATACAATCGTAAAGGCTTGGCGCTTTCACCTCACAATTCCCTCCGTTACTCCCACCAATCTGGCAATATTATCACAGGTTTTGGGCCCTACTCACCTCAGGAGAGCGGCCCTCAGTCCGCGGATGGTTTAAATTCTTTATCATTACTTCATATCTTCGTGTTCCGGAACATATTGAAGTGCAGTGTAATTAAAAAAGTTTTTTGGGACCCTAAAAGCACGAGTTGCAAATTAACATTTAAATTATGAAATTCTTAATAAGATAATTTTTAGAGGAGATTTAATTAAAGTGAAGCGCTTTAGATATTTAGGTTAAGAAATTTCTTCGTCATATTTTCTTTTCAATTTTGTAGAGTTAAGTCTTTACTTGGGAAGTATCTTTATATAATAGTGAGCATTACTTATATAATGGTGAGCTATACTTATATAATGGTGAGCTATACTTATATAATGGTGAACATTACTTATATAATGGTGAGCTATACTTATATAATGGTGAGCTATACTTATATAATGGTGAACATTACTTATATAATGGTGAGCTATACTTATATAATGGTGAGCTATACTTATATAATGGTGAACATTACTTATATAATGGTGAACATTACTTATATAATGGTGAGCTATACTTATATAATGGTGAACATTACTTATATAATGGTGAACATTACTTATATAATGGTGAGCTATACTTATATAATGGTGAACATTACTTATATAATGGTGAACATTACTTATATAATGGTGAGCTATACTTATATAATGGTGAACATTACTTATATAATAGTGAACATTACTCATATAATAGTGAGCAATACTTATATAATGGTGAGCTATAGAATATAATGGTGAGCATTATTTATATAATGGTGAACATTACTTATATAATAGTGAACATTACTCACATAATAGTGAGCAATACTTATGTAATGGTGAGTTATACGTATATAATGGTGAGCATTACTTATATAATGGTGAGCAATCCACATTTAATGATGAGCATTACTTATAATAGTGAACATTACTTACATAATGGTGAACATTGCACATATAATGATGAGCATTACTTATATAATAGTGAGCAATACTTATATAATAGTGAGCATGACTCATATAATAGTGAGCATGACTCATATAATAGTGAGCAATACTTATATAATAGTGAGCATGACTCATATAATAGTGAGCATGACTCATATAATAGTGAGCATGACTCATATAATAGTGAGCATGACTCATATAATAGTGAGCATGACTCATATAATAGTGAGCATGACTCATATAATAGTGAGCATGACTCATATAATAGTGAGCATGACTCATATAATAGTGAGCATGACTCATATAATAGTGAGCATGACTCATATAATAGTGAGCAATACTTATATAATAGTGAGCATGACTCATATAATAGTGAGCATGACTCATATAATAGTGAGCATGACTCATATAATAGTGAGCAATACTTATATAATAGTGAGCATGACTCATATAATAGTGAGCATGACTCATATAATAGGGAGCATGACTTATATAATAGTGAGCATGACTCATATAATAGTGAGCATGACTCATATAATAGTGAGCATGACTCATATAATAGTGAGCAATACTTATATAATAGTGAGCATGACTCATATAATAGTGAGCATGACTCATATAATAGTGAGCATGACTCATAATAGTGAGCAATACTTATATAATAGTGAGCATGACTCATATAATAGTGAGCATGACTCATATAATAGTGAGCATGACTCATATAATAGTGAAACGTCAAAGACAAAGATTTAACTAAAATGTCTTTCGTGAACTTTCACGTGACTGGAGTCTTGCAAAGTGTTCCGTACAACTTGCAAGGACATCTGTCACTGGGCAACCTTACTACCATGTGTCACAGGACTACCTTACTACCATGTGTCACAGGACTACCTCACTACCATGTATCACAGGACTACCTCACTATCATGTGTCACAGGACTACCTCACTACCATGTGTCACAGGACTACCTCACTACCATGTGTCACAGGACTACCTTACTACCATGTGTCACAGGACTACCTCACTACCATGTATCACAGGACTACCTCACTACCATGTGTCACAGGACTACCTCACTACCATGTGTCACAGGACTACCTCACTACCATGTATCACAGGACTACCTCACTACCATGTGTCACAGGACTACCTCACTACCATGTGTCACAGGACTACCTCACTACCATGTGTCACAGGACTACCTCACTACCATGTGTCACAGGACTACCTTACTACCATGTGTCACAGGACTACCTCACTACCATGTATCACAGGACTACCTCACTACCATGTGTCACAGGACTACCTCACTACCATGTGTCACAGGACTACCTCACTACCATGTATCACAGGACTACCTCACTACCATGTGTCACAGGACTACCTCACTACCATGTGTCACAGGACTACCTCACTACCATGTATCACAGGACTACCTCACTACCATGTATCACAGGACTACCTCACTACCATGTGTCACAGGACTACCTCACTACCATGTGTCACAGGACTACCTCACTACCATGTGTCACAGGACTACCTCACTACCATGTATCACAGGACTAACTCACTACCATGTGTCACAGGACTACCTCACTACCATGTGTCACAGGACTACCTCACTACCATGTGTCACAGGACTACCTCACTACCATGTGTCACAGGACTACCTCACTACCATGTGTCACAGGACTACCTCACTACCATGTGTCACAGGACTACCTCACTACCATGTGTCACAGAACTACCTCACTACCATGTGTCACAGGACTACCTCACTACCATGTGTCACAGGACTACCTCACTACCATGTATCACAGGACTAACTCACTACCATGGGTCACAGGACTACCTCACTACCATGTGTCACAGGACTACCTCACTATCATGTGTCACAGGACTACCTCACTACCATGTGTCACAGGACTACCTCACTACCATGTGTCACAGGACTACCTCACTACCATGTGTCACAGGACTACCTCACTACCATGTGTCACAGGACTACCTCACTACCATGTGTCACAGGACTACCTCACTACCATGTGTCACAGGACTACCTCACTACCATGTGTCACAGGACTACCTCACTACCATGTATCACAGGACTAACTCACTACCATGTGTCACAGGACTACCTCACTACCATGTGTCACAGGACTACCTCACTACCATGTGTCACAGGACTACCTCACTACCATGTGTCACAGGACTACCTCACTACCATGTGTCACAGGACTACCTCACTACCATGTGTCACAGGACTACCTCACTACCATGTGTCACAGGACTACCTCACTACCATGTATCACAGGACTACCTCACTACCATGTGTCACAGGACTACCTCACTACCATGTGTTACAGGACTACCTCACTACCATGTGTCACAGGAATACCTCACTACCATGTGTTACAGGACTACCTCACTACCATGTGTCACAGGAATACCTCACTACCATGTGTCACAGGACTACCTCACTACCATGTGTCACAGGAACACATGATAGTGACCCAAAACTAACCCTCCGTGCGGCAGACAAACGTCCAGTTGAGAAGCCGTGCAGGAGTCACCCAGGGAGGCGAGCACCCACACAGATAACACTGGGGGCCAAAGAACAGCCAAAATTTACCTTAGATGTGTCCCCAGGCGATAAGTGGGCTTGGGGTCGTGTCAGTCCGGGCTGGTGACGGCGTACTCCTCGCGGTGTTGGGGCACTTCCCAGGCGGAGCAGATGGTCCACACCTCCGCTCCAAGGAAGAACAAGGGGGCATTCACGAAGTAGTTACACAAGTACTTAGGACATTTTTTGTTCTTACCGTCGTCGTGGCGGTTACGTCGGGATTCAGGAAGTCATTTAAGAACGTAGATCTTCCAAGGAACACCGCCTCGCGCTACGACACCTCCAGACCAGTCGTAGCTCTACGTAAACCGTATATTATTGAAGTTGGTCTCTACTATACAAACCTGAGGATCGAAATATAATAATAAACATAATATTTCTGCTGGTGAGTCCTTCATGTTAGTTATATATGCAGTTTTTGCTTGCAACTTGTAATAAATATGTCCTTTATTAAATGATAATAATATCATAGCTAGATATTATTCCAGTGGTTATTAAGTAAATAAAAAGCGTGATTATGATATATGTTAGTAGGTGATGATCCCGGACGAGACAGGAATGTTTGACAGATACTATTACCTAATGCGCCTGTTCACCTAGCAGTATGTATAGCTTCCCAGGAGGTAGTCAGGTTATTGTTGGAGTGCTTCCTGTGGGGGGTCAGTAACTCGACCTTTGTGTGGGGGGGGGGGGACCTCGATACAGGTCTAACATGTATATAATTAATAATAATGATTCAGTGTGTCGGGGACAGGATGCCACAATGTATGTATATACATGTTAGGCTTATATCGCGGTCCACACCCCCGTCCCATGGGTCGAATTACTGACCCTCCCAAGGAGGCAACTCCACACCATGCTGACTAACCCTTGGGTACTGCAAGGTGAACAGGTCCATTAGGTGATAGGAAATGTGCCCAACCATTTCTGTCCTGCTCAGGATTCGAACCCGGAATTCTCGATTGTGTGTCGAGAACGTAACCGATTGTACTACCGGGATCCTCATATATATACAGTGGCTGCCTGTCCCATGACAAAAAGAATTATAAAATAAATGATTATTTCAAACTTCATCAGCAAAACCAGGAAGGTCCTTTGTTGGTTTGCAATGCTAACTAAATCCTTTGTATTTTTCTAATTATTATTATATATCCAATTTGCAAAATGTTAAAATATCACAACAGTACAATATATTAATTGAATAATTAATAAACAAACATGAACTACTAAACATGATAACTAAGCCAACATGCAAGATGTGTTAATAACACTACTGTAACTTACATATAATTGTACTTCACTCACAACGTCAAGCTACCTAACCTAGTCCAACCCATCCCATCCCAGCCTAACACAAGCCAACCTAACCCAACCAAGCTCAATACAGCCAAACCTAAGCTATGCAGATAAGCATAACAATATATATATATATATATATATATATATATATATATATATATATATATATATATATATATATATATATATATATATATATATATATATACGAGTTGAACAAACTGAAAATCACCACCACTTTGAACACTGAAAATGTCTTTTGTCCAATCGTCTTGTGTCCGAAGTGACCATGCCCCTGTCAGGACCATGCAATTTATAAGCCATCATACTCCATTAATGACAAAAGTTTTTCAAGTGTTATTTAAATTTTGACACGGACAAACCCTTATCTAACACCATTTTTGCTGCCATTTTACTTTTAAGATTATCACCAGGAATTAATGTCAGAATAAAAACGATGTGTGTGTCTCCACCACTGCCACTCTCCACCACTGCCACTCTCCATCACTGCCACTCACCACTCTCCACCACTGCCACTCTCCACCACTGGCACTCACCACTCTCCACCACTGCCACTCTCCACCACTGCCACTCACCACCACTGCCACTCTCCATCACTGCCACTCACCACTCACCACCACTGCCACTCTCCATCACTGCCACTCACCACTCTCCACCACTGGCACTCACCACTCTCCACCACTGCCACTCTCCACCACTGCCACTCACCACTCTCCACCACTGCCACTCTCCACCACTGCCACTCACCACCACTGCCACACACATACACACACACAGTGTCAGATTAGTTAACAGATGAAATGCATTAGGCAGTGATGTAGGGCAGGCAGACTCCATTCACAGTTTCAATTACAGATATGATAGAGCGTAGTTGAGAGGCTGGACTAAAGAGCCAGAGCTCAATCCCATAAGTACAACTAGGTAAGTACACACACACACACACACACACACACACAAACCCTCCCTGCCCCCACTCAAATGTTCAGCAAAATCTCCCTCCCCCCCACACCCAATCCCCACCCTTCTACCCCTCCCCTCCTCCCGAGTCCTACCTCCCCCCATTTCCTTCCCGTCCTCCCTCCCCTTTCACCCCATACCCTCCCTGTCCCTTCCCCTTCACTGGATCCCCCGCCCCTCATCCCAGTATCCTCTGAGACCCTGTTATCCACCTCACAGGTCCTCACACCCATGGAACAGCCTCCCCCACCAGCAGAACACTCACCAAGGAGGCGATTTGAGAAGGGACAGAAGAAAGTGAGCCTCAAAGCGATGTACACTAACATAGATGGAATTACAAATAAAACAAATGAGCTTGGAGAACGGGTAATAGAGGAAAACCCAGACATAATAGCCCTCACAGAAACAAAGCTCACGAAAACGATAACAAACGCAGTGTTCCCACAGGAATATTATGTTATGAGGAAAGAGAGGGAAGGAAGAAATGGGGGTAGTGTAGCTCTGCTGGTAAGAAAAGGCTGGGATTTTGAGGAGATGGATATTCAGGGCTGTGAAGGTTTCAGTGACTACATAGCAGGTACCGTAACAAATGGAGGGAAAAAAATTATAGTCGTAGTCATATATAATCCACCACCAAATGACAGAAGACCTAGACAGGAATATGATAGAAACAACATGGCCACCATTAACATAATAGAAAGAGCAGCTTCTGTTGCTAGCAGGAATGGATCTGGACTACTAATTATGAGAGACTTCAACCATGGGAAGATAGATTGGGAGAACAGAGACCCGCATGGAGGACCAGAAACATGGAGAGCTAAGCTGCTGGACGTGGCAACAAGATACTTTCTAAGCCAGCACATCAAAGAACCAACAAGAATGAGAGAAGAAGATGAACCAGCAATGCTTGATTTGATATTTACCCTAAATGAGTGGGATATAAAGGAAGTTAAGAAGGAAGCGCCCTTGGGAATGAGTGACCACAGTGTATTGAACTTTGAGTACCTGGTAGAGCTAGGACTTATCTCCCCCAAAAAAGAACTAGGAATCAAAAGGCTGGCATACCGAAAGGGGAATTATGAACAGATGAGAAGTTTCCTAAGTGAAATACCTTGGGACACAGACCTCAGAGATAAGTCTGTACAGGGTATGATTGACTATGTTACCCAAAAGTGTCAGGAGGCAGTAAACAGGTTCATCCCGGCCCAAAAGGAAAAATCCGAGAAGCAACAGAAGAATCCATGGTATAATAGGGCATGTATGGAAGCGAAGAAACTGAACAAAAGGGCGTGGAGGAACTTCCGGAATAACAGAACACCAGAAAGCAGAGAGAGATACCAGAGAACCAGGAATGAGTACATCAGGGTGAGAAGAGAGCAGAGAAAAGTTTTTAAAATGATATAGCAAACAAAGCCAAGACCGAACCAAAGCTACTCCACAGTCACATTAGAAGGAAAACAACAGTGAAAGAACAGGTATTGAAACTTCGAACAGGCGAGGACAGGTATACAGAAAATGACAGAGAGGTGTATCAAGAACTCAACAAGAGGTTCCAGGAGGTCTTCACAATAGAACAAGGTGAGGTTACTGTGCTAGGAGAAAGGGAGGTAAACCAGGCGACCTTGGAAGAGTTCGAAATTACGAGAGAGGAGGTCAAGAGACACCTGCTGGATATGGATGTTAGAAAAGCTGTTGGTCCACATGGGATCTCACCATGTATACTGAAAGAGTGTGCAGAGGCACTTTGCTTGCCACTCTTCATAGTGTATAGTAAGTCACTGGAGACGGGAGACCTACCAGAAATATGGAAGACGGCGAATGTGGTCCCAATATACAAAAAGGGCGACAGACAAGAGGCACTGAACTACAGGCCAGTGTCCTTGACTTGTATACCATGCAAGGTGATGGGGAAGATCGTGAGAAAAAACCTGGTAACACATCTGGAGAGGAGGGACTTCGTGACAAATCGCCAACATGGGTTCAGGGAGGGTAAATCTTGCCTTACAGGCTTGACAGAATTCTAGGTGGCAGTTTGCTAAGGCGGACTGGACCCTATTTTCCCTCAGTGCTACTCTCTCTGACCTCTCCCTTCTGCCCCTCTCTCGCGCTCTCCTCCTTTTTCATGACACTGTCTTCGACGCTGCCCTCCGCTCTATTCCTCGCTCTTCCTCTCGGGGTCCACGGAAGTGCGTTCCCTGGTGGAATGCGGACTGTGCTCGGGCTGTCCGCTGTAAGCGTGCAGCCTGGAAGAAGCACCGCCGTAGGCAGACGACCGATTCTTTTCTTTTCTTTCGGAAAGCGAGTGCGGTGGCCCGTAGGGCCATCCGTACGGCTAAACGTGAATGTTGGGCATCTTATGTCTCGACAATTACGTCCGAAACCCCTCTGGCCCAGATCTGGAAGCGTATCCGCAAGATAGCGGGTAAGTTCGTTCCCGATGTTTCACCGGTCCTTCACCTCCATGATACTCTTGTGGCGGACCCGTTGCAGGTCGCTTCCGAACTGGGTTCCCACTTTTCTTCTGTTAGCTCTGGTCTTCATCTTCCCCAATCTTTCCTTCTTCGTAAACCTGTCCTTGAGTCTCGTCCTTTAGATTTCTGCACTCATCTTCAGCTTCCCTATAATGATCCCTTCTCTCTCTCTGAACTTCGTTCTGCCCTGGCCCTCTGCGGTTCTACGGCGGCGGGCTCCGATGGTATTCATTATGAGTTGCTTCGCCATCTCCCTCCGAGCACGTCTCAGTATTTACTGAGTCTGTATAATCGGATCTGGGAGTCGTCGTCAGTCCCTGAGGACTGGCTCGATGCCGTTGTCCTCCCTGTTCGCAAACCGGGGTCTCTGGGTACTTCCCCTAAGGACTTTCGCCCTATTGCTCTCACAAGTTGTGTCTGCAAACTCTTTGAACGTATGGTTAACGTTCGTCTGATGTGGTTCCTGGAACACCATCACCTCCTCTCCCCTTCTCAATTTGGTTTCCGCAAGTGCCGCAGCACGACAGATGTCCTGATGAACTTGGAGGTCTATATTCGTACTGCTTTTGCTGCGAAGACCTCCGTTGTTGCCGTCCTTTTTGACCTAGAAAAGGCTTACGACACCACTTGGCGTTATCATATCCTATCTCAACTTCATTCTTTTGGCCTTCGTGGTCATCTCCCTCTCTTTCTCCGCAGCTTCCTCTCTCGTCGTTCCTTTCGGGTGCGCCTTGGTACCGCTCTGTCTCCCTCTTTTCAGCAATACGAAGGTGTGCCCCAGGGTAGTGTTCTGAGCACTACTCTTTTTCTGGTTGCCCTCAATGGTCTTCTTTCCTCTCTTCCTTCTGGTGTCTTCTCCGCTCTCTATGTCGATGATCTTACCCTTTGTTGTCAGGGTGATGATTCGCCTCTCCTTCAACGCCGGCTTCAACTTGCAATTGATGCCGTGTCGTCTTGGGCCACAGGTCATGGCTTCAAGTTCTCTACTTCTAAGACTTGTGCCATGACTTTTACGCGGAAACGGGTTGTTCTTCGTCCCTCTTTGTCACTTTATGGTCATCCCCTTGAATACAAAGATTCCGCGAAGCTTTTGGGGTTATTCCTTGACACTCGTTTGTCTTGGTCTCCCCATATCTCTTACCTCCGTGTTGAGTGCTCTAAGGCCCTTACCCTCCTTCGGGTCTTGTCCCATACTTCTTGGGGGGCAGATAGGCGCACTCTCCTTGCTTTACATTCCTCTCTCGTCCTGTCTAAGCTCGATTATGGTTGCCCTGCTTACTCGTCTGCTTCTCCTTCTACTCTTCGCCATCTTGATGCTTTGCACCATACTGGGTTGCGCCTCAGTTCTGGTGCCTTTCGTTCGACTCCCGTCCTTAGCCTGTATGTTGACACTGGCTTCCTGTCTCTCCAGGACCGCCGTGATCGCTACTGTCTTCGCTATCTTGCGCGGTCCTTGCAACATCCTTCCTCTCGCCTCTGTCATGCTTTAACTTTTACCCCTCCTGCGGTTCCTGTTCCTCTTCACCACCTCCCTCTTTCTGTCCGGTTATCTCGCCTACAGGATTCTCTTTCCGTTCGTATTTCTGATGTTTCTCCTCGTGTTGTTCCTTCTTTGCCCCCGTGGAGGGTCCCTCTTCCGCGGTTTTGTACATCCTTGACTCGTATCACTAAAGCTTTTACCCCTCCTACGGTTCTAAAACGCCTTTTCCTCGAGCACTTTTCTTCTCACTCCCGCTCCGTTTCTGTCTTCACCGATGGGTCTAAGTCAGCGGACGGTGTTGGCTACTCTGTTGTTTTTCCTGATCGCACTTATATGTGTCGCTTGCCTCCGGAGACTAGCATCTTTACAGCGGAACTTTATGCTATTCTCTATGCTCTTCGTCTCCTGCTTTCTCGTTGTCAGTCTTCCTTTGTGGTTGTTGTTGACTCTCGTTGTGCCCTCATGGCTCTCGGGTCCTTTAATCCAGTTCATCCAGTAGTTGTCGAGATCCAGCATTGGCTGTTTCTCGTTCACAGTAAATTTAAGTCGGTTGAGTTTTGTTGGGTTCCCAGCCATATTGGCGTGTCTTTAAATGAGCGTGCGGATGCTGCCGCTAAGGAAGCTGTCCGCTCTTGTCCCATCTCTCGTAAAGGCATTCCGTATTCCGACTTTTACCCGGTTATCCATTCCTCAGTCCTTACCCGTTGGCAGGCTTCTTGGTTGTCTGTTACTGGTAACAAGCTACGTACTCTTAAATGTTGTGTTTCCTCGTGGCCGTCCTCCTTCCACCGTAACCGGCGGTGGGAAACAGCTCTGGCGAGGTTGCGTATTGGCCATACTCGCTTAACCCATGGTCACTTGATGGAGCGCCGCCCTGCTCCTTATTGTCCTAGTTGCATTGTCCCTCTTACGGTCGTGCATGTCCTTCTTGAATGTCCTGACTTCCAGGACGAGCGTGTGTCTTGCTTTCCGACCGCCCCTCGCGGTCACCTGTCCCTCGATAGAATTCTTGGTGACTCGGATACTTTTGATATCGTTCGCCTTATGCGTTTTTGTTCTCGTATTGGCATCCTTGGTGATATTTAGCGCCCTCTGATTATTTTGCGTATTTGATGGTGCTACATAGCCTTCCCGGTTTGGTGCCTTCTTTTGATAATTACTTACTTACTTACTTACTTGACAGAATTCTACGATCAGGTGACAAAGATTAAGCAAGAAAGAGAAGGCTGGGCTGACTGCATTTTCTTGGATTGTCGGAAAGCCTTTGACACAGTACCGCATAAGAGGCTGGTACATAAGTTGGAGAGACAGGCAGGTGTAGCTGGTAAGTTGCTCCAGTGGATAAGGGAGTATCTAAGCAATACGAAGCAGAGAGTTACGGTGAGGGGGTGAGACCTCCGATTGGCGTGAAGTCACCAGTGGAGTCCCACAGGGCTCTGTACTCGGTCCTATCTTGTTTCTGATATATGTAAATGATCTCCCGAAGGGTATCGATTCATTTCTCTCAATGTTTGCAGACGATGCTAAAATTATGAGAAGGATTAAAACAGAAGAGGACTGTTTGACGCTTCAAGAAGACCTAGACAAGCTGAAGGAATGGTCGAACAAATGGTTGTTAGAGTTTAGCCCAACCAAATGTAATGTAATGAAGATAGGTGTAGGGAGCAGGAGGCCAGATACAAGGTATCATCTGGGAGTGGAAATTCTTCAGGAGTCAGAGAAGGAAAAAGACTTGGGGGTTGATATCACACCAGACCTGTCCTTTGCAGCACATATCAAGCGGATAACATCAGCGACATATGCCAGGCTGGCCAACATACGAACGGCATTCAGAAACTTGTTTAAAGAATCATTCAGAACTTTGTATACCACATATGTCAGGCCAATCCTGGAGTATGCAGCCCCAGCATGGAGTCCATATCTAGTCAAGGATAAGACTAAACTGGAAAAGGTTCAAAGGTTTGCCACCAGACTAGTACCCGAGCTGAGAGGCATGAGCTACGAGGAGAGACTACGGGAATTAAACCTCACTTCGCTGGAAGACAGAAGAGTTAGGGGGGGACATAATCACCACATTCAAGATTCTGAAGGGAATTGATTGGGTAGATAAAGACAGTCTATTTAACACAAGGGGAACACGCACAAGGGGCCACAGGTGGAAACTGAGTGCCCAAATGAGCCACAGAGATATTAGAAAGAACTTTTTTAGTGTCAGAGTGGTTGACAAATGGAATGCATTAGGAAGTGATGTGGTGGAGGCTGACTCCATACACAGTTTCAAGTGTAGATATGATAGAGCCCAATAGGCTCAGGAATCTGTACACCTGTTGATTGACGGTTGAGAGGCGGGACCAAAGAGCCAGAGCTCAACCCCCGCAAACACAACTAGGTGAGTACAACTAGGTGAGTACACACACACATACCCATCCACTCAAATATATAATGGTTTGTGAAGTACAGATTTAGGTGATTAAATGGTAAATTCTTGCAAGACCACTATTGCACAGTGTTGTACCACAGTAACAAATACTTTTGAAAGAATATATTAATTTAAATATAATATATTTCTTGAAAAACGTTCAGTGAAACAGTATCTAAGAAACCCAATTAAAATATAAAAACCATCTTTCATACGAAAAATTATTTATTTTATGTTTGCAATATAAATTAAGACATACCTTACATGGAAGGTAAAAACAAAAGATAAACAAAAAATCAATGTTAAATACAAAAGATAATTATATAGGGCAGCAAAATCGACCCATTAGGCCAAGTTTAAATAAAAATACACAGCTTAAATATTAGAATCAATAAATGTGCCTATTTTATTTAGTAAATTAGAGTTGACTTTATTTGTGGTTTATATTTTGCTGATGAAGTGCTGTATCAGCTTTAATAATAGTGGTTGCATAGGCTGGCCAATTGCTTATGAAGTTGAGTAAAACAATCTTAGGTAAAGAACAGTGAGGTGTAACTGGTGTTAGGGATGTGATACAATAAATATTTATTGGCATTAATTTTGCAAATAAAGTTTACTCTTATGCAGGTGTTTTTTCCAAATGGTCAGTACTTTGGGCTCTCCACATATAATTAAGCATTCAAAATTATGATAAAAAATTTCAATAGAAAAAACACATTTACAATTTTTCACTAAGCTCTATTTAACAGTATTTGCAGAAGATCTGTTATAAACTTCAGCTATATAATTTGCGAGTCACAGCCAAGATAATAATATGAATATTTGTTATACATTAATGTCTCCATAATGATTTTAATTACAATACATTAAACAAATTAATTTCCAATCTTTTTTGTACAATGTAATTATACAAAATCTTGAGATGAACTTCACAGTTGCTGATTATTCTGGATATTCTGAATACATTATCTACTTTCCATACACCTGTTATTTATCCTTTAGGGACTTGTTCACTTAATGTACGTCTCTAGACTGCCCCTTTAAGGCTACTGGCACATGATGTACAAGGTCTATGAGATTTCATGCGGATGAAACACTTATTGTGTTGCATGTTCTGTTGTCATTCTTTTTTATCTATATACGCACAAGATTTTTCTGCCTTTGAGTAGTTATGGCCTAACAACGATGATTAAAATTGATCATTACGTGATGAGGTAAATCGCTCTGCTGATTACTCTACATGTAAGTAAGTAAGTAAGTAATTATCAAAAGAAGGCACCAAACCGGGAAGGCTATGTAGCACCATCAAATACGCAAAATAATCAGAGGGCGCTAAATATCACCAAGGATGCCAATACGAGAACAAAAACGCATAAGGCGAACGATATCAAAAGTATCCGAGTCACCAAGAATTCTATTGAGGGACAGGTGACCGCGAGGGGCGGTCGGAAAGCAAGACACACGCTCGTCCTGGAAGTCAGGACATTCAAGAAGGACATGCACGACCGTAAGAGGGACAATGCAACTAGGACAATAAGGAGCAGGGCGGCGATCCATCAAGTGACCATGGGTTAAGCGAGTATGGCCAATACGCAACCTCGCCAGAGCTGTTTCCCACCGCCGGTTACGGTGGAAGGAGGACGGCCACGAGGAAACACAACATTTAAGAATTCGTAGCTTGTTACCAGTAACAGACAACCAAGAAGCCTGCCAACGGGTGAGGACTGAGGAATGGATAACCGGGTAAAAGTCGGAATACGGAATGCCCTTACGAGAGATGGGACAAGAGCGGACAGCTTTCTTGGCGGCAGCATCCGCACGCTCATTTAAAGACACACCAACATGGCTGGGAACCCAACAAAACTCAACCGCCTTAAATTTACTGTGAACGAGAAACAGCCAATGCTGGATCTTGACAACCACTGGATGAACCGGATTAAAGGACCCGAGAGCCATGAGGGCACTACGACAGTCAACAACAACTACAAAAGAAGACTGACAACGAGAAAGCAGGAGACGAAGAGCATAGAGAATAGCATAAAGTTCCGCTGTAAAGATGCTAGTCCCCGGAGCCAAGAGACACATATAAGTGCGATCAGGAAAAACAACAGAGTAGCCAACACCGTCCGCTGACTTAGACCCATCGGTGAAGACAGAAACGGAGCGGGAGTGAGAAGAAAAGTGCTCGAGGAAAAGGCGTTTTAGAACCGTAGGAGGGGTAAAAGCTTTAGTGATACGGGTCAAGGATGTACAAAACCGCGGAAGAGGGACCCTCCACGGGGGCAAAGAAGGAACAACACGAGGAGAAACATCAGAAATACGAACGGAAAGAGAATCCTGCAGGCGAAATAACCGGACAGAAAGAGGGAGGTGGTGAAGAGGAACAGGAACCGCAGGAGGGGTAAAAGTTAAAGCACGACAGAGGCGAGAGGAAGGATGTTGCAAGGACCGCGCAAGATAGCGAAGACAGTAGCGATCACGGCGGTCCTGGAGAGACAGGAAGCCAGTGTCAACATACAAGCTAAGGACGGGAGTCGAACGAAAGGCACCAGAACTGAGGCGCAACCCAGTATGGTGCAAAGCATCAAGACGGCGAAGAGTAGAAGGAGAAGCAGACGAGTAAGCAGGGCAACCATAATCGAGCTTAGACAGGACGAGAGAGGAATGTAAAGCAAGGAGAGTGCGCCTATCTGCCCCCCAAGAAGTATGGGACAAGACCCGAAGGAGGGTAAGGGCCTTAGAGCACTCAACACGGAGGTAAGAGATATGGGAAGACCAAGACAAACGAGTGTCAAGGAATAACCCCAAAAGCTTCGCGGAATCTTTGTATTCAAGGGGATGACAATAAAGTGACAAAGAGGGACGAAGAACAACCCGTTTCCGCGTAAATGACAAGGCACAAGTCTTAGAAGTAGAGAACTTGAAGCCATGATCAGTGGCCCAAGACGACACGGCATCAATTGCAAGTTGAAGCCGGCGTTGAAGGAGAGGCGAATCATCACCCTGACAACAAAGGGTAAGATCATCGACATAGAGAGCGGAGAAGACACCAGAAGGAAGAGAGGAAAGAAGACCATTGAGGGCAACCAGAAAAAGAGTAGTGCTCAGAACACTACCCTGGGGCACACCTTCGTATTGCTGAAAAGAGGGAGAGAGAGCGGTACCAAGGCGCACCCGAAAGGAACGACGAGAGAGGAAGCTGCGGAGAAAGAGAGGGAGATGACCACGAAGGCCAAAAGAATGAAGTTGAGATAGGATATGATAACGCCAAGTGGTGTCGTAAGCTTTTTCCAGGTCAAAAAGGACGGCAACAACGGAGGTCTTCGCAGCAAAAGCAGTACGAATATAGACCTCCAAGTTCACCAGGACATCTGTCGTGCTGCGGCACTTGCGGAAACCAAATTGAGAAGGGGAGAGGAGGTGATGGTGCTCCAGGAACCACATCAGACGAACGTTAACCATACGTTCAAAGAGTTTGCAGACACAACTTGTGAGAGCAATAGGGCGAAAGTCCTTAGGGGAAGTACCCAGAGACCCCGGTTTGCGAACAGGGAGGACAATGGCATCGAGCCAGTCCTCAGGGACTGACGACGACTCCCAGATCCGATTATACAGACTCAGTAAATACTGAGACGTGCTCGGAGGGAGATGGCGAAGCATCTCATAATGAATACCATCGGAGCCCGCCGCCGTAAAACCGCAGAGGGCCAGGGCAGAACGAAGTTCAGAGAGAGAGAAGGGATCATTATAGGGAAGCTGAAGATGAGTGCAGAAATCTAAAGGACGAGACTCAAGGACAGGTTTACGAAGAAGGAAAGATTGGGGAAGATGAAGACCAGAGCTAACAGAAGAAAAGTGGGAACCCAGTTCGGAAGCGACCTGCAATGGGTCCGCCACAAGAGTATCATGGAGGTGAAGGACCGGTGAAACATCGGGAACGAACTTACCCGCTATCTTGCGGATACGCTTCCAGATCTGGGCCAGAGGGGTTTCGGACGTAATTGTTGAGACATAAGATGCCCAACATTCACGTTTAGCCGTACGGATGGCCCTACGGGCCACCGCACTCGCTTTCCGAAAGAAAAGAAAAGAATCGGTCGTCTGCCTACGGCGGTGCCTCTTCCAGGCTGCACGCTTACAGCGGACAGCCCGAGCACAGTCCGCATTCCACCAGGGAACGCACTTCCGTGGACCCCGAGAGGAAGAGCGAGGAATAGAGTGGAGGGCAGCGTTGAAGACAGTGTCATGAAAAAGGAGGAGAGCGCGAGAGAGAGGCAGAAGGGAGAGGTCAGAGAGAGCAGCACTGAGGGTAAATAGGGTCCAGTCTGCCTTAGCAAACTGCCACCTAGGGAAAGAGAGGGAAGGGCGAAAAGAGAAAAAGGAAACAAGGATGGGGAAATGATCACTTCCATGGAGGTCATCAAGAACCTGCCACGTGAAATCTAAGTAAAGAGAAGAAGAGCAGAGAGAAAGATCAAGACAAGAAAGGGTGCGAGTCTGAGAGTCCAAATGAGTGGGCTCACCAGAATTCAGAAGAGACAGGGAAGAAGAGAGGAGAAACGGCTCAAGGAGGCGACCCCAGGTATTCGTCAGAACGTCACCCCAAAGAGAATGACGGCAATTGAAGTCACCCAGCAGGAGCACAGGCTCCGGCAAGGAGTCTAGGAGGTGTTTCAAATCAGGAAGAGAGAGCGGGACACTCGGGGGGAGATAAATGGAACAAACTGTGTACCATTTCCCCACAAAGATACGAGCAGCAGAACAATGGAGAGGCGAAGGAAAAAGCAAAGGAACAAAGGGAACATCAGCACGAATCAAGAGTGCAGAAGAATTAGAAGCCCCAGCAATGGCTGGGGGGGGGGGGAGAGAAAGGAATAGCCACGAAAACGACCAGGACGAGCACCAAGCATCGGCTCCTGGAGACAGACACAAAGGGGCGAAAACCGCGAAATCAGAAGTTGGAGTTCGAGGAAATTGACGTAATAACCTCGAACGTTCCATTGAAGAATGGACAACGACGAGAAGAAAAAGGACAAAAACAAAGAACAAGGAAGAAACAAAGGCGAAAGAGCAACAGAGCACGTTAAAGAATATCAGGGTCGGGATCAGGGTCAGCAAAGTCAGGGTTAGGGGGCATGGGTAAACTGAGCAAAGGCGGAGGGAAGGAAACGGGAGAACAGATCAGAGGTGGGCGGGCGGGGTCCGGAGGAGGAGGAGGAGGAGGAAGAGGAGGAGACAACGGAGAGGAGCAGTCAAGGACAGCAGCAGGAAGAGGGGGAGTAGAAAGAGGGGAGCGCACCTCAGCAAGAGCAGCAACCGAAAGGGAAGCAGGGGCCAAAGAAACCTCCATAGCAGGAACAGGGGGCGCAATCACTGAAACGGGAGGGGAAGGAGCAACAGAGCCAGAAGTAGGAGCTGAGGAAGAAAGCGAAGCCTTCTTACCCGCCGGGGAAGAGGAAGGAGAGGAGCCAGGCTTTCGCTTCTGACTTAAAGAGACCGGTGTCCCAGCAACTACGTACTGGGCAACGGATTCCAGTGTCTCAACAGGAGAAGCCGAACGAGAGCACACACGACGGCCGTTAGGAGAGCGATGGACATCCGCCTGCACCGACAGGCGGTGGGGAGAGCCGATAGATGGAGGAAGAGGATGGGAAGGAGGATCGGAGGGGGACGAGGAAGAAGACACAGGAGACACGACAGACCGGGTAGAAGGAAGGGGAACCCCAGACAGAGGACCAGGAGGAGGATCCTTCGGGAGAGAACCCCAAGGAACAAAGGAGGGGGCAGTGGGCGCATCAGGGTCCAAGGCCCGGAAACGGTTGTGAGTCTGAGGAAGGCGGGAAGGACGAGGAGAGGAAAAGCACAACACGCGAGCATAAGAGATATTAGCAAAAGGCGGGAGCCGGCGAACCTGGCGTCGCGCCTCAGGAAAAGATAAACGCTCCCGGTGCTTCAAGTTGAGGATGGCTGCCTCAAGCTTGTAATGGACACACGCACGGGAGAAGGCAGGATGGGCCTCACCGCAGTTGAGGCAACGAGCCTGGGGAGAAGTGCACTCCGACTTAGAGTGACCTTCACTCCCACACAAAGGACAGAGAGAGACAGTCCCAGAGCAGTGGAGGGCACCATGCCCAAACCTCCAGCACTTGTTACAAAGTCGAGGAGAAGGAATATACTCCTGGACTGAGCACCTAGCACCAGCAAGAATGACAAAGGATGGAAGGGTCCTACCATCAAAGGTGATCTTCACAACGCGAAGGGGTTGACGGCGACGACCACGAGGGGGACGAGTAAACGAGTCAACCTGGAGGACAGAATGGCCTTGGGCATCAAGGATATGCCGAATATCATCGTGGCAATCCTGCAGATTCCGAACACCGGTTGCAACATGGGGTGGGAGGAGAATAGTGCCAACACTGGCATTCATCTGAACGTTCTTGGAGACCCGAACAGGGATCTCGCCAAGTCAAGATAAGGCAGCCAAGCGGGAAGCCGCATCCTGAGAAGGAGCAGCAACGACACGTGTACCGAGACGAGTGGGGTTGAAAGTAACAGACGCATCCACGGAATCTACAAGATGCCGATGGAGGGAGAAATCGTCAGGAGGCGCAGAATCAAGAGGGAGGAGATCAAAGTATTTGGCCCATGAAGCAGGACCAAACAAGGCCTGATACGCATCAGCACGGGAAGGAATCGAGCGAGTGCGGTTGGGGCGCGAACGGCGTTGAGAACCCCTAGAGAGAGAGGGGTCAAAAGGCGCAGTAGTCACAACGAAAGACTTAGCCACACCAGGGGACGAAGTGGTCACCACCGGGGGCTGGAGGCTCGACCCAACCACAGAGGAGGGAGGGGAGCTGGGGGAAGAAGTCAGGACGGTCAAAGGAGGAGCAAGGTCGGGGCCCAACGCAGCGGGAGCTACAGAGCCTGGTCTTCCAATACAGGCCGACTCGGGGGCTTGGTCGCCCACCCCACGAGCCTGAGAGGGTACAACGGAAACATTCAACGACATAGAGACGAAAAGTGACAAATTCATCTACGAATGTGCCCCCATACCCACCATGGAGCCACAATTAGAGGCAGGACACCCAACAGGAAGCTATCGCCGATCATGCCGGGGCCCCCTAGGGGTGCGTCGTGAGTATACGCCCCACAAACGCCACCTTAAGAACCGTCAGTCCGTCGAGATCGGGTTCAGCGACGAAAGGGGGATTGACAATAAAAGGTTCCCCTCGCTCGAGACGTTGGGTATTACAGTTCTACGGGTGCAAGAGTATGCCTCCTCAAGCACCCGGGCGTCAAAATAGAAGAAGTCCAAAGAAATAATCCAAAACAAGCAAAAGGTCGGCAGGAAACGACAAGCAGATAGGAGAAGAGGGGGGAGAAAAACGAAACATAAGGAAAAGGAAAAGCGATCGGGCACAATTGGAGAAGACAGCAGCAGGAGTGCAAGGCCAGAAAAGGACAGAGGACTGCCCAACGGAGCATCACACTCTGGCAGCCGTCCACCAAGCCCCCTCACGACGCCAACGGGCCGGATGGGGAGGGGGTACTCTACATGTAGCATTGAAAAAATATGTGTCCTAGACCTCTTCCTCTGTTACACAGTTTGGCTCAGTGAAACATTAAACCCAATTAGTTTTTTAACAGACATTTGAGTAAAAAATATATGTCAGCTGTAAAAATATTTACGCACTTGTTACTTAAATAAAAAATATAATTTAACAAATATTTGAGGGTTATTTTTAACCCAACTTTTGTATATAAATTTTGAGTCCAATACAGCATAATCATACTGGCTTTTCCTGCATTTTCTCCTGATTATGACCTTGCCATCTGGGTGTCGTTTCAGAGCCAGGTAATGCAAGAAATTTGGAAAACTCAGTGAAATGTCGATCAGAAATGAACCCAAATTAGGAAATACTACACAATTTAATGAATGATTCAAAAGAAATATGACAAACATTACATACCTGTGACAATGCCAGTGCCATATATTGAGCACACCCGACCCTATTTTCTGATCCCTGGTGGAAGGCTGTGATCTTAACGACACCTGTGAAGTTTACCTCTTACTAAAAAAAAAAAAAAAAAAAAAAAAAAAAAAAATTCTCCTCAGAAGTGATTTTACGTATGATTTGGTGGGCAGGAGGGAGTTTACCCGGAGTGACCAGCAAGGACTGTCCTCAACTCAAGACTTGTTCCAGCGGGAACAAGTAGGGCCTAGTCGGTGGAGACAGCGACCAGTCAGATGACCAGCGAGCCTGTGATGACCAGTCAAGTACTGGTGACTGGACCGACGTACCTCCGGATGGCCCAGTTTTGTTACTAGTTGAAATTAACATCGATATGTGCTCTAAGTTAAGATTTTTTATAGGTAAAGCCTTTAGGGGAAGCCAGCGTCTTGCTGGAGACCAGCCAGCATCCTGCTAGAGAGTCGGCGGTGTTCTGACACTGTGATGATACTGTGGAAGACTGGCCCGTGATTTGCAGAGACAGGTGGACTCTCCGGCGTGAGTACCATAGAAGAAAGGCTCTAAGACGGAACCTTGAGTGTTGTACAATAGAAGATAGAAGTGGATTCGTCGGGATAGAAAATTGCATAAGTTTTTTTGTAGTGTCCCGTGTGAAAAGTGACACCTGTGGTCACCTGTGGTGCTGTGCTGTATATATGTAGTAAGTGTAATATAGTAATATATGTAATATGTACATATGTAGTAAGTGTATATAGTTAAAAAGTACACGTGGTGATGGTTTCGTTTAGTGTGGTTTATCGCTATTCCAGTTGGATTGACTATTACTACTCAGTTCTAAATAATTTATCTATGACTCTGGTTGGATCTGGAAAAAGAGATCCAATTTTCTTTGTTCCCATAGAAAATTTGAAGTAAAAAACCCGGCTACTGGCTAAGTGAGGCCGTAACAATACCAATATGAGATCAGTAATGATCTATGGTTAACATAAATGAACTGAAGATATCTTTAGCAATGATGTTAGCCTTTCTTGGGCTTGGCCATCTGATATGTAATGTCCTGCTACCAAATACTTAAATATTATTATTTACTAGTTGGGAACCTGACAGCTGAGTGGACAGCGCTTCGGGTTCGTAGTCCTGGGGTTCCGGGTTCGATCCTCGGTGGAGGCGGAAACAAAAATGGGCATAGTTTCTTTCACCCTGATGCATCTGTTCACCTAGCAGTAAATAGGTACTTGCGAGTACATCTGCTACGGGTTGCTTCCTGGGGGTGTGTAACAAAAAGGAGGCCTGGTCGAGGACCGGGCCGCGGGGACACTAAGCCCCAAAGTCATCTCAAGATAACCTCAAGATAATGTTGAAAGGAAAGTTTTATAATCCAGATTGTAGTAATATTGTTGTAATTGCTTTACAAATAAATTATAACTGTCTTCCTAAACACTTGGACTTAGTTTGCATAACAAGTAGTGGGAAGCATAACAAGTAGTGGGGAGCATAACAAGTAGTGGGAAGCATAACAAGTAGCGGGGAGCATAACTTTTGCAAAATGTTTAATGTTTAATAGGTTTAATGTAAAAATTTTACACCTAGAGACTTATGTTTATTTTTAGTTGATGAATAAACAAATTTAAAATTTACCATTCATTTTTACTTAGTAATTAATTTAATTGTAAATACCAAATGAACCTAAACAAATTTCTTTCTTTGTCGACAACAAAATCTTTAGACATAAAATAAGTAACAAATAGCGCAAAGTAAAAGTAACAAATTTAAAACCTTAACCACTAAGGTATCTCGAGTAAGACTGAAAACAGGAGATGCTTTTTCACTCACAGAGTTATAAACCCATGGAACCGTCTACCCGCCTAAGCCGTAAATAATAAAAAATTGTTAGGTTTTAAAGTACAGTTGGAAAAGGTCTTCAAGGCAAATGGAGGGACCTTCGACATGCCGCCGACTTCCTGTCCTCGTCGAGGCCGCCAGAGAGTTACTGGCCTTCGGGTAAATTCAGGTAAATATAAAAATCAGGAGTGTCAACATATCCACTCAACACTGATAAATTCTGTAGTGAACAAAGATCTGCTAGCAATAGTTAACTTTTAATTAGCCACCGGGACGACAGAGTTATAACAGTTATTTTAAATCCATCGCAGGGAATATAACTCAGAGAACAAATATTAACACGTTTTTAATGATTTTTTCTTGACGTCCGTTTATCCGGAGCCGACGAGAGCCAGGTAAGATCTCTTAGAATTATGTAGGTAAAGAATCAACTTTAACATATATGTTTACTACAATACCGTTGCTGAATGTAGAACTTCAAAAACATAGTTTTACTCCGAAATAAACTCATTTTATAAGAAAATATATCGTAAATAGGTTGTTATTGGTTTAGGGGTGACGACGATCGTGGGATCTGATGCGCCTCGGCGTACCCGTGAAGGGTTAAACGCGAAGCCAGGAAAGGATGAAACGTCAAGCCTAATTGTGAAACGTGTGATGCCAATCACTGGAAACTAATATGCAACGCGGCAAAGATACGCAGACAGGCAGATGATTGGCGAGCCCCAGGAGTCCCCCAGGGTGACAAGCACCGGCCCCGCCCCACACAGACAACACTGGGGAGCCCCAGGAGTCCCCCAGGGTGACAAGCACCGGCCCCGCCCCACACAGACAACACCGGGGAGCCCCAGGAGTCCCGCAGGGTGACAAGCACCGGCCCCGCCCCACACAGACAACACCGGGGAGCCCCAGGAGTCCCTCAGGGTGACGTGCACCGGCCCCGTCCCACACAGAGAACACCGGGGAGCCCCAGGAGTCCCTCAGGGTGACGTGCACCGGCCCCGTCCCACACAGAGAACACCGGGGAGCCCCAGGAGTCCCCCAGGGTGACAAGCACCGGCCCCGTCACACACAGACAACACCGGGGAGCCCCAGGAGTCCCCCAGGGTGACAAGCACCGGCCCCGTCACACACAGACAACACCGGGGAGCCCCAGGAGTCCCCCAGGGTGACAAGCACCGGCCCCGTCACACACAGACAACACCGGGGAGCCCCAGGAGTCCCCCAGGGTGACAAGCACCGGCCCCGTCACACACAGACAACACCGGGGAGCCCCAGGAGTCCCTCAGGGTGACGTGCACCGGCCCCGTCCCACACAGAGAACACCGGGGAGCCCCAGGAGTCCCCCAGGGTGACAAGCACCGGCCCCGTCCCACACAGACAACACTGGGGAGCCCCAGGAGTCCCTCAGGGTGACGTGCACCGGCCCCGTCCCACACAGAGAACACCGGGGAGCCCCAGGAGTCCCTCAGGGTGACAAGCACCGGCCCCGCCCCACACAGAGAACACCGGGGAGCCCCAGGAGTCCCCCAGGGTGACAAGCACCGGCCCCGTCCCACACAGACAACACTGGGGAGCCCCAGGAGTCCCTCAGGGTGACGTGCACCGGCCCCGTCCCACACAGAGAACACCGGGGAGCCCCAGGAGTCCCTCAGGGTGACAAGCACCGGCCCCGCCCCACACAGAGAACACCGGGGAGCCCCAGGAGTCCCTCAGGGTGACAAGCACCGGCCCCGTCCCACACAGACAACACCGGGGAGCCCCAGGAGTCCCTCAGGGTGACAAGCACCGGCCCCGTCCCACACAGACAACACCGGGGAGCCCCAGGAGTCCCTCAGGGTGACAAGCACCGGCCCCGTCCCACACAGACAACACCGGGGAGCAAAACCACAAACTCGGCCCCAGCTAAAACACAAAAGTCATCCAGTGCCCCCCGGCAGATAAGAAGCCAACCGCCAACCACAGCTGAGGGCACACTAGGAGCCCACCAAGACCCACCAACTCCCGGCATCTCTCGGCCTAGCGGCGCCGGACACCGTCACCCCGCCGGGAGAACCAGCAAGAAGACGCCAAACAAAAAAAAATCTACCACTAGTCCCATGACCCAAGGCGATATGTGTGCCAGGCGTCGTGAAACCGAACCGTGAAAAAGGGATGCCAAATGGCAGTTTCAAATCCAAATCGCAAAAACAAAACATGATCCGGCGGCTCCCAGGCGGAGGAGGTGTCCAGACGTCCACTCGTCGTCAAGGTTGAACCAGGAGTCCCCACGTAAATAGGTGGCAAGTAACGGCCAATGAGCCAGCATTGTGATTGGCTAAGACAGTAAGATGGACAATGTTACCTTCTCTCTGATTGGCCTAACGAAAAGCCCTAGTGACATTTATCGAGACTTAAGTAAACTACATCAAAATTGTACGAATACTTTCCTGAATGGTACGTACGGCCATTAATCTTTATGTTGATATCGTAACACTTTGAAGTACTTCCCAGTACGTCAATACTTCTTACCCAGTACATAATAACCTTCATTACACAGCGACATAAAAAGGAATACATGATGCTTCGTAAATCTAGGTCCAGGAGTCTGGACCAAGCATGGCAGGCGCCTCACTCTGTTTATATACAGTGTATGAAATGAAGTGGCATACAAGCGAGTAGCATTGTTTGCTCTGAACATTACATTTCACTCCTGTTCTTTGAAAGGAAAGGATACCGAATGTCCACTAAGCTTGTAGCATACTGCTTAATGGTTATCGACACAAAGTAAGTTACTGACATTTTTGTTTTGACATATTTTTTTTTTTTTTTTTATAAAATAATACACAATGTACAAAACAGACACCCGCCGAACAAACAAGTTATGAACATACACAGGACAATATAACAAAGGAAGTAAACCACGGATACACTAAACATACCCAACAAAAACCAAGAAAGAAAACACAGGACACAAGGCACAAAAAAAAAAAGAGAACCCAGAAACGGGGACAGTATGTACCACAAAAAACAGAACATGACATAAATAGCACACAATAGAAATAACATAAAACATAGGCACATCCACACAACCTTAAGTACAGAAATACAAAAGGAGAACGCACATACAAGCCCAGCCCAACAACCCAAACACAGGTGCATAAAAGTACAGAACAACAGGCCTCCGAAACCCCTAAGAGGCAAAATTACAAAACTACATTAAACAAAAAACATGGAAATACATACATTGAAAGTCAAACAGAAATAACTGAGTACATTTCTTTTTTTTCTTACTCCGTTTCCTCATGTATAATTAAAAAGACACAATACAAAGGCAGAACACAAAACACAAATCAAGAAAGAACAGATAAATAATACATAAATAGCACAAGGCAAAGTACATGGCACATAAAAAGAGAAATAACAATCAGTAATGGCAAAAAAACACTCATAACACAGGAACAGTAGTACATGAAAAAGGGGGGGGGGGGGGGAGGACAAAACATAGCCCGGCCACCCCAACCCCCCACACAGAAAATCACAAAAAACAGAAGAGGCACGCTCCAAAGACATAGGAGCATATAAGCATACATACCACAAAGAACAAAAATGCACAAAACATAAAACCCATACAAGGCAAACAAAAAGGCCCACGCAGGAGCCAGGGAAAACATAAAAACCACACCCACACACAAGCACACCCAAACGAAACACACACCCACAGGAGCAACCACAACAGAAACAAAACAACCACACACACACACACACACACACACACACACCCCGCCCAACCCCCGCCGAGGAGGCCCATCGGAGGACCGGGGACCGAAAACAAACCGGAACAAGACCCACCCAACCAACCCACAGCCAACATCCACGAGCCCAACCCACGACCAATCACTCAAAAGCAGCCCCACGAACATACGCACCAGTAAACCAACCACAAAAATCATCCGGAAAAGCATGCTGCAGCCACCACCAGGTGAACCTTCACCGTAAGCGCCCTCTCAAAAACCCCAAAACCCTATCAACCCCATAACCCTCCCTCCGGCCAACCCACACACAATACACATAGTCAGCGACAAGAAGACAGAGCGTATTACGCACCCGTCGAGAGCCCCGCGGAAAAGACAAAAACAAAAACGGCAAAAAACCACCCCGACATCCCGGCCCACAAACCACGGCCAACACAGCACGAAACCAAGCAAGCAAACCACTCAGCCTCTCACAAAAATAGAAAACATGTAACTGAGTTTCAGGCAAACCACAGTGGACACATGCGTCAGAGGCACGCAAACCCAGCATGCACAACCGGTCATTTGTCGCCAACGACAAATGTAACATGCGAAACAACAACTCCCGCTGCTGCGGTGCCAAAAACCGCGCCCCTAACGCCGCCCACACCTCCCCCCAATCCCAACATGGGAATAAAGACTCCACCCGCGGCTGAACACGACAAAATAGAACCCCATAAATCGCCTTCACTGAGAGATACATATAACCCGGACAACGACAGACAGCCCGAAGAATGTCCACCGCCCAGGAGTAAACAGGAGGGGTACAAAAGGCCACCTCCCGACAAACACCGCAATCCACCAAAAAACTAAACCGGACCGAACAATAAAAAATACACAAAGCATTGAGCCCCCCACCCAACGCTAAACCCTGACGCAACGAGACCCAGAACAGCGCCCGAGCCCTGGTAAACACATCAGGAATACCAACCCCACCTTCCCGCACCGCTAACACCAACGTCGAGCGACGAACCGGGTGGTAACGACCACACCACACGTACCTATAAACCTGACGTTCCAACCCCAGAGCCAGCCGGCGATCTAGGGGGAAACACCGAGCCACGAACCAGACACGTGACAGAACTTTACAAGTAACAAGCAACGCCCCCTGATAAATTGTTAACGGGCGCGCAGCCAACAACCCAACCGCAACACCAACACTACGAGAAACCGCACCCCAATTAAATTCCAAAGATCTCTCGTAAGAAGCGAACCAGGTGATCCCCAGAACACGCAGAGAGGAGACCACCGGAAACCAAGACCCCTCCCACACAAGGCGAGAGGACCACCCACCGATACCCATAAGACCAGATTTGGCACGATTGACCTGGGCCCCAGTGGCCAACTCAAACCTCTCAACCACGACCTGGACAGCCCGAACAGAACCAGCAGAGGCCACGAACAGGATGGTATCATCCGCATAACCGCAGATGGGTAACCGAAGATCAGAAGGCAGCCGGGGGGGACGGATTAACGCACAAGCCTTGACCGCCCGAAAAAAAGGCTCCTGAAAGAGCACATAAAGGAGCATGGAAAGCGGACAACCCTGCCTCACCGAACGGCGGACAGGGAAAGGAGCACTCAAGAACCCATTGATGCAAACCCGACTGCAACACTGAGCGTACAACATACGCACCCAACGAACAAACAAAGGCGGAAAACCAAGCCTCTCTAACACACGAAAAACAAAAGCTAACGAAACACGGTCAAAAGCCTTAGACCAATCCAGGCAAAGCATCGCTGCAGACAAGCGAGAGCCCGACACGTACAGAAGCACATCCCGAAATAACGCATTGCACTGCAGTAACGAGCGACCTGGAACACCACAAAACTGTTCCACGGAAACCACAGACGCAACCACACGGCGACACCGACCAGCTAAAATCTTGGACAGGATCTTATAGTCCACATTCAACAAAGTAATGGGTCTCCAGTTCGAGAAGAACCGCAAATCGCCCGGCTTTGGGAGCAGCCGCACAATCCCAACGCACTGAGATACAGGCAGAACGCACCCCCGGAGGCAAGTCCGGACCACCTCCAAAAGAACATCACCCAACACATCCCAAAAGGCAACATAAAACTCGACAGGAAGTCCATCCGAGCCCGGCACCTTCCCGGAACGAAACGACCTCACCACACCGAAAAGCTCCCCCAACGAAACATCTTCCTCCAAACCAACACAATCAGCAGCAGACAACCCCGGAGCACAACCACCCAAAAAACCTTCCGCAATCGCGTCGTCCCCTACCACCTCCCCATAGAGCGCAACCAACTCTTGCCGCACATAATGCAACACACCACCGGTGTCCGAAACAACAGACCCATCCGGCCGTTGCAGAGCCGTAAAAAGAACACCGTCCCGCGCAGCCTTATCCCTAAAAGATAAGGAGAGAGCCGTTCCCCGTCAACACGTTCACTCACACGAGCACGCACACGAACACCCTCGGCCCACTCATTCCGCAAACCACAAATACGCTCCTTACACTCCGCAATCTCCCCAAAACAGTCAATCCCAGCATTGTACCGCACATACAACCGCGAAAGCCTCGCCTGGAACAACCGCAGCAACCCAAACCTTCCAGCAGCCTCACGTTTGGCAGCCACCCAAAAAAACAACCGACATTGCTCCTTACACCACTCCCACCAATCTAAAACAGAAGGAAAATCACACCGCCGGGCGAGAACCCCGACCCACCAAACCCGAAACTGCCCACAAACCCTCGGAGAACGCAACAACCCACAATTCAGCTTCCACCACCCCGCGCCGACCCGTACCTGACTGGGCACACCAACCCGGACCACCACGAGACTATGGTCCGAGAAAGCAACCGGGACAGTGTGGAAAGCAAACACAGAACACCCCCCGCCAGTAACATACACGCGATCAATCCGCGAACGCGCCCCATGCGCAGCAAAAGTAAAGGACAACTCGCCCCCATAGAGCACAGCAGCATCCTTGAAACCGCAAGAACGCACCACCTCCAGCAGCGCACCCGAGACATTCTGCGGGCGGGCGCTACTACAGTCCCGCGCACTCGTCACACAGTTAAAATCACCACCAAAAACCATACTCCGCGTATCATGACGCAGGAAAGGGAGAAGCCCCACCCGAAAAAACTCCTCCCGTTCCCGACGGCGAGCCACCCCCGAGGGGGCGTACACCGTCAGGAACGGAAGAACGACCCCCAAAAACTCAACCCTCACAAACAAAACCCGCCCATCTTCATCCATCTCCGTGTGAAGCACGGAGAAGGAAGCCCTCCTAGAAAACAACATAAGCGTCCCCCCGAAGGACGTCCTCGGCGGGTTGAGCACAACATGAAAATGCGCACTTAAACACTGCAGCACAGACACCTCACGAACATTATGCTCCTGGATCAGAGCCACATCCACACGCTGCTCCTGCAGAACATCCAACAGGCCCAACTGGACCCCAAGATCATTCAAACCACGAACATTCAAAGACGCACAGACAACAGAGGGCGCCATCGGGAGAACCTCAGGACACCCCCAACCCAATGCGTCTCCCAGGGGCCACAACCGCACCCGCAGCAGGAGCCACATCCACACCACCAGGCTCAACCCCCTGCCGCACCCTGGAAGACGACCGGCCAGGAACCGCCTTCAAAATCACAGGAGACACACCATGCGAAGAGGGCGCCCCAGGCGTCGAGGACACCATCCACAGTTTTTCCACTGCCTCCGCCGCCCCGAGCCCGACACCACGCTCAGTGCCCCGCTCATCCCCAGATCCCGCTTCCGAAGGGGGAGGAGGAACCACTGGAGAAGCGGAGGGAGGAGCACCAGCCAAAGGCACACCACCCGAAGCCTCGATCCTCTTCCCAGGGGGGCCCCTGCTGTGCGACCGATCCCTCGGAGCGCGCTTTCGTCGAGGAACAGAAGAGCCCAATGCAACCACAGGAGGCACAGCACAAGCGACAGCAGGCGGCTGCGCCACGGCACCAGCATCAGGAACACCGCTAGGCTGGCCGTCAGGAGACACAGTATCAACACCGCCCCTGGCCTCGGGAAGCACACTGGCCACTGCACACGGGTCGCCCTCCGGCACTACACCACACACGTCGGATTCCAAGGAGACACTCGGGTCGCGATGTACCTCCGCCGCCACCAGCATAGGCGCACCCGAAGCAGGAGCCGCGAGAGCATCAGAGTCAACAGACAGAGCAGAGGACCCAGCAGCAGACGGAGAGGTAGGTACAGCTGGGGCCGACGCCTCCAGAGGCACACCCACAGAGCCCGGGCCCGCTGGGGGCGCCCCAGCCTCCGGCAGAAGTGGAAAATCATCCGCATGGAAAACCGATGGGTCCTCTGGGTGAGGGGCACGGCAAGCTGCAGCGAAATGGCCTACCTCACCACACCGGAAACAGGAGCGAGTCTGCCCCTGGTAGAACACACGCACATAAAACCCACACACAGCCACCCGAGAGGGAATAGCCCCAGAGAGCCGCATGCGCAAAGTACGGGCACCCATACGGAGCCCCTTCAGGCGCCCACTAAGCAGACAGGCATGACGCTGCCCCACCACCTCACCATACCGACGGAACGCGGCGGACAGCTCCTCATCAGGAAACTGCACCAGCGCACCATGAACGCTCACATACGTCAGGGGGCCCCACGGATCGGAGACCTCCACCGTCACAGCAGAACCTGGAAGTACATGCGTCCGTGTACCCCATCGACGCACAAACAGCTGATACACCTGCGCCGAGGAGAACGTCACCGCCACCCGGGTAGGGGAAAGTTTCTCAACACCGTAGAGATCTTGGTACTCAACACGCATGACGTCCATAAGGGCAACCTCCACCAAGGGCCAGTCAATGGGGGCCGAGAAATCAAGCCGGGCGGTGTCGACCCGGCGAACACGGCCACCACTAGTCGACGCCATGACACCCGCCAGGCCCCGGCCAATGGCCGCACCACACCGTCAACAAGACGACCACCACGCAGCAGGTACAGGTCAACACTGACAGCCCGGGCCGAACGTCAGCGCCCTCCGGTAGCAGAGCGGCGAATCGTTGTTTTGACATATGGTATGCCATTGACAGTAATTTATTGACACATAATGTGTCAATAAATTTATAGGCCCTAGGACTATTTTTCTGTGTTTTGATTTTTCTTGAATTTTTTTCTTAGTATTATATAAAACATTAGGAACCGATTACCTTGCCTACATTTGGTACTCATGACGTTATAAAAACAGAAGCTGCTGTCACTATACACACCCATACCTCAATACCAACGCTCCCAAGTGTCAGCCCTCAATACCCACGCTGTCGGAAATTTCCAACACCCCAGATACTAATCTAACTAACCATACTAACAGAAATTCTAGAACATGATAGGGAAGATTGCGTCAGCCGCCACATGTACGCGGTTACTATTCCTTTGCCACTTGATAGAAACTCCGTCGTTAACCTGCTTTGATTTGCATTTGATTATCTTAGATACAGTTTAAGTAATGTTCATAGCAATTGAGAAGAAAAATATCGCATATAAATAAGCATTTGCCTCCTTTCATTGGCAAATTTGCACCAAAAATGTATGCCGTGAATGTCAGCTGATGAGGGGAGGGGGGCGAACCACGCAGGTGTTGTTGAGCACCCGGAGAGACAGGCAGACACATCGCCGTGCTCCCCAGATAAGCGCCATATTTGGGCTTATAATCTCAAGAAACATCTTTCATGGCGGTGCGAGGTGAGCAACAGAGTCCTGCCGTTGAATGGAATACCATGGATCAAGTTGTCGCATTCTCCATACACGAAAGGCCGCATCCTGGTTGTGGTATATTATATTTCCTTGTTATGAGCTCTTAACATTAAAATTTCAACCGGGTTATGAGGCAGAATTAATAACAAACCCCAGTAAGCCTTTCTCCCTTTCATTGGGTATCATTTCATGTGTTATAGTGCTAATACAGTAGGCTGTTGCAGTCGGTTCATTGCATTACCCCGGCAGATCTACGTTTGCGAGGTGAGGGTGCTACCGGTTCCAGCACGTTGGAGTTCAGGGTTTGAGTACATGATGCAGTGACCATAGAGTCAACATATACTGCATAAATCATCTGATAACTAATCTCTTGTTAATGGTGGGCCAGGAGGAAATCTTAAGTCTAGCTATGCTGAATTTTATAACTAATAAGTTGTAGTGTAGTCTACTAACTCTTTAACCCTCAGTTATCTATAAATATCATCATTGAATTTATTCAACATTTATGGATTAATTATTTCTGAGCATTCATGAGAATATTACCTCCGCATTATATGTAGACTAACATTATAGAATTTACCCCCCAAAAGATGTGTATGGGAATCACTTCACTTTAAACCAAAGTTTTACAGTTCACTTCTCATTTTTACTTCTCAGTTCACATTTACATTTTTATTCTGAATTAATTATCAAATTTAATATTATAAGATCCATAGGTCACTTTCTTAGAGCTCGTAACATTTTTTTATGGTCCATATGAATCTGTGACTGATATTATATGCTGGAGCAAATTTCCCCCTACACACGCTCCCATTGTCAGCCCTCAATACCAACGGGCCCAACTGTCATACCTCAATACCCACGCTGCCAGCTGTCATACCTCAATACCCACGCTGCCAGCTGTCATACCTCAATACCCACGCGCCCAACTGTCATAACACAATACCCACACTTCCAACTGTCATTCCTCGATACTCACAATCAAAACTGACAGCCTTCATTACCAACACTCCCAAGTGTCAGCCCTCAATACCAACACTCCCAAGTGTCAGCCCTCAATACCCACGCTCCCAAGTGTCAACCCTCAATACCCACGCTCCCAAGTGTCAACCCTCAATACCCATGCTCCCAAGTGTCAACCCTCAATACCCACGCTCCCAAGTGTCAACCCTCAATACCCACGCTCCCAAGTGTCAACCCTCAATACCCACGCTCCCAAGTGTCAACCCTCAATACCCATGCTCCCAAGTGTCAGCCGTCATTACCCACGCTCCTAAGTATCAGCATGTTACGGTATCGACACCGTCGCTGGAGTATGGAGTGTCGACTTCAGCGCCATCTACGGGTCTGCACTCCTACTCCCTGGTATCTGGTGCAACTTGGACAATGCTCTCTGTTGGTGGTGGCGTAACAGTGGTGATTGGCTCCGGTTTCCTGCCTCAATCAGAATGTGAGGTCGAAGATGATGACCTCTGGTGGGTGGCATATCGAGATCAGCGTCATCTAGGTTGTGGCTACAAGCATAATATCAATTCCTCCGTTAACGAGTGATATCGCAGGGCTGCCCAATGTATTGTCCATTTGGCTAATGACGTTTTTATGTCCACAGAGGTGACGTATGGAAGCGATTGAGTTGAGGAGAGCAGTTCACCATGGGTAGTGCACAAACTCTTAGGTTAGTCCTGCAAGAGGACTAAGTAGCCGCCGTCGATCCGAGCAGTGTGTGTGTTAGCTGCTGATAATGCAGTGTTTTTAAAGACCAACGTACCCGGGATTTGCTCGTTATAGTTACGGAAGATAGTGATGTGTCTATTGTGAAGTGCTGCTAGCAAGCTACTAGAGACTTCTGCCAGGGTGTTAGCTACCCCTGTATGTGTTAGTTTGGGACCCCTGTCAGCGTGTTGCTGAAGCCCTCTGCCAGTGAGTATCTGGAGAGCGAAGGTGGGGTGTATGCACATCGTGATAATGTGTGGGTAGGCTGGCCCTTGTAGAAGGTGAACACGCCAGTGTTTGCCAGTACGAGTGGATAACGTGTACCTGGAATGTGGCTTTACTGGGCTTGATGAACACTGTCGTTGTGTTGTGTTCTGCGTGAAAGAGTCGCCATTGTATAGAGATGTAGTTATACTTTAATATTATAATATATATATTGGTAAAGAAATTTGTGTATTGCTTATCTCCATCTCCTTATTTATGCATTGCACTACTACTTGACACAGCCAGTTCTCGAAATTTTACTACCGACTTGGAGTTGAATATAGGAAAAGAGGTTATAACAGCGAGAACCCAGTTACTGGCCCATAGTGACCGTAACACAGCTTTGATATCTTATTTAATGTGGTGTTCTTGAGAGTATCCTCATAATGCACCCAAAGTGTCAATCAGAGACTACTGATCACATGGCCCTGTATGTCCAGCCATCCTCTGTGATGGGGACATTTAGCATCGCGTAGCTAGTTCTAGACACACTCTGTACTCATCTTCATATAGTCTAGGTTAACTAGTTCTTGACACACTCTATAGTCCCCTTCATATAGTCTAGGGTAGCTACTTCTTGACACACTCTGTACTCCCCTTCATGTAGTCTAGGGTAGCTAGTTCTTGACACACTCTATAGTCCCCTTCATGTAGTCTAGGGTAGCTAGTTCTTGACACACTCTATAGTCCCCTTCATGTAGTCTAGGGTAGCTAGTTCTTGACACACTCTATAGTCCCCTTCATGTAGTCTAGGGTAGCTAGTTCTTGACACACTCTGTACTCCCCTTCATGTAGTCTAGGGTAGCTACTTCTTGGCACACTCTATAGTCCCCTTCATGTAGTCTAGGGTAGCTAGTTCTTGACACACTCTGTACTCCCCTTCATATAGTCTAGGGTAGCTACTTCTTGACACACTGTTACTTCCCTTCATATAATACAGTACATGTGCACATGTGTATATGTACCTATATGTTTTAATTAAATAAAAGTTCATACTATACAAAGCTACGCATAACTTTTTTGTTTAACTACGAAAAAAAAGTGAGAGGGGGAACAGTGTGAGAGGGGGGGAGAGAGGGAGGGAAACATCTTAGAAATGATCTAGCATGTTTCTTAGGAAACATTCCTAAGAAACATTTTAAGAATGATCTATCATGCTCTAGGAGGGTTCATCATACCTCTGGCATGGTCAATCATCCCCCTGGGATGATCCCTAATGCCCTAGAATGCTTCAGGATTCTCTTGGATGATCATTCATGCCCTGTGAGTGCCCGTAATATTCCTGAATGATTCACCAGACTGTGAGATGGTCCTTCATTCCTCACAATGACACTTGTTATTAAGACAAATAAGTCCATATATGACCAAATATTCACCATCACTGAAGGGTTCGGACGCTCTCCAGTATTATCTAGACAAATAACACACAAATAAATTGTTAAACAGACGAGGAAACTTGATGTTGATGGTCCGCCTCGCCGAGGAACGCTGGGAACGCCCAGTATTTTGTCCTCTTTCCGAAAGGTTCTGTCTGATAATGCTGGAAGTTTTAAATGAAAAACTTTTAAACTGTAAACACACATTTTCGGTTCCAATGACCGGGTTTTATTCATGGTATCAGAGTTAAAATCAACAGGAAATTCCATTGCCTGAAAGCTGGAATGAGAAAATCTCATTTGGTTGCCATTTAACGTCAGGGATGAGGATCCGGCTTGTACTCAGTGGTGGTACTCTGTACGGGGTGGAGTTGAGAGGTGGCTTGTACTCAGTGGTGGTACTCTGTACGGGGTGGAGTTGGGACGTGGCTTGTACTCAGTGGTGGTACTCTGTACGGGGTGGAGTTGAGAGGTGGCTTGTACTCAGTGGTGGTACTCTGTACGGGGTGGAGTTGAGAGGTGGCTTGTACTCTGTACGGGGTGGAGTTGAGAGGTGGCTTGTACTCTGTACGGGGTGGAGTTGAGAGGTGGCTTGTACTCTGTACGGGGTGGAGTTGAGAGGTGGCTTGTACTCTGTACGGGGTGGAGTTGGGAGGTGGCTTGTACTCTGTACGGGGTGGAGTTGAGAGGTGGCTTGTACTCTGTACGGGATGGAGTTGGGAGGTGGCTTGTACTCTGTACGGGGTGGAGTTGGGAGGTGGCTTGTACTCTGTACGAGGTGGAGTTGAGAGGTGGCTTGTACTCTGTACGGGGTGGAGTTGAGAGGTGGCTTGTACTCTGTACGGGGTGGAGTTGGGAGGTGGCTTGTACTCTGTACGGGGTGGAGTTGAGAGGTGGCTTGTACTCTGTACGGGGTGGAGTTGAGAGGTGGCTTGTACTCTGTACGGGGTGGAGTTGGGAGGTGGCTTGTACTCTGTACGGGGTGGAGTTGAGAGGTGGCTTGTACTCTGTACGGGGTGGAGTTGGGAGGTGGCTTGCCCAGTCTTCATCTTGAGCCACTCTGGCATATATACTAGAGCAAGGACTGCCATAGGATTGATTGACAGGCTGCTAGGAGTCAGATCCTCTTTATTATATATTTCATATTTATATACAGTTTTTGTAATTAGCAATAGAGTAGAGCCGGTCTTACCAGTAGAGTAGAGCCAGTCGTAGCAATAGAGTAGAGCCGGTCTTACCAGTAGAGTAGAGCCAGTCGCAGCAGTAGACTAGAGCCGGTCTTAGCAGTGGACTAGAGCCCGTCGTAGCAGTAGACTAGAGCCGGTCTTAGCAGTAGACTAGAGCCAGTCGTAGCAGTAGACTAGAGCCAGTCGTAGCAGTAGACTAGAGCCAGTCGTAGCAGTAGACTACACCCAGTCGTAGCAGTAGAGCCAATCGTAGCAGTAGAGTAGAGCCAATCGTAGCAATAGAGTAGAGCCAGTCGTAGCAGTAGAGTAGAGCCAGTCGTAGCAGTAGAGTAGAGCCAGTCGTAGCAGTACACTAGAGCCAGTCGTAGCAGTAGACTAGAGCCAGTCGTAGCAGTAGACTAGAGCCAGTCGTAGCAGTAGACTAGAGCCAGTCGTAGCAGTAGACTAGAGCCAGTCGTAGCAGTAGAGTAGAGCCAGTCGTAGCAGTAGACTAGAGCCAGTCGTAGCAGTTGACTAGAGCCAGTCGTAGCAGTAGACTAGAGCCAGTCGTAGCAGTAGACTAGAGCCAGTCGTAGCAGTAAAGTAGAGCCAGTCGTAGCAGTAGAGTAGAGCCAGTCGTAGCAGTAGAGTAGAGCCAGTCGTAGCAGTAGAGTAGAGCCAGTCGTAGCAGTAGAGTAGAGCCAATCTTAGCAGTAGAGTAGAGCCAGTCGTAGCAGTAGAGTAGAGCCAGTCGTAGCAGTAGAGTAGAGCCAGTCGTAGAAGAGAGAGATAGGGAGAGAGAGAGAGGGGGGGGAGAGAGAGGGAGAGAGAGAGAGGGGGGGGGGAAAGAGAGGGAGAGAGAGAGAGAGAGAGAGGGGGGGGGGGGAGAGAGAGGGAGAGAGAGAGAGAGAGAGAGAGGGGGGGAGAGAGAGAGGGGGGGGAGAGAGAGGGAGAGAGAGAGAGAGAGAGAGAGAGAGGGGGGGGGGGGGAGAGAGAGGGAGAGAGAGAGAGGGGGGATGGGAAGGCGGCATATGCTGATACGGAGATTGACAGGCAAACACATATGTACCCATAAATTATCATTCACATAATTTGCCTGGTTTCACTGAGCTCTACAGATAAGAGTTAACTATCTGGTGATAAGATTGTGAGCGCAAGCTTGTGTCCACCGTCCACGTCCCACTGCAGTTACAGCCACGGTGTTCACGGCTTCTTCCTTCCAGGGACACTAACTCTGCAACATGAGTCTTCCACGGACTCACTCTGATACACGAGTCCATTACTTGCAACCTGCCGTCAGTATGGTGTGTCCTGAACACCTTGTGGAGGTCACAGTGGTGGTGGTGCATTAGTCACCCAGCAGTGGTGGTGCATTAGTCACCCAGCAGTGGTGGTGCATTAGTCACCCAGCAGTGGTGGTGCATTAGTCACCCAGCAGTGGTGGTGCATTAGTCACCCAGCAGTGGTGGTGCATTAGTCACCCAGCAGTGGTGGTGCATTAGTCACCCAGCAGTGGTGGTGCATTAGTCACCCAGCAGTGGTGGTGCATTAGTCACCCAGCAGTGGTGGTGCATTAGTCACCCAGCAGTGGTGGTGGTGCATTAGTCACCCAGCAGTGGTGGTGCATTAGTCACCCAGCAGTGGTGGTGCATTAGTCACCCAGCAGTGGTGGTGGTGCATTAGTCACCCAGCAGTGGTGGTGCATTAGTCACCCAGCAGTGGTGGTGCATTAGTCACCCAGCAGTGGTGGTGCATTAGTCACCCAGCAGTGGTGGTGCATTAGTCACCCAGCAGTGGTGGTGCATTAGTCACCCAGCAGTGGTGGTGCATTAGTCACCCAGCAGTGGTGGTGGTGGTGATGATATATATTAATTAGGCAGTATATGTGATTGTAATTTTGCTGTGTGCAGCTTCGGAGGAAGTAATATAAAGACTGAAGACACTGCCAGGCTGGACAGTACCCTCACTTCACAAGCACCTAGACACTGCCAGGCTGGGCAGTGCCCTCACTTCACAAGCACCTAGACACTGCCAGGCTGAACAGTACCCTCACTTCACAAGCACCTAGACACTGCCAGGCTGGACAGTACCCTCACTTCACAAGCACCTAGACACTGCCAGGCTGGACAGTACCCTCACTTCACAAGCACCTAGACACTGCCAGGCTGGACAGTACCCTCACTTCACAAGCACCTAGACACTGCCAGGCTGGGCAGTGCCCTCACTTCACAAGCACCTAGACACTGCCAGGCTGAACAGTGCCCTCACTTCACAAGCACCTAGACACTGCCAGGCTGGACAGTACCCTCACTTCACAAGCACCTAGACACTGCCAGGCTGAACAGTACCCTCACTTCACAAGCACCTAGACACTGCCAGGCTGGACAGTACCCTCACTTCACAAGCACCTAGACACTGCCAGGCTGGACAGTACCCTCACTTCACAAGCACCTAGACACTGCCAGGCTGGGCAGTACCCTCACTTCACAAGCACCTAGACACTGCCAGGCTGGGCAGTGCCCTCACTTCCCCAGCACCAAGACACTGCCAGGCTGGGCAGTACCCTCACTTTACAAGCACCAAGAATGTGTAAGTTAATGGAACAATATGTTAGTGTTTCACCCTGAGACAATTTTCTGTGCATAAAACATAGAAAGATTTGCATATAAAATATTTCAGGTGCTGACACAGTGAAGAAAGAGATGTCCACAATGACTGCCAGATGAACAAAAGGGCATAGATAGAAACTTGAGAAATAGATGAGCAATACAGATGATTAACAATTGTTTTGTAGTTTAAGATTGATTAGTAATAAAATACTGTGAACTATGTGCAGGTTATAGAGCCAGCGAACTCCGAGCACAATTTCAAAAGTACATTTAAAAATAGAAATAGATAGTCATTGCATTAAACACCATAGTGTCGTCATTGTATTAGTGGTTACAGAGTCGGGGTCCAAAACTTAATCTCGACCCTACTGACGGAAATAGGTGAGTACACATCAAATTTGGAAAGAATTAACTCTATATTTCCGTCGCAGGCGCAAGATATTCTGTACTCTGGTTCCGGCGTAAGGTGACCCATCTGTCTGTGATTGTTAACGTGGCATTGTTCCTCTACCTCGTCACCACCTTAACTAGTCACAAAGTGTACAAGTGCCACACACTTGTACCCAAGTAAGTAGTTCTCTTTAACTGTACCGCAAGTGGTTAAAAACGATCCCGTGGTCAGGTCCCGTAGTACCTCCGAGGACAAAAAAAAAGGAATACAACATTGGTTACATGCAGGGTACACGGCTACTTGTCACAAGTTGTAGATCTCCTCCAGCTCCTCAGATGGCGGGCAGGAACCATGGATGCAGTGAGCATTTCCTCTCTGGATCGTCACACTAAGGTGCTAATATATATGACAGTGTCAGACCACGGAAGAAGAACTGAAATAGGAATTTCCTTACGTTCTTTCGTATATTAATATATATATATATATATATATATATATATATATATATATATATATATATATATATATATATATATATATATATATATATATATATATATATATGAGAGGGTATGCTATATCCGGTTGAGTGACGATAATGTGCGCCTTCATTACCACAACAGAGCCAGGTGTTTGGGTTCTGAGAGCCCTCCCAGGGAGAACACCAATCAACAGCCCACACCGCCCGTAAGGCAAAACACCTCCCAGACTTCATTCCCACAGAAAACTTATTAGAAGCTATCAAAGCAACATCAGCCAGAACCTTGCAACACATCCCTAAAGCAGCCCGCCCCCATGCAGCAGCCAAATTATCTGCCCTCCTGAGAAAGGTCAACGACTCTCCTGGAACGACCCAAGCATGGCACAGCCTCTTACTGTTTGGCAACATATGTCTAGCCACCCCTGCAAGGAGAGACAAGACCTTAGCTGCCTCAATCATCAAAGCTATAAATGATTTTCCCAGGGAGGACAACCAGGTGCGTCTTCCCACTCGTGCGAGAACACCCACGGCAGGAAGAGCAACAGTGCCATATCCGAGACATCAAAAATCAGAACATCAGTCACCAAGAAAATAGAAGAAGGAAACACTATTGGCGCAATAAGAGCCATCACCAGTGAGGACTCAATTGCCGACAGAGATGCCGCAACAGCTCAAGCCCTAAGGGAGAAACACCCACCCAGGGCTCCGCGTGAGGACGACATTGTACAAGTGGGGGCTACCGGAGCAGAACCTCTCTGGGTGGCTGAATCTGTGGTCCATAAAGCAGCCATGTCCTTCCCTACAGGATCAGCAGGTGGGTTCACAGGACTAAAACCCAACCACCTCAAGCAAATGCTCAACCCTGCACTGGGTGACATTGCAAAGAACCTCTTGGTGGAACTAACCAGATTCACCAACACATGTCTAGCTGGCAACATACCAGCGTCCCTAAGACCTATCTTTTTTGGAGCATCTCTCTGTGCTCTAAAGAAAAAGGATGGAGGGATCAGGCCAATAGCTGTGGGCAATTCTCTCCGGCGTCTCGTCGCAAAGGCAGCTGCAAGAACAGTTAGTGATGCAGCGGCCAACATGCTGAAGCCAAAACAGCTCGGGTTCGGCATTCCACAAGGGTGTGAGGCGGCAGCCCATGCAGCTCGAGTCTTCATCGCCAACATCACAGACGAAAAGGCCCTTATCAAGCTAGATTTCAAAAATGCCTTCAATTTGGTGCGGAGGGATGCTGTACTCCGTGCGGTTCATAGTCATTTCCCTTCCCTCTACCCTTTTGTACAATCATACTACAGTATGGACCTTAAGCTACTTTTTGGCGAACATGAAATTGACTCGCGAGAAGGCGTCCAACAGGGTGACCCCCTTGCTCCTCTCCTTTTCTGCTTAGTCATCAAACAAGTCACAGAGGTCCTGTCCAGCGAGCTTAACATCTGGTTCTTGGATGATGGTACCCTAGCTGGTTCCCAAGACTCCCTCCTGGAGGACATCAGAAAAATCCAGGAGCAAGGTGCAGTTTTAGGCCTCACCCTGAACCCTTCTAAATGTGAAATAATATGTTCCAACCAGGGCATCGTAGAGAGAATAGAGGGTCTTCTGCCAAATATCCATAAAACTAAACCTGAAGACAGCACACTCCTAGGAGCTCCCCTGGGGTTGAAAGCCATCGATGAGGTCCTTGATAAGAAAATCACCGACCTTAAGAGGATGGATGGGAGGATTGAGGATATTGATGCTCATGATGCACTCTACCTCATCACCAGATGTCTGTCCCTCCCCAGGTTAACCTACTTTCTGAGGTGTTCACCATCTTACAGCAGCCAAAAACTGAGTGAGTATGACCGGTTACTGAAATCAATGCTAGAAAAAGCCCTTAACCCTCTTGATGACCTACAGTGGAAACAAGCCTCTCTTCCCGTAAGACTTGGGGGCCTCGGAGTTCGAACAGCAACGCAAATCGCTGTTCCAGCCTTCCTGTCCTCCTTATCAGCATCCGACGACCTTGTGAAGGAAATTCTACCTGCCCACTTACATCAGCTGGCAGGTGTACATGATCCCAATTTTACAAGCCGTGCCACAGAGTGGGCCTCTCGTGCAGGCTCATCACCTCAACCACTATCCCCAAAAGCCCACAAGCAATCCAGCTGGGATGGCCCCATTGTAGACCAAGTTGCTGCAGAGTGCCTGGGTGCTGCAACAACACAACACGACATTGCTCGCCTCACAGCAGTAGCAGCCCCACATGCAGGGGATTTCCTGTTAGCAACCCCAATGTCGGCAACTGGCATGCGTCTCACACCACACGCCCTCCGAATTACTGTGGCCCTCCGCCTTGCTGCCCCAATCCACACCAGATATAGGTGTATTTGCGGCGAGGTGGTGGCTGACAGGTACGGCCACCATGGCCTACTCTGCCAAAGCAAAGGGGGATGGCACTCGAGGCACAGTGAAGTTAACGACATCATCAAGAGGAGCCTCACCACAGCTGGATGCCCAGCTGAAAGAGAGCCCCGTTACCTAACGCCCCGTAACTCTGATGCTCTTATTGGTCGCCCGGATGGTATCATAGTGAACCCCTGGAAGAATGGCAAGCAGTTGGTATGGGACTACACGTGCGTATCAACCCTGGCTAACACCTACATTAACCTCAGTGTTGCACAACCAGGTGGCGCTGCCACCCACAGGGAAGCAGCCAAATCCCGTAAGTATAGAGAACTGGATCACCACTACAATTTTGTCCCCATTGCTTCTGAGACACTCGGCGCCTGGGGTAAAAGTGCTACCAGTTTTTTGAAGGAACTGGGTTCTCGGCTCATTGAAACAACAAGGGACCCTAGAGATGCCAGCTTTCTTTTCCAGCGCCTCAGCGTGGCGATACAGAGGGGAAATGCGCACTACATCCAGGGTTCCTGCCCGCCATCTGAGGAGCTGGAGGAACTCGACAACCTATGATAACCATCTTTGTAACCTATATGTAACTCCTTTTTTGTAACAAGGTTCAAATAAAGCAAATATATATGTGTACATACCAAAGAATGGGGGTGGTAGGAGAAGAAAATATTAATGTTCAGTGAGAGACCACAAGGTCTCCTCTGAATACTTTTTATTTTCTTCTCCGAGGCTATGGGTCCCCACATTGGCACCAGAGGTGGTACCCTCACAAATTTTATATATATATATATATATATATATATATATATATATATATATATATATATATATATATATATATATATATATATATATATATATATATATATATATATATATATATAATATAGTGTGTGTGTGTGTGTGTGTGCAGAAAATCTACAAATGGGAAAGAGATGATGAACTTTTCGGCCGCTCAAGGCCAACACCAGACTAAGGGAAACAAAGGCAACTGGAAGCTGACCACCCATCCCCAGGATAATAATTACTCAGAAACAGGTATAGATTTAACAAATCCACAAGGGCCGTGACGAGGATTCGAACCTGCGTCCGAGAGCATCCCAGATGTTGCCTTAATCGACTGAGCTACGACATGGTCCTTGTGGATTTGTTCATTTGATGCATCACGCAATTGTGATTTCTGCGTGTAGTGTAAGGTATAGATTTGTTTGGGATAGTCAGAAGGATTAAGTGGTCAGAGAATAAGTATAAAAGGTTAAAGAAAAAGCCTCATAATATATGGTAATAATTTTGTATTGAGACATTTTAACCCTCCCTATCAGTTTTTTCTTAAGCTGTTTTGTAATACTGCATCTTAAAACTGGGTCAAGTTTGTACATACCAGTACTAACATTGAGAAGATATGAACATTGACTGGTTAGGGCAGACTCAATCAAATTCCGTTCCACAAAACCATTGCAATTGGTAATGCTTTTCGCTCCATCCCAATTAATAGTGTGATCACACAAACTTGTGTGTTGATACAATGCCTTAGACGTTTGGGTAGTTCTTATACTTTAAGCATGTTGGGACACACGCAATTGTAAGGATTTTCCTGTTAGTTCAAGGTGCACAGAGACACAATCATTCCAGGGCTTCGAAAACACACAACCTGCTGTACCAGGGGAATATTTTGTATTAATTAAATTGGACTTGATCGTACTATTCGTGAACACCAAATTGATATTAAGTTTCTTAAAAACCGGAGAACGTTTTTCAAGTCCCATCGCATAAGGTACCACGCTTAGCATGCCTGAACGAGCAATCCAAAAACATCTTAGGGTATTGTAAACTCTTCCCAATTTCATATAATTGCAGTTCCAGTTCTATAAACAGTTCCTCATTTTTTCCCTGACCAAGGATATTGTCACCTCATCATCTTCCTTCACAAACGTGGACACATTAGTGAGCAAGTATGATAACTACGATGACCAAGCTGTCACCTAACGCTTATCTTACTTCCCTCACAAGAATTTGTCAGGGGTTGACACTCACAGGAAGGGAGTCAGATAGCGGCAATGATATCTCTCTCTCCCGACAATACACTACACCTTCATATACACACAAGGCAGTCAAATACACAAGGCAGTCAAATACACAGAACAGTCAAATACACAGAACAGTCAAATACACAGAACAGTCAAATACACAGAACAGTCAAATACATATAAGAATTAAATACCCAAGTCAGTGAAATACATAAGTCAGTCAAATACAAAAGTTAGTCAAATGCACAAGGCAGTCACCCTAACGTGAAGTATCAAAGAGAAAATAAATTAGAACAATGTGGGGATACGAACCCTCGGCTTGGGTGCTCCCAAGGCGCGCACCTTACCTCTGGACCCCGACATTGTATAAGTTATATAAGCTGGCACTCCCCAGAACTTCTGGACAACTTATACCCGTGCCACCTCTTGGCTTACTTAATCTTCATAAATCAATCAATTCCACATGAGGTCTGCATGCCCCTACTGAGGCAGTCCTGGTTTGACATTATAGCCATCAGGCACCCTGGTATATGGCATATATCCCCCAAGCACCCTGGTATATGATATATATCCCCCAGGCACCCTGGTATATGGCATATATCCCCCAGGCACTCTGGTATATGGCATATATCCCCCAGGCACTCTGGTATATGGCATATATCCCCCAGGCACCCTGGTATATGGCATATATCCCCCCAGGCACCCTGGTATATGATATATATCCCCCAGGCACTCTGGTATATGGCATATATCACCCAGGCACCCTGGTATATGATATATATCCCCCAGGTACTCTGGTATATGGCATATATCCCCCCAGGCACTCTGGTATATGGCATATATCCCCCCAGGCACCCTGGTATATGGCATATATCCCCCAGGCACTCTGGTATATGGCATATATCCCCCCAGGCACTCTGGTATATGGCATATATCCCCCAGGCACCCTGGTATATGGCATATATCCCCCCAGGCACCCTGGTATATGATATATATCCCCCAGGCACTCTGGTATATGGCATATATCCCCCAGGCACCCTGGTATATGATATATATCCCCCAGGTACTCTGGTATATGGCATATATCCCCCAGGCACCCTGGTATATGATATATATCCCCCAGGCACCCTGGTACATGACATATATCCCCCAGGCACTCTGGTATATGACATATATCCCCCAGGCACCCTGGTATATGATATATATCCCCCAGGCACTCTGGTACATGACATATATCCCCCAGGCACCCTGGTATATGACACATATCCCCCAGGCACTCTGGTATATGGCATATATCCCCCAGGCACCCTGGTATATGACATATATCCCCCAGGCACTCTGGTATATGACATATATCCCCCCAGGCACTCTGGTATATGATATATATCCCCCAGGCACCCTGGTATATGATATATATCCCCCCAGGCACTCTGGTACATGACATATATCCCCCAGGCACTCTGGTATATGACATATATCCCCCAGGCACCCTGGTATATGATATACATCCCCCAGGCACTCTGGTACATGACATATATCCCCCAGGCACCCTGGTATATGACATATATCCCCCAGGCACTCTGGTATATGGCATATATCCCCCAGGCACCCTGGTATATGACATATATCCCCCAGGCACTCTGGTATATGTCATATATCCCCCCAGGCACTCTGGTATATGATATATATCCCCCAGGCACCCTGGTATATGATATATATCCCCCCAGGCACTCTGGTACATGACATATATCCCCCAGGCACCCTGGTATATGACATATATCCCCCAGGCACCCTGGTACATGACATATATCCCCCAGGCACTCTGGTATATGACATATATCCCCCCTGGCACCCTAGTACATGACATATATCCCCCAGGCACCCTGGTATATGACATATTAACCCCCAGACACTCTGGTATATGACATATAACCCCCAGGCACTCTGGTATATGACATATAACCCCCAGGCACTCTGGTATATGACATATAATCCCCAGGCACTCTGGTATAGGACATATAACCCCCTGGCACTCTGGTGTATGGCATATTAACCCTCAGGCACTCTGGTATAGGACATATAACCCCCCAGGCACTCTGGTATAGGACATATAACCCCCAGGCACTCTGGTATAGGACATATAACCCCCAGGCACACTAGTATATGACATATTAACCCTCAGGCACTCTGGTATATGACATATAACCCCCAGGCACTCTGGTATATGACATATAACCCCCAGGCACTCTGGTATATGACATATAACCCCCAGGCACTCTGGTATAGGACATATAACCCCCAGGCACTCTGGTATATGACATATAACCCCCAGGCACTCTGGTATATGACATATAACCCCCAGGCACTCTGGTATAGGACATATAACCCCCAGGCACTCTGGTATATGGCATATTAACCCTCAGGCACTCTGGTATAGGACATATAACCCCCCAGGCACCCTGGTATATGACATATAACCCCCAGGCACTCTGGTATATGACATATTAACCCCCAGACACTCTGGTATATGACATATAACCCCCAGGCACTCTGGTATATGACATATAATCCCCAGGCACTCTGGTATAGGACATATAACCCCCTGGCACTCTGGTATATGGCATATTAACCCTCAGGCACTCTGGTATAGGACATATAACCCCCCAGGCACTCTGGTATAGGACATATAACCCCCAGGCACTCTGGTATAGGACATATAACCCCCAGGCACACTAGTATATGACATATTAACCCTCAGGCACTCTGGTATATGACATATAACCCCCAGGCACTCTGGTATATGACATATAACCCCCAGGCACTCTGGTATATGACATATAACCCCCAGGCACTCTGGTATAGGACATATAACCCCCAGGCACTCTGGTATATGACATATAACCCCCAGGCACTCTGGTATATGACATATAACCCCCAGGCATTCTGGTATAGGACATATAACCCCCAAGCACTCTGGTATATGGCATATTAACCCTCAGGCACTCTGGTATAGGACATATAACCCCCCAGGCACTCTGGTATAGGACATATAACCCCCAGGCACTCTGGTATAGGACATATAACCCCCAGGCACTCTGGTATAGGACATATAACCCCCAGGCACTCTGGTATATGACATATAACCCCCAGGCACTCTGGTATATGACATATATCCCCCAGGCACTCTGGTATATGACATATAACCCCTAGGCACTCTGGTATATGACATATAACCCCGAGGCACTCTGGTATATGACATATAACCCCCAGGCACTCTGGTATATGACATATTACCCGCAGGCACTCTGGTATATGACATAACCCCCCCAGGCACTCTGGTATATGACATATAACCCCTAGGCACTCTGGTATATGACATATAACCCCTAGGCACTCTGGTATATGACATATAACCCCCCAGGCACTCTGGTATATGACATATTACCCCCAGGCACTCTGGTATATGACATAACCCCCCCAGGCACTCTGGTATATGACATATTACCCCCAGGCACTCTGGTATATGACATAACCCCCCCAGGCACTCTGGTATATGACATATAACCCCTAGGCACTCTGGTATATGACATATAACCCCCAGGCACTCTGGTATATTACATATAACCCCCAGGCACTCTGGTATATGACATATAACCCCCAGGCACTCTGGTATATGACATATAACCCCCAGGCACTCTGGTATATGACATATTTCCCGCAGGCACTCTGGTATATGACATATAACCCCCCAGGCACTCTGGTATATGACATATTACCCCCAGGCACTCTGGTATATGACATAACCCCCCCAGGCACTCTGGTATATGACATATAACCCCTAGGCACTCTGGTATATGACATATAACCCCCAGGCACTCTGGTATATGACATATAACCCCCAGACACTCTGGTATATGACATATAACCCCCAGGCACTCTGGTATATGACATATACCCCCAGGCACTCTGGTATATGACATATAACCCCCAGGCACTCTGGTATATGACATATAACCCCCAGGCACTCTGGTATATGACATATAACCCCCAGGCACTCTGGTATATGACATATAACCCCCAGACACTCTGGTATATGACATATAACCCCCAGGCACTCTGGTATATGACATATAACCCCCAGACACTCTGGTATATGACATATAACCCCCAGGCACTCTGGTATATGACATATAACCCCCAGGCACTCTTGTATATGACATATAACCCCCAGGCACTCTGGTATATGACATATATCCCCCAGACACTCTGGTATATGACATATAACCCCCAGGCACTCTGGTATATGACATATTACCCCCAGGCACTCTGGTATAGGACATATAACCCCCAGGCACTCTGGTATATGACATATAACCCCCAGGCACTCTGGTATATGACATATAACCCCCAGGCACTCTGGTATAGGACATATAACCCCCAGGCACTCTGGTATATGACATATAACCTCCAGGCACTCTGGTATATGACATATAACCCCCAGGCACTCTGGTATATGACATATAACCCCCAGGCACTCTGGTATATGACATATAACCCCCAGACACTCTGGTATATGACATATAACCCCCAGGCACTCTGGTATATGACATATTACCCCCAGGCACTCTGGTATAGGACATATAACCCCCAGGCACTCTGGTATATGACATATAACCCCCAGGCACTCTGGTATATGACATATTACCCCCAGGCACTCTGGTATATGACATATAACCCCCAGGCACTCTGGTATATGACATATAACCCCCAGGCACTCTGGTATAGGACATATAACCCCCAGGCACTCTGGTATAAGTCATGGTAACATCCGTCATGTACTCCAGCTCCAAATACACAAGGAAGTCACACTAAGGCAGGGCTTCAGATGGGGACTCTTGCCTGTTATATATTATTACAAGTAATGTTGAGACAAAGAAGATATTACCATATTATTTCTTCTTGTATATCAGTCAAAATTATTAAGGATAAAGAAAGCTTGTGTTGCTGCGTGTGTGTGTGTTTGTGAGGCTGTGTGTGTGTGTACTCACTTGTACTCACCTGGCTGTGCCTGTGTTGCTGCGTGTGTGTGTGTTTGTGAGGCTGTGTACTCACTTGTACTCACCTAGCTGTGCCTGTGTTGCTGCACCTGTGTGTGTGTTTGTGAGGCTGTGTGTGTGTGTACTCACTTGTACTCACCTGGCTGTGCCTGTGTTGCTGCGTGTGTGTGTGTTTGTGAGGCTGTGTGTGTGTGTACTCACTTGTACTCACCTGGCTGTGCCTGTGTTGCTGCACCTGTGTGTGTGTTTGTGAGGCTGTGTGTGTGTACTCACTTGTACTCACCTAGCTGTGCCTGTGTTGCTGCGCGTGTGTGTGTGTTTGTGAGGCTGTGTACTCACTTGTACTCACCTAGCTGTGCCTGTGTTGCTGCGTGTGTGTTTGTTTGTGAGGCTGTGTACTCACTTGTACTCACCTAGCTGTGCCTGTGTTGCTGCGTGTGTGTGTGTATTTGTGAGCCTGTGTACTCACTTGTACTCACCTAGCTGTACCTGTGTTGCTGCGCCTGTGTGTGTGTTTGTGAGGCTGTGTACTCACTTGTACTCACCTAGCTGTGCCTGTGTTGCTGCACGTATGTGTGTTTGTGAGCCTGGGTGTGCATATACTCACCTGTACTCACCTAGTTGTGCTTGCAGGGTTGAGGACCGGCTCTGAAGCCCGCCTTACGACTGTCAGTAATTCATTGTAATAATTGTTTCCATTTTTTTTCCTTATCATATTTACATTTAAAGCTGTATATCGGATTGTCTTTGTCAACATCTTTGGCCCATTGTTCCTTTATATCCTCTCGTTCTTGTGAGTCTCACTTCAAACATTTCTTCTATATCTACTTTATTATTTACACCTAGTATTTTGTACATCATTATCATGTCTGCCTTACTCTTTATTTCTTCTAATGCAGTCTTTCTTCTTAGCTCAGTCCCTTTGCTCTGGAACAAGCGATGTTGCATAACTTAGGATTTTTTCTAGTTTTGTATTTCTTTAAGTATGGGGTTCCATGTTGGGACAGCATACTCATGAATAGGTCTCACCAAATATGTATAAAGTGATTGTGCATGGTATTAGCATGGTAGCATGGTATTAGCATGGTAGCATGGTAGCTGTTTTTTGTTTAGTTTGTTTGTCCAAGTTTCTAACATACAACTTATGGTGTGCCAGTATGGCATATGCTGCTCTCGTTACCCTGCTGATGTGTGCCTCTGGTGTTTGGTCTTGGCCTTAAGTCTTTCTATTTTTCAATAGAAAGATGTTCCACTCGTTTGGAAAGTAGTCTTCCCTTTGTTTTGTACTCCAGTTGAGGTTTTCATACCTCATTTCCTATTCTCATAACCTTGCATTTGTCAGGGTTAACATCTAGAAGCCAATTTTCAAATCATCGCTGGAGATTGTCTTGATCATCTTACAGTTGTGATAGTGTGTTGTGTTCGTGTCCTGTTGCGTGCATGTAACCATTATAACATGTGCGTTAGTAACACATTGTACTAAAATAAACTCACCATTTGCACACTGCCACAGAATAAATCTCAGCGAGGAGTCCCCACAGCGGCGTCCCGACACTGCGACTACATTAACCCTGCAGGAGAAGATGTACGGGGATGCCGGGGAGTGCGTGAGTGGAGGGTTGAAGCCATCCGTGTACCAGAGGGGAGAGTACTGGGTCCTGGAGAACTACATCCCCGCCCTCCGCACCTTCCCCTGTAACCAGTCCATCACCTACACTACCCACGCTGACTACACCTTCCTTCACAACCTGGAGCCCCTCACCTCTCGCTGGCAGGTCTGTACCTCACACTGTGCCTCACCTCCCGCTGGCAGGTCTGTACCTCACACTGTGCCTCACCTCCCGCTGGCAGGTCTGTACCTCACACTGTGCCTCACCTCCCGCTGGCAGGTCTGTACCTCACACTGTGCCTCACCTCCCGCTGGCAGGTCTGTACCTCACACTGTGTCTCACCTCCCGCTGGCAGGTCTGTACCTCACACTGTGCCTCACCTCCTGCTGGCAGGTCTGTACCTCACTCTGTACCTCACCTCCCGCTGGCAGATCTGTACCTCACACTGTGCCTCACCTCCCGCTGGCAGGTCTGTACCTCACACTGTGCCTCACCTCCCGCTGGCAGGTCTGTACCTCACACTGTGCCTCACCTCCCGCTGGCAGGTCTGTACCTCACACTGTGCCTCACCTCCCGCTGGCAGGTCTGTACCTCACACTGTGCCTCACCTCCCGCTGGCAGGTCTGTACCTCACACTGTGCCTCACCTCCTGCTGGCAGGTCTGTACCTCACCTCCCGTTGGCAGGTCTGTACCTCACTCTGTACTTCACCTCCCGTTGGCAGGTCTGTACCTCACACTGTGCCTCACTTCCCGCTGGCAGGTCTGTACCTCACCTCCCGTTGGTAGGTCTGTACCTCACACTGTGCCTCACCTCCTGCTGGCAGGTCTGTACCTCACACTGTGCCTCACCTCCTGCTGGCAGGTCTGTACCTCACACTGTGCCTCACCTCCCGCTGGCAGGTCTGTACCTCACACTGTGCCTCACCTCCCGCTGGCAGGTCTGTACCTCACACTGCCTCACCTCCCACTGGCAGGTCTGTACCTCACACTGTGCCTCACCTCCTGCTGGCAGGTCTGTACCTCACACTGTGCCTCACCTCCCGCTGGCAGGTCTGTACCTCACACTGTGCCTCACCTCCCACTGGCAGGTCTGCACCTCACACTGTATCTCACCTCCCACTGGCAGGTCTGTACCTCACACTGTGCCTCACCTCCTGCTGGCAGGTCTGTACCTCACACTGTGCCTCACCTCCTGCTGGCAGGTCTGTACCTCACACTGTGCCTCACCTCCCACTGGCAGGTCTGTACCTCACACTATGCCTCACCTCCCGTTGGCAGGTATGTACCTCACACTGTGCCTCTCCTCCCACTGGCAGGTCTGTACCTCACACCGTGCCTCACTTCCCACTGGCAGGTCTGTACCTCACACTGTACCTCACCTCCCGTTGGCAGGTCTGTACCTCACACTGTGCCTCACCTCCCGCTGGCAGGTCTGTACCTCACACTGTGCCTCACCTCGCGCTGGCAAGTCTGTACCTCACACTGTGCCTCACCTCCCACTGCCAGGTCTGTACCTCACTCTGTGCCTCACCTCCCGCTGGCAGGTCTGTACCTCACACTGTGCCTCACCTCCCACTGGCAGGTCTGTACCTCACTCTGTGCCTCACCTCCCACTGGCAGGTCTGTACCTCACACTGTGCCTCACCTCCCACTGGCAGGTCTGTACCTCACACTGTGCCTCACCTCCCACTGGCAGGTCTGTACCTCACACTGTGCCTCACCTCCCACTGGCAGGTCTGTACCTCACACTGTGCCTCACCTCCCACTGGCAAGTCTGTACCTCACACTGTGCCTCACCTCCCACTGGCAGGTCTGTACCTCACACTGTGCCTCACCTCCTGCTGGCAGGTCTGTACCTCACACTGTGCCTCACCTCCCACTGGCAGGTCTGTACCTCACACTGTGCCTCACCTCCCACTGGCAGGTCTGTACCTCACACTGTGCCTCACCTCCCACTGGCAAGTCTGTACCTCACACTGTGCCTCACCTCCCACTGGCAAGTCTGTACCTCACACTGTGCCTCACCTCCCACTGACAGGTCTGTACCTCACTCTGTGCCTCACCTCCCACTGGCAGGTCTGTACCTCACACTGTGCCTCACCTCCCACTGGCAGGTCTGTACCTCACACTGTGCCTCACCTCCCACTGGCAGGTCTGTACCTCACACTGTGCCTCACCTCCCGCTGGCAGGTCTGTACCTCACACTGTGCCTCACCTCCCACTGGCAGGTCTGTACCTCACACTGTGCCTCACCTCCCACTGGCAAGTCTGTACCTCACACTGTGCCTCACCTCCCACTGGCAGGTCTGTACCTCACACTGTGCCTCACCTCCCGCTGGCAGGTCTGTACCTCACACTGTGCCTCACCTCCCACTGGCAAGTCTGTACCTCACACTGTGCCTCACCTCCCACTGGCAAGTCTGTACCTCACACTGTGCCTCACCTCCCACTGGCAGGTCTGTACCTCACACTGTGCCTCACCTCCCACTGGCAGGTCTGTACCTCACACTGTGCCTCACCTCCCACTGGCAAGTCTGTACCTCACACTGTGCCTCACCTCCCACTGGCAGGTCTGTACCTCACACTGTGCCTTACCTCCCGCTGGCAGGTCTGTACCTCACACTGTGCCTCACCTCCCGCTGGCAGGTCTGTACCTCACACTGTGCCTCACCTCCCACTGGCAGGACTGTACCTCACACTGTGCCTCACCTCCCGCTGGCAGGTCTGTACCTCACACTGTGCCTCACCTGCCGCTGGCAAGTCTGTACCTCACACTGTGCCTCACCTCCCACTGGCAGGTCTGTACCTCACACTGTGCCTCACCTCCCACTGGCAGGTCTGTACCTCACACTGTGCCTCACCTCCTGCTGGCAGGTCTGTACCTCACACTGTGCCTCACCTCCCACTGGCAGGTCTGTACCTCACACTGTGCCTCACCTCCCACTGGCAGGTCTGTACCTCACACTGTGCCTCACCTCCCACTGGCAGGTCTGTACCTCACACTGTGCCTCACCTCCCGCTGGCAGGTCTGTACCTCACACTGTGTCTCACCTCCCACTGGCAGGTCTGTACCTCACTCTGTGCCTCACCTCCCACTGGCAGGTCTGTACCTCACACTGTGCCTCACCTCCCACTGGCAGGTCTGTACCTCACACTGTGTCTCACCTCCCACTGGCAGGTCTGTACCTCACACTGTGCCTCACCTCCCACTGGCAGGTCTGTACCTCACACTGTGCCTCACCTCCCACTGGCAGGTCTGTACCTCACACTGTGCCTCACCTCCCACTGGCAGGTCTGTACCTCACAGTTAGTTAAGTTTTGGGTTCCTATTTACTACTAAGGAAAAGCCGCATCAGGTGCAAGCAAATGTTGCCAACCGTCTCGACCTTGGTGGTAGTCGCTCCCGGGACCATTCGCTTCATCCATCCATCAACCTCCACCATCCTATATGCAAAACTTTTCCATTAACCTGCATTAGAGTAAATACGACAATGGTGCAGGAGCCGAGTACCACAGGCAAAGGTTCTCCCGTGAGAAGCGAGGCGTCTCCTCCAGGGTGGAGCTGACACGCCCTCCCAGAGTGTCCTTGTGTCCGCTACTGGCAGGCACTGATGCTGGCAGACTTCACAGACCCAGCGTCCTGTAACGCTGTATTTTATGTGCTGATATTGCTTCATTAGTTTAACATTCCTTAGAACAAAGTATTTTTGTACCCGTGAGTGTGGCGGTGTACGCTCCTGGGCCTACACTCACAGGTGTTGGTGTTACAGGGACCCGTGAGTGTGGCGGTGTACGCTCCTGGGCCTACACTCACAGGTGTTGGTGTTACAGGGACCCGTGAGTGTGGCGGTGTACGCTCCTGGGCCTACACTCACAGGTGTTGGTGTTACAGGGACCCGTGAGTGTGGCGGTGTACGCTCCTGGGCCTACACTCACAGGTGTTGGTGTTACAGGGACCCGTGAGTGTGGCGGTGTACGCTCCTGGGCCTACACTCACAGGTGTTGGTGTTACAGGGACCCGTGAGTGTGGCGGTGTACGCTCCTGGGCCTACACTCACAGGTGTTGGTGTTACCAGGGACCCGTGAGTGTGGCGGTGTACGCTCCTGGGCCTACACTCACAGGTGTTGGTGTTACAGGGACCCGTGAGTGTGGCGGTGTACGCTCCTGGGCCTACACTCACAGGTGTTGGTGTTACAGGGACCCGTGAGTGTGGCGGTGTACGCTCCTGGGCCTACACTCACAGGTGTTGGTGTTACAGGGACCCGTGAGTGTGTCGGTGTACGCTCCTGGGCCTACACTCACAGGTGTTGGTGTTACAGGGACCCGTGAGTGTGTCGGTGTACGCTCCTGGGCCTACACTCACAGGTGTTGGTGTTACAGGGACCCGTGAGTTTGTCGGTGTACGCTCCTGGGCCTACACTCACAGGTGTTGGTGTTACAGGGACCCGTGAGTGTGGCGGTGTACGCTCCTGGGCCTACACTCACAGGTGTTGGTGTTACAGGGACCCGTGAGTGTGGCGGTGTACGCTCCTGGGCCTACACTCACAGGTGTTGGTGTTACAGGGACCCGTGAGTGTGGCGGTGTACGCTCCTGGGCCTACACTCACAGGTGTTGGTGTTACAGGGACCCGTGAGTGTGGCGGTGTACGCTCCTGGGCCTACACTCACAGGTGTTGGTGTTACAGGGACCCGTGAGTGTGGCGGTGTACGCTCCTGGGCCTACACTCACAGGTGTTGGTGTTACAGGGACCCGTGAGTGTGGCGGTGTACGCTCCTGGGCCTACACTCACAGGTGTTGGTGTTACAGGGACCCGTGAGTGTGGCGGTGTACGCTCCTGGGCCTACACTCACAGGTGTTGGTGTTACCAGGGACCCGTGAGTGTGGCGGTGTACGCTCCTGGGCCTACACTCACAGGTGTTGGTGTTACAGGGACCCGTGAGTGTGGCGGTGTACGCTCCTGGGCCTACACTCACAGGTGTTGGTGTTACAGGGACCCGTGAGTGTGGCGGTGTACGCTCCTAGGCCTACCCTCACAGGTGTTGGTGTTACAGGGACCCGTGAGTGTGGCGGTGTACGCTCCTGGGCCTACCCTCACAGGTGTTGGTGTTACAGGGACCCGTGAGTGTGGCGGTGTACGCTCCTGGGCCTACCCTCACAGGTGTTGGTGTTACAGGGACCCGTGAGTGTGGCGGTGTACGCTCCTGGGCCTACCCTCACAGGTGTTGGTGTTACCAGGGACCCGTGAGTGTGGCGGTGTACGCTCCTGGGCCTACACTCACAGGTGTTGGTGTTACAGGGACCCGTGAGTGTGGCGGTGTACGCTCCTGGGCCTACCCTCACAGGTGTTGGTGTTACAGGGACCCGTGAGTGTGGCGGTGTACGCTCCTGGGCCTACCCTCACAGGTGTTGGTGTTACAGGGACCCGTGAGTGTGGCGGTGTACGCTCCTGGGCCTACCCTCACAGGTGTTGGTGTTACAGGGACCCGTGAGTGTGGCGGTGTACGCTCCTGGGCCTACCCTCACAGGTGTTGGTGTTACAGGGACCCGTGAGTGTGGCGGTGTACGCTCCTGGGCCTACCCTCACAGGTGTTGGTGTTACAGGGACCCGTGAGTGTGGCGGTGTACGCTCCTGGGCCTACCCTCACAGGTGTTGGTGTTACAGGGACCCGTGAGTGTGGCGGTGTACGCTCCCGGGCCTGACTTTAACATCGCCATCAAGACCATCATCTACCTCAGAGACTGTGTCTCCCAGAACATCAAAAATCAAGTCACGTTTCACATCATCTTCAACGACTTACATACTCCGATGGTAAGCATCAGCGACTGTCCTCGCTGTTGTTCCTCGTGGTCTCTGTCCTCGCTGTTGTTCCTCGTGTTCTCTGTCCTCGCTGTTGTTCCTCGTGGTCTCTGTCCTCGCTGTTGTTCCTCGTGGTCTCTGTCCTCGCTGTTGTTCCTCGTGGTCTCTGTCCTCGCTGTTGTTCCTCGTGGTCACTGTCCTCACTGTTGTTACTCGTGGTCTCTGTCCTCGCTGTTGTTCCTCGTGGTCTCTGTCCTCGCTGTTGTTACTCGTGGTCTCTGTCCTCGCTGTTGTTCCTCGTGGTCTCTGTCCTCGCTGTTGTTCCTCGTGGTCTCTGTCCTCGCTGTTGTTACTCGTGGTCTCTGGCCTTCTGTCTCGCTCCTTGTCCTGTAATTCTATCCTCTTATTTATTTTTATCTATATTCATCTCAACTGAATTCAGGCATCTATTTAAGGACACAAGCCACAAGAATCTATACCTGGATTGTACTTGGATGGGGTTATGAGAGGTCATCTACTCCCCAAGCCCGGCCCTGACTTGTGAGAGCTTGGTCCAACAGGCTGTTGCTTGGAGCGGCCCGCAGGCCCACATATCCACCACAGCCCGGCTGGGGTGGCACCTCTTGAAGAAAACTATCCAGTTTTTTCTTGAAAACGTCCACGTTTGTTCCGGCAATATTTCTTATGCTCGCTGGGAGTATGTTGAACAACCGTGGACCTCTGATGTTTATACAGTGTTCTCTGAATGTGCCTATGGCACCCCTGCTCTTCACTGTTTCTATTCCGCATTTCCTTGCATATCGTTCACTCCAGTATGTTGTTATTTTCCTGTGTAGATTTGGGACCTGGCCCTCCAGTATCTTCCACGTGTATATTATTTGATACCTCTCTCGTGTCCATTTTAGGGAGTACATTCGGAGAGCTTTGAGACGATCTCAATAATTTAGGTAAGTTATCGTGTCTGTGTATGCTGTGTTTGTTCTCTGTATTCTCTCTATTTCAGCAATCTCCCCTGCTCTGAAGGGAAAAGTGAGTATCAAGCAGTACTCCAGACGGGACAACACAAGTGATTTCAATAGTAAACCATTGTGATGGGATCCCTGGATTTGTAGGTTCTCGTAATCCATCCAATAATTTTTCTTGCTGACGCAATATTTGCTTGGTTATGTTTCCTAAACGTTAGTTCGTCAGACGTCATTATTCTCAAATCCTTTACAAGTTGCTTTCCTACTATGGGCAGATTTGATTGTGTTTTCTATCCTGTATTATGATTAAGGTCTTAATTTTTACCTTGCCTGAGTACCTGGATTTTATCACTGTTAAACATCATGTTATTTTCTGCTGCCCAATCGAAAACTTCATTAATATCCAATTGTAGTTTTTCAATATCTTCAACATAAACTTTTGTCTATATCATACGAGAATTAGAAAAAGCAGTGATGCAAGGACTGAGGTACAGAGATTTTAACTTTGTTTGGACTCGATTTTATTTGGTTGACTGTTAGTCAACCAAATACCAGCTATTCCAAATACCATCAACTTTACCAGCTATTCCAACTGACTTCATTTTGTGTGCTATCACTCAAAGGTCACATTTATGGAATGCCTTTGCGAAGTCCGTGTATACCACATCCGTATTCTGTTTTTCTTCTAATGCCTCAGTGATTTTCGTCGTAGTGGTCAAGTAGGTGCGAAAGGAATGATCTTTCAGCTCTAAATCCATGTCGGCCTGAGTTGTGAAGGTCATTTGTTTCCATGAAACTGGTGACCTGACCCCTGATCACTCTCTCAAATATATTTATTGTATGGAACGTTATTGAAACTGGTCTACAATTCTTAACTAATTATTTACTCTTTTCCTTGTGTTGAGGGGAGCAAATTTGTCTACTGATTTAAGCGCATTTGTTATCCCCCCTGAGTCCAAGCTCTTCTTCCACACTATAATGCCGGTGCTACTGGCACTTTGCATTTCTTGGTAAATATTTAATTCAATGAGTCTGAACCCAGGGTTGAATGCATGGGCATGTTGTCAATTTCTCTTTCAAAATCTGCGGCGTTCGAGTTGATATCAGTTATATTCTCAGGGGTTTGAATATCACACATAAGGAAGCTGACCAGATATACTTTCATGCTGGTTTATTGCGGTGATAAACATGTCCTTATACCGGTTTTTTCAGAATTTCACTAATTCCTGTGTCGTCCTCTGTGTAGAAACTTCACTTGTAAGAATAGGTCCAATACTGATTGAGGTTTTAGCTTTTGATTTCGCATATGTGAAGAAATATATATTTTTTTATCTACTGTATGACTTTCTGTTTTAATTGCATTTGTACAACCTGATACGAATGCTTCAGTCTCTGCTCGACTTCCTCCATCTCCATGTTTAAATTATTTCTTCTCTGTAGGGATTACCGTCTGCTTAAGCATTTCCATTAATTTTTCCCTTCTTTTGTAGTGTCGTCTGTGTTCTCTTTCTACGTTGGTCCTCTTTGTGGCTTTCCTTTAAGGAACTTGTTTCAGACAGACTTTATATGCTTCTGAAGTCAGTTGTTCTGCTCCTTGTGTAGGATTTGTATTACATAGAACAGTTTCCCAGTATGTTCCCTGTTTATTTTTTTCCAGCCTTAGCTATTATTATTATTAAAATGAATTTACTGAATAACCCCTCTTGATTAATCACTGTTTTAGGCCTATTATGAGTATTGATGTTGTTTGCACTTCAATGAGCTTGTTATCTATGTGGTATCTGAAATTGTAATGTCCCTTATTATGTATTCATTATTTGTGAAGATCAGATTTTGAATATTCTCGTTCATAGTTGGCTCTGTTATCAGCTGGGTGAGTGAACATTTGTCACAGAATCTAAGTAGTTGTCTAATGTGTAGTTGGTTATGTCCAGATAGATTTGCTGGTAAAATATTATTCTTTGTTATTCTCTATTTTAGCCTTAGACTAGACATATTAGGCATATCGATACGATGGAATGTCTGCTTGTCTCTGTTCAAAGTTGGAGGCCAGACGCTGGAGGCTAGTCTTACCCAAATCTGCGGGGAAATTGGTCTGGGATACGGAACAGACATAGGCTGTGTGAGGTAGGCCTATGTTAAATTCTTTAAGAAGTTATAGTAATTAATAGTAAAGACCCTACAGTTGTTTCAGTGCTTTTAAATTAAAAAAATCTGAGGGAAACGGAAGAGTGAGAGAAGGGGGAGGAGCTGGAAGGGAAGGGAGGGGATGAGGGAAGGACAAGGCGAGGGAAAAGAGTGGATAAAGAAAAGAAATTATGAAAAATAAAAGAAAATATGAGAAACTCATTTAGTGCTTCTTAATGATAAATTTTCTGAGAGGCAGGAGAGCGAGGGAAGCAGAGGGTAATGGGGGCAGGACGAGGGCAGGGACCAAGGGGAGGGAGACGAGGAGTCAAGGGCAGCTAATCTTAGGTAGGAAACAGGATGGAAGGTGAGAAGGGGAGGAGACCTGGGTGAAGCAGGACACCCCTTCTAAATAAATAAATGGAAATATCTTCTCTGTTCGAGGTTGTAGAGGGAGGGGTGTAGGTGGGGGTGTAGGGACACGGGGGGAGGGAGTGGTGAGGGGTAGCGTGAGAAGGAGAAGAATGGTAAAGATAGGGAAGAGGGAGAGGGGAGAGGGAAGAGTGTGTCCCGATAGTAACAACACATGAACTATGTGTCTCCATAGGGACGACATAACGTGCCGTTCGATTTTTACCTACACGAATTTTCAATCATTTTCAGAATAATGCTTCACATGCCTTCACATGCTTCACAATCAATTATATTGCTTAATATTTCACACATTGTGGTTGGGGCCACTGGTGGGGCCGCAGGTGCCGCCGACGGAGGAGCTGCTGGCGAGGGAGAGCGACTGTGAGCAGCAGCAGCTGGCCAACTTGACGTCGAGGGCCTCGTACCGTCACCAGCAGGGCCTCTTGTACCCCATCAACGTGGCCAGGAACACCGCAAGGCAAGCCGCCCGCACCTACTTTGTCCTCCCTTCAGACATCGAGCTCTACCCTTCCATCAACTTCATCCCTGGTGAGAGACACACGGAGGAGAGAGAGAGAGAGAGAGAGAGAGAGAGAGAGAGAGAGAGAGAGAGAGAGAGAGAGAGAGAGAGAGAGAGAGAGAGAGAGAGAGAGAGAGATAGAGATAGAGAGAGAGAGAGAGAGAGAGAGAGAGAGGGGGGGGGGAGTAGTCTTCACATTGATCATGGGAACATGTATTTCAGAGTTCTTCAAGCTGTTGAGTGAGCAAGACGTGACGTCGTACAGCAAGGCTCGCGTGTACATCCTGCCAAGTTTTGAGATCAAGTCACATATACCAGCTCCAGCGACGAGGGCCAGTCTCGCCCAGCTTGTCGCAGCTGGAGCCGCCGCCCCACTCTTTACTACTTCCTGTAGAAGTGTTGTTAATACCGACTGGTTGCAGGTAACATCACGTCGGCTCCCTGTACCTGCAGTTTGTTATCTATGGAAAGGTTTTCAAGTAATACCATGTAAATATCCAGGAATATCTCGACAAGCTGGGACAAAAGTGTATCACGTATTGACTCATTTGTCCTAGACCTCTTGTCCGTGGGCGTTTTCTTGTCATTATTTTGAACACTTTCGTCTCAGTTCAGCCACAGTCCATTTGCCCGTTAACGGACCACGCAAGTGTACGCTCCTACTACAATTAGAAGAGGCACACACGCAAAAAAATTCCGTTTTCCGATAGTTGTCTTCAGATGTCACGAGCATTGCTCAAGACAAACAATATATGTGACATCACAACCAACTCTCCTGAAAAGCTTGACGTGACCGCCATGATGTACACGTCTACGCTTCTCTCAACCCAACACACACGGGAAGAACCGTACTAGTGTCTCTTGTGTTCAATCCCATCATCACGCTACTTGAAACTTATAACTATATTACTGCATTTCACTCATTACCTTAAAACACCTCTTTTAAATTCAACTATAATAATGCATAGTTTAAAATATACCAAAACAAAATACCCTAATATCGTTCTTTTCTGGAAGGACTGGCTCAGCCACTCTGAGGAGTCAGGACTCTCGGTCTTCCATGTGGAGCCAAGTGGACCACTCTACTATAGGTGGGAGCCCGTCTACGTTGGCACCAACGACCTGCCTCTCTACGACGAGCGGCTCTACAGAGAGGGCAAAAGGGATAAGATTTCTCAGGTGAGTTCTCTATCTAAATTTGGACTGCCCAACAAATTATAATATCGAAAACATCGAAGTATTATACTTTAATATTATTATTAACATTGCCAGTAGGAATAATAATTCTTCAATATGTGGTACAATTATGGTACATGTTGGCTGTATAAACATGAAGCTCGTAATCACCTAGTTGTATTCACCTAGTTGTGCTTGCGGGGAAGGAGCTCTGGCTCTTTGGTCCCGCCTCTCAACCGTCAATCAACTGGTGTATAGATTCCTGAGCCTACTGGGCTCTTATCATATCTACATTTGAAACTGTGTATGGAGGCAGCCTCCATCACATCCCTGCATTCCATCTGTTAACTACTCTGACACAGAAAAAAGTTCTTTCTAACGTCCCTGTGGGTCATTTGGGTACTATGTTTCCACCTGTGTCCCCCTGTTCGCGTACCACCCGTGGTAAACATTTTATCTTTATCTACCCTGTCAATTCCTCTGAGAATTTTATAGGTAGTGATCATGTCTTCCCTAACTCTTCTGTATTTCAGTGTCGTCAGGTTTAGATCCAATAATCTTTCCTCGTAGCTCATTCCTCTCAGCTCGAGGACTAGCCTGATGGCATACCTCTGAACCCTTTCTAACTTCGTTTTGTAATTGACTAGATGTGGACTCCAGGCTGGAGCCGCATATTCCAGTATTGGTCTGATATATGAGGCATACAAGGTTCTGAATCATTCCTTACACAAGTTTTTGAAGGCAGTATCAATGTTCACCAGCCTTGCATACGCCGCCGGTGTTATTCTTTTGATGTGGGCTTCTCTCTTCCTGAGTCCTGAAGGTTTTCCTCTCCCAGCTGATACCTTGTGGTTTCCCTAGTGCTCCCTACGCCTATCTTCATCACTTTTCACTTGCTTGAGTTAAATTCTAGTACCCATATGTTGGATCATTCCATCGGTCTGTCCAGGTAATCCTGTAGTCTCTTGCTGTCATCCTCTGTCATAATCCTTCTCATAATTTTAGCATCATCATCATCATACATTGAGAGGAATAAGTCTATACCCTCTCGAAGATCATTCACATATATCAGAAACAAGAGAGATCTGATTACAGAACCCTGTGAGACTCCGCTGGTGACACCACGCCAGTCTAAGGTCTCACCCCTCCTCACAGTAACTCTCTGCTTCCTGTTGTTTATTTACTCCCTTATCCATTGGAGCACCTTACCACCACTTACTCCAGCTTGTTTCTCCAACTTATGGAACAGGCTCTTATAGGGTACTGAGACAAAACTTTCTGATAGGCGAAGCAAATACAGCCTGCCCATCCTTCTCTTTCTTGCTTAATGCTTGTCGCTAGGTCATAGAATTCTATTAAACCTGTGAGACACGACTTGTCCTCCCTAAACCATGCTGGTGGTGTCCCTTCAAAGTCCCTTCTCTCCAGATGTTCTACAAGGCTTTTCTCATGATCTTTTCTATCACCATTAGTCCAACAGCCTTAGTCACGTCTAGATCGAGCAGATACCTCCTAATCTCATCTCTGGGAATTTCAATATCTTCCAAGTCTGCTTGGTCTATCGCCAGCCCTTTTAATTCAGGGACTTCTCCTTGCTCTGTTGTGAAGACCACCTGGAATCTCATGTTGAGTTCTTCACACACCTCTTTGTCATTCTCTGTGTGCCCATCCTCTCCCTTTTTTTCAGTTTCATTATCTGTTCTTTCACTGTTGTTTTCATCCTGATGTTTCTGTATAGCAGTTTTGGTTGTGCCTTGGCTTTATTTGCCATGTCATTTTCAAACTGCCTCTCTGCTACTCTCCTCACACTGAGGTACTCATTTCTGGCTCTCTGATATCTCTCTCTGCTCTCTGGTGTCCTGTTATTTCTGTTCTTTCCCCATGCCCTTGTGCTTAGCTTCTTGCTGTCTTACATGCCTGATTTAACCACGGATTTCCTTTTTACCTTTCGTTTCTTTCTTTCTGGACTGTGATTAACCTGTGTTCTGCCTCCTGACACTTCTGGGTGATGTAGTTCATCGTGCCTTGTACAGACTTTCCTCTGAGCTGTTTCCCATAGTGTTACTGTTAGAAATTTTCTAAGCTCATCATAGTTTCCCCTTCGGTATTCCAGCCTTTTACTTTTCGGCCCATTCCTTGGATGGTTTAATCCTACTTCCACCAGTTACTCAAATGTTAGGACACTGGTCACTCATTCAAAGGGGGGGGGGGGGGGGGGGGTGTTCTGATTTGACTTCCCTAATGTCTGACTCGTTCAGGGCAAATACCAGATCAAGTTTGGCTGGTTCATCATTTCCTTCATCATCCCATTGGCCTCCATGCCTTCCTTATCAGCAATGTTGTGTGTTGCTATCAATACGGAGACGTGTATTGATAGTAACACACAACGCCCTCTCTGACGCACTCTGTAAACGCACTCTTTAACTTGTATACATCATTTGGTTCATATCATTCATTCTCATTATTCCCTCCATCAGCACCTTGTGTATTTACTCTCATATGCTTGTACAATGTTGAGAGTTGAGAGAGAGAGAGAGAGAGAGAGATAGAGAGAGAGAGAGATAGAGAGAGAGAGAGAGAGAGAGAGAGAGAGAGAGAGAGAGAGAGAGAGAGAGAGAGGGGGGGGGGGGGGGGGGGGCAGTGAGAATGGTGAGGGGGAGATGAGAGGAAGAAGGGAGACATTTTGTGGGAGACGGGGAGAGAAAGGTGGGGAGAGTGAGAGAGAGGGACAGTTGGAGATGGGGAGATGGAGAAATGGGAGGAGAGTAGGTGATTGGGAATGAGTGAGGTGAGGAGGATATAGGAAAAGGGTGAGAGGGCGTATAGAGGGGATACTGGGAGACAGGGAAAGAGTGAGAGGGGTAGTAGGAAGACCCGGGCAGGGCCGGGTATCCCATCAGGTATATAACATGCTGTTCATATGTTCATATACACACACTCGATGTTGGACGCTGACGCGGGTGTGCGCGCGCAGATGTACGCTCTCTGCGCCAGGGACTACGACCTCCACATTCTCAACAACGCCTTCGTGGTGGGCAGCGCCGACATCCTGAAGACGGAAGTCTTCCGTAGCGACGTCAAGCAGCTCTCCCTCACTGTGGAGGAAGTCATGCCTGAGCTCACCATACTCTTTGGCCTCAGTCACAAGTGCGCAACTTTATTGGGGTAGAGAATGTATGCGAAAAATAAAACATAGATTAAAATTAAATAATATACAAGAGTCTGGTAGTTGAATTTTGTTATTTCTTTTTTACTTTACTAGGAACAAGTATGGACCATTAAAAATAAATATTTTCCATTTTTTAATACCACAAGGAAGCCTATATTAGCGTCTTAAGCTTTTTATGAAGAAACTCTGACGATCTGAAGCCTTTGTTTATATTTACTTCAAGCACACAAAATATTCTTGTTACAGGAAAGTTGACAACTCTTCCCTTCTTGTATATATTTGTTTGTTAAGGAAACTTAAGGCAAAATCAGAATAAAAGATTTAAGAAACCCAGAAGTATTATACTGTACTAACTTATTTATATCAGGAAACCAACAAAAAAATTATCATCTTCGCTGTTAAACTTTTGGCTACGACGTTGTTTACTTCAACATTATATTAAAGTATATATATATATATATATATATATATTAAAGTATAAATATATTAAAGTACACATATATTAAGGAATACATATATTAAAGAATACATATCCTTGTAGCTTTAATCCAGCCTTGAGTATTTGTTTCACACGCTACACACTTGTTTTTGTTCTTAATATTTGGGATTAACTGTTTGTAGATGTTCGAAGGACCACAAGACCTAACCAATATCTTACAGAAATGTTTTAAACACCAAATAAAACAAAACTGAGTATAACACTTTTTGCTGTTTTCTTGATTTGTTCAGAAGTCATCCACAGAGTCGCTCTTATAGTAATTATTATTCATTTTGTAAGCAACGCACCCTCCTACTGTCCACTATACGTGGGTCGTCCTCTCCGGAACTCTCCCTCCCTATTTCACCCGGCTTCTTTTCCCTCTTCCTTCATACTCCTTCCCCTCTTACCCTCTTTCCTCTCTCTTCTCTCTCATCTCACATTTTCCCCTTCTCCCCCACTCTCCCTCTCCTCCATATTTCTACTCTCCCCTCCAACCTCGAACAGACATTACAGTTTATACATTTAGAAGGGATACCTGGCTGCATCTGGGCCAATTCCCAATCTCTTCACTCCGTTTTTCCACTCCACCTTGACCCATCGTTCTCATCCCCTTGGTCCTCTCATCTTTCCCCGCTCTCAGAAAATTTATACTGAACCCAGAAAACAATTTTAGGTTGCCACAACGTATCTAGAAAGTGTTTTAAAGTATTGGCAACGTTTGTTTTCACGCATTAGATGCATAATTTTGTGTGGATGTAAATAAGTTTCTAAAACGTATTGCACGTAACGTTGCCTAAAAACAAAATTGAAACCTTGTGGCAACCTTAAATGTTTCATAATCGTAGTTTTTTATTGCTGTTATTTCTATAAATGTAGAAATATAAAAGTATATTTCTACATTTAGTAAAATGAAACAAGGTCATAATAAAGGTTAATTCATCATTTTTACTCATACTCTTAGGAAGAGGTCGAGGAGGAAGAATTCCAGGCAAGAGGATGAGGTCGAGGAGGAAGGAGGAGGTAGAGGAGGAAGTTAAAGAGGACGTTGAGGAGGAGGGCGAGGAGGAGTAGGGCGAGGAGGAAGGAGGAGGAGGGCGAGGAGGAAGAAGGAGGAGGAGGGCGAGGAGGAAGGAGGAGGGCGAGGAGGAAGGAGGAGGCCGAGGAAGGAGGAAGGAGGAGGGCGAGGAGGAAGGAGGAGGGCGAGGAGGAAGAAGAAGAGGAGAGCGAGGAGGAAGGAGGAGGAGGAGGGCGAGGAGGGAGAGGGAGGAGGAGGCGGGTGAGGAGTAAGGAGGAAGGCGGGAAGGAAGGAGGAGGAGAGCGAGGAGGAAGGAGGAAAAGGAGAACAAGGAGGAAGGAGGAGGAGGGCGAGGAGGAAGAAGGAGGAGGAGGGCGAGGAGGGCAAGGAGGAAGGAGGAAGAGGGCGAGGAAGAAGGTGGAGGAGGGCAAGGAGGAAGGAGGAGGAGAAGGAGAGCGAGGAGGAAGGAGGAAAGATGAGGAAGAAGCAAGAGGGCTAGGAAGAAGGAGAGCGAGGAGGAGGGCGAGAAGGAATAGGAAGTCGAGGAGGAAGGAGGAGTAGGAGGGCAAAGAGGAAGGAGGGCGAGGAAGGAGGAGGAGAGTGAGGAGGAGGAGGGCGAGGAGGAAGGAGGAGGAGGGCGAGGAGGTGGGCGAAGAGGAAGGAGGAGGAGGAGGGCGAGAACGAAGGAAAAGGATGTCGAGGAGGGAGGAGGAAGAGGGCGAGGAAGATGGAGGAGAGCGAGGAGAGGGAGAGAAGGAAGGAATAGGAGGGCGAGGAGGAAGGAGGAGAGCAAGGAGGAAGAAGGTGGAGGAAGGAGGAGGAGGGCGAAGAGGAAGGAGGAGGAGGAGAGTGAGGAGGAGGAGGGCGAGGAGGAAGGAGAAGGAGGGCGAAGAGGAAGGAGGAGGAGAGTGAGGAAGAGGAGGGCAAGAAAGAAGGAATAGGAGGTCGAAGAGGAAGGAGGAGGGCAAGGAGGAAGCAGTAGGAGAGCGATGAGGAAGGAGGAAGAATTCCAGGTAAGAGGATGAGGTCGAGGAGAAAGGAGGAGGTCGAGGAGGAAGGAGGAGGAGGGCGAGGAAGAGGAAGGAGGAGGAAGGTAAGGAGGAAGGAGGAGGAGGAGAGCGAGGAGGAAGGAGGAAAAAGGAGAGCGAGGAGGAGGAGGGCGAGAAGGAAGGAATAGGAGGTCGAGGAGGAAGGAGGAAGAGGTCGAGGAAGAAGAAGGAGGAGAGCGAGAAGGAAGGAATAGGAGGGCGAGGAGGAAGGAGGAGGAGGAAGGCAAGGAGGAAGAGAACGAGGAGGAAGGAGGAGGAGGGCAAAAAGGAAGGAGGAGGAGGGCGAAAAGGAAGGAGGAGTTGGAAAGGTAGGAAGGTTGCGGAGGAGGAGGTCGAGGAGGAAGGAGGAAAAATTCCAGGTAGAAGGATGAGGTCAAGGAGGAGGAGATCGAGGAGGAAGAAGGAGATCAAGGAGGAAGGAGGAGGAGGAGGTCGAGGCAGAGGAGGAAGGAGGATGAAAAAGAGGAAGGAGTAGGTCTAAGAGGAAGGAGGAAGAAGAAGGAGAGGAAAGGAGGAGGGGTCAAGGAGCAAGACGTCTGGGGGGGGGAAAGGGGGGAATTAGATAATGGAGGAGAAGAGGAGGGGGAAGAATAGCAGGGGTAGGAGTAGTACAGGTAAGAGGGGGGAAGAGAAGGCAGGGGCTGAGCAGGGGGAGGGGTAAGAGAAGGAAGGGGAAGAGCAGGGGGAGGGGTGAGAGAAGGAAGGGGTAGAGCAGGGGGAGGGGTAAGAGAAGGAAGGGGAAGAGCAGGGGGAGGGGTAAGAGAAGGAAGGGGAAGAGCAGGGGGAGGGGTAGGAGAAGGAAGGGGAAGAGCAGGGGGAGGGGTAAGAGAAGGAAGGGGTAGAGCAGGGGGAGGGGTAGGAGAAGGAAGGGGAAGAGCAGGGGGAGGGGTAGGAGAAGGAAGGGGTAGAGCAGGGGGAGGGGTAGGAGAAGGAAGGGGAAGAGCAGGGGGAGGGGTAAGAGAAGGAAGGGGTAGAGCAGGGGGAGGGGTAGGAGAAGGAAGGGGAAGAGCAGGGGGAGGGGTGAGAGAAGGAAGGGGTAGAGCAGGGGGAGGGGTAAGAGAAGGAAGGGGTAGAGCAGGGGGAGGGGTGAGAGAAGGAAGGGGAAGAACAGGGGGAGGGGTAAGAGAAGACAGGGGCTGAGCAGGTGGAGGGGGTGATGGTCACTACGTGAGGGTATAAACACTGGCCCACCACCCGGGTGATGGTCAGCTGACCCTCGCCTGGTGGACCCTCACCACAACCGTCGCTGCCTCACCAATCTGCATGTTCACTTAATAATATTAATTTAATTTATTAGTAAAATCAGAGATAAATTAATGTAAAACATTATTATCTGATTCTTTATTTTTCTTGCTGTATTTGATGAAGATGAACACACCATAGTCATCTACCAAGACATGCCTGTTTAATCCAGCGCCCTAACACGTCATGGCAACTGTGTAGGCCTATAGTGTACATGCCCCAGCCGTCACACAGATCCCGTTACACTCCCTCCCCACCTTCCTCTCTTCCCTCCTATCCTCTTCCCCTTCCTCCTTCTCATTCCCTTTCTCTTACCCCTCACCTATTCCCCTCCTCTTTCCCTTCCTTCACATCCCCTCTTCTCTTACCCCCTCCCCACTCCTCATCCCCCTTCCCTTACCCCTCCCCCTCCTCCTCCCCCTTCTCATACCCCTACCCCATTCTCTTTCCCTTTCTCTTACCCCCTCCCTTCTTTCCCCTCCTCTTCCCCTTCCACCTCATTTTCATCCTCCTTCTCTTCCCCATCCTCCCCTCCTCCTCATCCACCCTTCTCTTACCCCTCCCCCCCTTATTACCCCCTTTTTTTACCCCTCCCTCTCCTCTTCCCCTTCTCTTACCCTTCCTCTCTCCCCCTCCTCTTCCCCTTCCTCCTCATCTCTGTCTGTTATCCCTCCTTTTCGTCGTCCTCCTCATCCCCCCTTCTCTTACCCCTCCCCCTCCTTACCGCCTCGTTCTCTTACTTCTTCCCCCTACCCTCACCCCCTCCACTTCCCCTTCCTTCTCATCCCTCTTCCCTCACTCCTCTTCGCCCTCCCCCGTTTACCTCTACTACTTCTACCCCTGCTATTCTCCCCCCTCCTCTTCTCCTCCTTCACTTAGTTCCCCCCTCCCCGAGGTCCTCCTCCTTGCACCTCCCCCCTCTTCCTCCTTCCCCCTCCCCCCTCTTCCTCCTTCCTCCTAGACCTACTCCTTCCTCCTCTACCTCATCCTCCTTCCTCCTCATTCTGTTCCTTACTCCTCGCCTTCCTCCTCCTCCTTCCTCCTCGCCCTCTTCCTCCTTGCCCTCCTCATTCCACCTCTCCTTCCTCCTCGCCCACCTGCATCCTCCTCGCCCTCCTCCTCCTCCTTCCTCCTCACCCTCCTCCTCCTCCTTCCTCCTCGCCCTCCTCCTTCCTCCTCGCCCTCCTCCTCCTCCTTTCTTCCCGCCCTCCTCCTTCTCCTTCCTCCCTGCCCTCCTCCTCCTCCTTCCCCCTTGCCCTCCTCCTTCTTTCTCCTCGCCCTCCTCCTCCTCCTTCCTTCTCGCCCTCCTCCTTCCTCCTCGTCCTCTTTCCTCCTCGCCCTCCTCCTAATTCCTTCTTCCTCCTAACCCTCCTCCTCCTTTCTCCTTGCCCTCCTCCTCCTAGCCCTCCTCCTCCTTTCTCCTTGCCCTCCTACTCCTCGCCCTCCTCCTCCTCCTTCCTCCTTGCTCTCCTCCAATATATAAGACAACAAAACGTTTTCAGATTCTTTCACACCACTTTCCAGCAACATTTATAATTTATATCAATTATTTTAGGGAATAATACATAAATTATATATTTTAACATGATATTAGTGTTTAGTGGAATGCATAAGGAGTCAAATTGTGTTAAAAAGAGCGATTTTTAGAAAAATTGGAAAACTACTTTTTTCTGATCATAGAATAACTAAATGTATTTTGAAGGTTTCATTCAGCCATTAAATATCATTCACAATTTATTAATGAATTTTACAAAAAACATCATATATTTTATATTTAAACATGTAGAAACTATTTGTAATACATTAGGAACAAAATAGTTGTAGAAAAACAATTTATTATAAAACCTTTGTGTTTGGATTTTTGGATTAAAAGTTTCTCAAATGCTCTCCTGCACCATTCTCAATGCAAATCATTCCTAAACCTATTGGAAGAGATAGACGAACGTTTTCTATACGATTTATGGTTGCTGGGAAGCAGTGAAAATACTGTATGAGTCCTCTTAAAAATTATTACAATCACTCAAACTCTATGGGAAGCACACCACATATATCATACGTGACTCCGTGTCATTAGTATGTCTCTAGCTTTGCTAATATTTCTTGAAGCATTTAACTTGGGCCAACCTCGACCAGCCTATGTCCGTTCCATACCCACACATCATTCACCCTGCAAAGTTGGGTGAGACTAGCCTCTAGTGTCTGGCCTTAGACTGACATAGATCCTCTCTTATATTGACAGAAAACACAAATATACAGCAACATTTATCCTAGAACTGAGAAGAATGAAGTATAGTGAAAGCCTCGGATGGCTCAATATTGTCACAATGTAAAAAAAGACATAACAAAATGCCAAATTAGGAGAGGACTGGACAACATTGAGGTACAAGTTGGTTGCATCCCTCATGGGCTCCATCATCCCGTTGTTCAAGTATTCCTGACACACAAAATGGTTCATATTTACTCTTACTATCAGTCTTTTATATTAATGTTTACTGTTATGGTGTGGTTGGCGTCGGAGCTCGTGATGTAACAAACTAGGTTTGTTGTAAGAAATTACTCAGTATAGACTCTCATAGACATGGGGACCGCGTAGTCTTGAAAGTTTGGAGTAAGACAGTACTCGACCTGACTCGGCAGAGGAAGGTCATCCCTCCAGGGATTAAAGGGATTAGCGTTTAAGATTACAAGATGGCTGGTCCTTGTATGGCTGGTATTAATGCAACATATAATGAATATTTCGACAAAATACAGGAACAACTATTTGATTAAGTATGTAGGCTAGGCCAGCATGAAGGTAGAGGTTGAGATCAGGGTTCATACACCGTCATTATGAAGTGACGTCATGAGTAGGAGGTACTAAGTCGGTGGCCGCTTATGACGTAGTTGAGGCACGGGGGTCAAGGTGGTTGACATGACCACAATCTCCCATATTTAAGTAATTTGTAATGTACAAATTCAGTTCACTAGCCAATATTGTAATTGGAAATAGCCTTTCCCTAAGATGCCTGTACAATTACCATCAGTGTTCAACCATCTGGGTTATTCACTACATAGAGATTAGTTGTTCAATTTAAACCCTGCTTAGTAAATGTAGTAACCAAGCTGAGTGATACTAGCCTAGGTCAGTCCTTAGCTGGGTACAAGTGATGAGTGTGGTTTTGGGCAGCAACTGAAGAGGTCAACCATTCTCACCTCTCCAGAGATCAGCACTCCATTGGCTGGTCTTCTTAGATTAAGGTAAAAGTTGCAGTGAAGTTTAGTAGAGTAATCTCATGTCTGCTGCCTCTATAGGAAACAAAGTTCATTTAGAGAGTGATAGTTAAGGAGTGCTTATTATTTTACATTTCTTAGCTTTTGATAATAAACTCTGTTAAGACTTTCCCGTTCGTATTTTTGAATATCTCCATCAATGATATTATGTACTTATTGTTCCGGCCGTGGTCTCTTCGAGTCTGGGTTATTGGAATGAATCAGTCTGAATCCTACAAGCAAGTTTGCTATCATAACTCCCAAATATAGCCCTTTGTTTTGTTTGAGTAATTCCCACACTTAACATAAATTCATCCCCCTTTTCCCAGTAATTTGGGGATTAAGCCCCAAGGGTTAAATGTTTGATTAATTGGTCCAGACCCCAATTAATTGACAGGTTTGGTTAATTGTCTGGTGGTGGCAGTGTAAAGAGATCCCTTGAATTGGCTAGCAAGCCTGGTACGACGTCACGTGTCTGTAGAATCTTAGCTGGTCGAGCGGCTAAGACCACTTGGCATGGGACTCAGCTGAGAGTTAGCTCTGGGGTCCTTAGAATTAAGCTTAAGTAGGTAAATTACGGGCGGGGTAAAGGACAGACCAGAGCCAATACTACATCCCGTTTTACAATGGTAGCAACGGTGTTTTCAATAATTTATTAAAATTTATTGAAGCCTCACGTGTCTGTCTATTCGGTTATACTGCATGGTGAGAGTTCAGCCAGGGGGCCACGCGCTAATGTTCGCGGGAATCCTATGTACACCTTAACCCCTCCCCCATCCTATTATCCCCCTCTGCCAGCCACCATGCCTGGTGGCGGCCTTACTCCCTCCTCTAATTCCTCACCTTCCACCATCGCTACTCCTCACTCCTCCACTTCCCCGATTCCCCTTCCCCCCCATTCCCCTTCACCCCTTACCTCCCCTCCCGGTGTTGAATCTCTAGTATTAGCTTGTAGTGGAAAGCGGGCAGAGACTTGTGCAGTACACGGAAGAGGAAGGGAAGTATAACCCCAGGCAACATGAGTTTAGAATCCGCAGAGGGGGGCCCATACAGCTATAGCCCTAATCTACGAGCATATAGCCAACGCAGTGTCGAAAAAAGATCAGTGTAATATAGTGCTTAGAGTCGTTTCGAAAGCCTTCGACAAAGTGTGGCACACACGCCTAAAATATAAGATATCTGAACTAGGACTTCCTGAGAGATTTACTGCTACTCTCTGCAGCTTTATAGACAATAGAACTGCTAGGCTTAATATTGGCAGCTACTTGAGTGATGTAATAGAACTGAAAAGTGGAGTACCACAAGGAAGCTGCCTCTCCCCAACTCTATTCAACATATATATACAGCTGACCTACCTCAACCCCAACATGGAGAATACATCACATACGCTGACGATGTCACCCAAATAGTTACCAGTTGCGTTGCTCCTGGGAGTAGGGGTTCGAGTCACTTTTGGGGTGTGAGTTTTCAGACATATATATATATATATATATATATATATATATATATATATATATATATATATATATATATATATATATATATATATATATATATATATATATATATATATATATATATATATATATGGCCTGCACTGTGGAAAATCGGGTGGTTGGCACACTAGACACGACGAAGTCAACGACATCATTAAAAGAAGCCTTGCCTCTGCTCAGTGTCCAGCGGAGAGAGAGCCCCGCAACCTACTGAACCGTGACTCTGTTAGCTTTGCCGGCCGACCAGACGGAATCACACTGCGTCCGCGGAAGGGTGGCAGGCAGTTAGCATGGGACTATACTTGCATATCCACCCTGGCAACGACATACATCACCCTCTCTGCCGGCACGGCAGGAGCCGCAGCGACACACAGAGAAAAACAAAAGTCAGTCAAGTACAGGCAATTAGATCAAAGGTACAATTTCGTTCCAATAGGGTCTGAGACCCTAGGCCCATGGGGTGAGAGTGCAAGAAGGTTTCTTAAGGATCTTGGTTCCAAGCTCATTGACACCACAAGAGACCCTAGAGCAGCAAGTTTTCTCTTTCAGCGCCTCAGTGTCGCGATCCAGAGGGGAAATGCCCGCTGCATCCTCGGTTCCTGCCCGGCGTCGGAGGAGTTCGAGGAAATCTACAGCCTCTAGGAAGCGAACTTTTTCTTGTGTCCTCTTAATGTTCATTTTTTGTATAAAATCAGATATGTAACTGTATAACCTTGCATAATAAAGTGTACATCATAATAAAAAAAAAAAAGGGGGTGGTAGGAGAAGTGAACACTCTTTCGTATTCAGAGTTAAATGTCAAGTTTTTCCCTGAGTGCTCTGTGTTCCCTTCTCTGAGGCTGTGGGTCCCTATAATTACACCAGTGGTGGTACCCCCCTATATATATATATATATATATATATATATATATATATATATATATATATATATATATATATATATATATACATACATACATATATATGTCGTACCTAGTAGCCAGAACTCACTTCTGAGCCTACTATGCAAGGCCCGATTTGCCTAATAAGCCAAGTTTTCATGAATTAATTGCTTTTCGACTACCTAACCTACCTAACCTAACTTTTTCGGCTACCTAACCTAACCTAACCTAACCTATAAAGATAGGTTAGGTTAGGTTAGGTAGGGTTGGTTAGGTTCGGTCATATATCTACGTTAATTTTAACTCCAATAAAAAAAAATTCACCTCTTACATAAGGAAATGGGTTGCTTTATCATTTCATAAGAAAAAAATTAGAGAAAATATATTATTTCATGAAAACTTGGCTTATTAGGCAAATCGGGCCTTGCATTGTAGGCTGAAAAGTGAGTTCTGGCTACTAGGTACGACATATATACATATATATTTGTGTATATATATATATATATATATATATATATATATATATATATATATATATATATATATATATATATATATATATATATATATATATATATATATATGTCGTACCTAGTAGCCAGAACGCACTTCTCAGCCTAATATTCTAGGCCCGATTTGCCTAATAAGCCAAGTTTTCCTGAATTAATATATTTTCTCTAATTTTTTTTCTTATGAAATGATTAAGCTGCCCATTTCATTATGTATGAGGTTAATTTTTTTTTATTGGAGTTAAAATTAACGTAGATATATGACGGAACCTAACCAACCCTACCTAACCTAACCTAACCTATCTTTATAGGTTAGGTTAGGTTAGGTAGCCGAAAAAGTTAGGTTAGGTAGGTTAGATAGTCGAAAAACAATTAATTCATGAAAACTTGGGTTATTAGGCAAATCGGGCCTTGCATATTAGGCCGAGAAGTGCGTTCTGGCTACTAGGTACGACATATATATATATATATATATATATATATATATATATATATATATATATATATATATATATATATATATATATATATATATATATATATATATATATATATATATATACAACTAACACAACACCTATACCCCCTATTAGACTATTTTACAGGAACTTCTTTTCCACAGCTCATAAAACAGAGGAAAGGGTCCTGAAAGATATTGTTAATAGAAACGTTATCCCTACAGACAAAAATCAGAGGATACAACTGACGATTTACTATAAAACCAGAAAAACGGCCAGCCTACTCATGAGAAACTCTCCAGACACGAAACAGAACGCTTTAAAAGAGACTAACGTCGTCTATGCCTTCAAATGCCCACTTGGGGACTGTAAGCTCCAAAAAACCCAGTATATAGGCAAGACAACAACATCTCTTTCTAGGCGTTTAACGATGCATAAACAACAGGGCTCCATTAAGGAACATAATCTCTTCCCATAACCAAACCATCGCCAGAGAAATCCTAGTAAACAACACAGAAATCATCGATAGATACAGCAATAGCAGGCGGCTTGACGTTTGCGAGGCACTACACATCAAGAAGTCAACACCAGCAATCAACAGCCAATTATTGCACAACTATATTCTACCCACCTCAAGACTCCGCTCCAATATAGAAGCATCAAGAAATATGGACCAATAGGCTTTCTACAAACACTTCTATTCAATACCCATTGTTTCTGTTCTGTCTTGTGTTGATACTTTTAATACCCTATTAATATCCTCTAGTGTTCTGTCTTGTGTTAATGCCACATCATCCTTCCCACCTCACTCAAATGTAATGCCACATCACCCTTCCCACCTCACTCAAATGTAGATATAAAATCAGGGAAACGCAAGTTCTAATCAGTTGTGTATTTGTGAAGTCTTTGAAAATGTAATAAGTTTTACGAAACGCGCCCGTGTCGCGTCAGACTAGAAATAAAAATGAATTTTGGAGAAGTGATTTTTGATTTACCTCCAACAGTGAAGCATAATGTACGAAAGATTGAGAAAATTCGTGTTAGAATTATTAATCTTACTTTTTCGGTCATATTTAATAATATATATATATATATATATATATATATATATATATATATATATATATATATATATATATATATATATATATATATATATATATATATATTGTGACGGTAACGCGTTGGTGTTCGGCTGTTCAAAGCTAGGGGTATGGCCTTGTCACATAGTATTAAAAAAAAATAGAAAATCTGGAACTTCGTCTGTGGTAAGGTAAGGAGAAGACACACAAAACACAAGTAAATTTTAACAATGGAATTTTAATTACGTTAAAGAAATAAAACATGAATAAAATGGACAAACAAATTCGTATAATAAAATCAATCAATCAAAATAATAAGAATAATTAAATGACACAATGAAAAGTTACGTTAAGACAAAATAACAAGAAGTGCAATATACAAGTATATGAAACTAGGTGCTGGAATATTGGCTTTAAGCTATCACCTCTCTCAGTATACGTACGCTAAAGCTTACGTCTAGCAGGGAGAAGTGTTAACTGTGAAAGCACGGAATATTCTGAGGACTGAGGTCGTGGCGGCCCCAGACATCAAGTAGTATGGGGGGGGTGGAGTGCAGTTGCAGCCCGACCGGCGACCAATCAGAGGAGCCGGCAGCAAGACAGGTAGTTTGGCGGTTTGAGTCTGAGCAGGTGTTCTTGGCTGCAAACGTTTTGCGCTCTGGCAAACCTTGCTGGTGGTGTTGTCGTTGTTGGACATTTCTTCCATAGTAGTTATATATATTTGTTGCGACGTATTTGTGGAGGGAAGAGCAGGCTCAATCTCTTGAAGGAGATTATCGTCACAATATATATATATATATATATATATATATATATATATATATATATATATATATATATATATATATATATATATATATATATATATATATATATATATGTCGTACCTAGTAGCCAGAACGCACTTTTTGGACTACTATGCAGGGCCCGATTTGCCTAATAAGCCAAATTTTCCTGAATTAATATATTTTCTCTAAATTTTTTCTTATGAAATGATAAAGCTACCCATTTCATTATGCATGAGGTCAATTTTTTTTTATTGTAGTTAAAATTAATGTAGATATATGACCGAACCTAACCAACCCTACCTAACCTAACCTAACCTATCTTTATAGGTTAGGTTTGGTTAGGTAGCCGAAAACGTTAGGTTAGGTTAGGTTAGGTAGGTTAGGTAGTCGAAAAAACATTAATTCATGAAAACTAGGCTTATTAGGCACATCAGGCCTTGCATAGTAGGCTGAGAAGTGAGTTCTGGCTACTAGGTACGACATATATATATATATATATATATATATATATATATATATATATATATATATATATATATATATATATATATATATATATATATATAGGGGGGTACCACCACTGGTGCAATTATAGGGACCCACAGCCTCAGAGAAGGGAACACAGAGCATTCAGGGAAAAACTTGCCATTTAACTCTGAATACGTAGGAGTGTTCGCTTCTCCTACCACCCCCTTTTTTTATGGTGTACACTTTATTATGCAAGGTTATACAGTTACATATCTGATTTTATACAAAAAATTAACATTAAGAGGACACAAAAATATGTATATATATATATATATATATATATATATATATATATATATATATATATATATATATATATATATATATATATACATATATATATGTATATATATATATATGTCGTACCTAATAGCCAGAACTCACTTCTCAGCCTACTATGCAAGGCCCGATTTGCCTAATAAGCCAAGTTTTCATGAATTAATGTTTTTTCGTCTACCTAACCTACCTAACCTAACCTAACCTAGCTTTTTTTGGCTACCTAACCTAACATTACCTATAAAGATAGGTTAGGTTAGGTTAGGTAGGGTTGGTTAGGTTCGATCGTATATCTACATTAATTTTAAATCCAATAAAAAAAAATTTACCTCATACATAATGAAATGGGTAGCTTTATCATTTCATAAGAAAAAAATTAGAGAAAATATATTAATTCAGGAAAACTTGGCTTATTAGGCAAATCGGGCATTGCATAGTAGGCTGAGAAGTGAGTTCTGGCTACTAGGTACGACATATATATATATATATATATATATATATATATATATATATATATATGTCGTACCTAATAGCCAGAACGCACTTCTCAGCCTACTATTCAAGGCCCGATTTGCCTAATAAGCCAAGTTTTCATGAATTAATGTTTTTTCGTCTACCTAACCTACCTAACCTAACCTAACCTAGCTTTTTTTGGCTACCTAACCTAACCTTACCTATAAATATAGGTTAGGTTAGGTTAGGTAGGGTTGGTTAGGTTCGGTCATATATCTACGTTAATTTTAACTCCAATAAAAAAAAATTGACCTCATACATAGAGAAAAGGGTTGCTTTATCATTTCATAAGAAAAAAATTATAGTAAATATATTAATTCAGGAAAACTTGGCTTATTAGGCAAATCGGGCCTTGAATAGTAGGCTGAGAAGTGAGTTCTGGCTATTAGGTACGACATATATATATATATATATATATATATATATATGTCGTACCTAGTAGCCAGAACGCACTTCTCAGCCTACTATGCAAGGCCCAATTTGCCTAATAAGCCAAGTTTTCATGAATTAATTGTTTTTCGACTACCTAACCTACCTAACCTAACCTAACCTAACTTTTTCGGCTACCTAACCTAACCTAACCTATAGAGATAGGTTAGGTTAGGTTAGGTAGGGTTGGCTAGGTTCGGTCATATATCTACGTCAATTTTAACTCCAATAAAAAAAAATTAACCTCATACATAATGAAATGGTTAGCTTTATCATTTCATAAGCAAAAAATTAGAGAAAATATATTAATTCATGAAAACTTGGCTTATTAGGCAAATCGGGCCTTGCATAGTAGGCTGAAAAGTGCGTTCTGGCTATTAGGTACGACATATATATATATATATATATATATATATATATATATATATATATATATATATATATATATATATATGTATATATATATATATATATATATATATATATATATATATATATATATATATATATATATATATATATGTATATATATATATATATATATATATATATATATATATATATATATATATATATGTCGTACCTAGTAGCCAGAACTCACTTCTCAGCCTACTATGCAAGGCCAAATTTGCCTAGTAAGCCAAGTTTTCATGAATTAATTGTTTTTCGACTACCTAACCTACCTAACCTAACCTAACCTAACTTTTTCGGCTACCTAACCAAACCTAACCTATAAAGATAGGTTAGGTTAGGTTAGGTAGGGTTGGTTAGGTTCGGTCATATATCTACGTTAATTTTAACTCCAATAAAATAAAATTGACCTCATACATAATGAAATGGGTAGCTTTATCATTTCATAAGAAAAAAATTAGAAAAAATATATTAATTCAGGAAAACTTGGCTTATTAGGCAAATCGGGCCTTGAATAGTAGGCCAAAAAGTGAGTTCTGGCTACTAGGTACGACATATATATATATATATATATATATATATATATATATATATATATATATATATATATATATATATATATATATATATATATATATATATATGTCGTACCTAGTAGCCAGAACGCACTTATCAGCCTACTATTCAAGGCCCGATTTGCCTAATAAGACAAGTTTTCATGAATTAATTGTTTTTTGACTACCTAACCTACCTAACCTAACCTAACCTAACTTTTTTGGCTACCTAACCTAACCTAACCTATAAAGATAGGTTAGGTTAGGTTAGGTAGGGTTGGTTAGGTTCGGTCATATATCTACGTTAATTTTAACTCCAATAAAAAATAAATGACCTCATACATAATGAAATGGGTAGCTTCATCATTTCATAAGAAAAAAATTTGAGAAAATATATTAATTCAGGAAAACTTGGCTTATTAGGCAAATCGGGCCTTGAATAGTAGGCTGAGAAGTGCGTTCTGGCTACTAGGTACGACATATATATATATATATATATATATATATATATATATATATATATATATATATATATATATGTGTGTATATCACGAAAATAAACACGTGATTAAGAATGTGACAATGTCAGACCACGGAGGAAAAATGAAACAGGAAATTTCCTTAAGTACTTTCGTATATTAAATACATCTTCAGAAGGTCCGTGGAAGAAGGAATTTTTTCCTCCGTGGTCTGACATTGTCATATATATATATGTCGTACCTAGTAGCCAGAACTCACTTCTCAGCCTACTATGCAAGGCCCGATTTGCCTAATAAGCCAAGTTTTCATGAATTAATGTTTTTTTGTCTACCTAACCTACCTAACCTAACCTAACCTAGCTTTTTTTGGCTACCTAACCTAACCTTACCTATATATATAGGTTAGGTTAGGTTAGGTAGGGTTGGTTAGGTTCGGTCATATATCTACGTTAATTTTAACTCCAATAAAAAAAAATTGACCTCATACATAGTGAAAAGGGTAGCTTTATCATTTCATAAGAAAAAAATTATAGTAAATATATTAATTCAGGAAAACTTGGCTTATTAGGCAAATCGGGCCTTGAATAGTAGGCTGAGAAGTGAGTTCTGGCTACTAGGTACGACATATATATATATATATATATATATATATATATATGTCGTACCTAGTAGCCAGAACACACTTTTTGGCCTACTATGCAAGGCCCGATTTGCCTAATAAGCCAAGTTTTCCTGAATTAATATATTTTCTCTAATTTTTTTCTTTTGAAATGATAAAGCTACCCATTTCATTATGTATGAGGTCAATTTTTTTTTATTGGAGTTAAAATTAATGTAGATATATGACCGAACCTAACCAACCCTACCTAACCTAACCTAACCTATCTTTATGGGTTAGGTTAGGTTAGGTAGCCGAAAACGTTAGGTTAGGTTAGGTTAGGTAGGTTAGGTAGTCGAAAAACAATTAATTCATGAAAACTTGGCTTATTAGGCAAATCGGGCCTTGCATAGTAGGCTGAGAAGTGCGTTCTGGCTACTAGGTACGACATATATATATATATATATATATATATATATATGTCGTACCTAGTAGCCAGAACGCACTTTTTGGCCTACTATGCAAGGCCCGATTTGCCTAATAAGAAAAGTTTTCCTGAATTAATATATTTTTTCTAATTTTTTTCTTATGAAATGATAAAGCTACCAATTTCATTATGTATGAGGTCAATTTTTGTTTATTGGAGTTAAAATTAACGTAGATATATGACCGAACCTAACCAACCCTACCTATCCTAACCTAACCTATCTTTATAGGTTAGCTTGGGTTAGGTAGCCGAAAAAGTTAGGTTAGGTTAGGTTAGGTAGGTTAGATAGTCGAAAAACAATTAATTCATGAAAACTTAGCTTATTAGGCAAATCGGGCCTTGCATAGTAGGCTGAGAAGTGAGTTCTGGCTACTAGGTACGACATATATATATATATATATATATATATATATATATATATTAGTATATTTTGGTAGCAGTCTTTCCTGTAGACATATATTATTAAATATGACCGAAAAACTAAGATTAATAATTCTAACACGAATTTTCTCAATCTTTCGTACATTACGCTTCACTGTTGGAGGTAAATCAAAAATCAATTCTCCAAAATTCATTTTTATTTCTAGTCTGACGCGACACGGGCGCGTTTCGTAAAACTTATTACATTTTCAAAGACTTTAGTTCACAAATATACAACTGAATAGAACTTACGTATCTTCGATTTTATATCTACATTTGAGTGAGGTGGAAGGGGTGATGTGGCAATTAAACAACACAGAAATCATCGATAGATACAGCGATAGCAGGCGGCTTGACGTTTGCGAGGCACTACACATCAAGAAGTCAACACCAGCAATCAACAGCCAATTATTGCACAACTATATTCTACCCACTTCAAGACTCCGCTCCAATATAGAAGCATCAAGAAATATGGACCAATAGGCTTTCTACAAACACTTCTATTCAATATCCATTGTTTCGTGTTCTGTCTTGTGTTGATGAAATTAATACCCTATTAATACTCTTGTTCTGTCTTGTGTTGATGAAATTAATACCCTATTAACACCACACTTTGTTCTGTCTTGTGTTAATGCCACATCACCCCTTCCACCTCACTCAAATGTAGATATAAAATCGGAGATACGTAAGTTCTATTCAGTTGTGTATTTGTGAACTAAAGTCTTTGAAAATGTAATAAGTTTTACGAAACGCGCCCGTGTCGCGTCAGACTAGAAATAAAAATGAATTTTGGAGAATTGATTTTTTATTTACCTCCAACAGTGAAGCGTAATGTACGAAAGATTGAGAAAATTCGTGTTAGAATTATTAATCTTACTTTTTCGGTCATATTTAATAATATATATATATATATATATATATATATATATATATATATATATATATATATGTCGTACCTAGTAGCCAGAACTCACTTTTCAGCCTACTATTCAAGGCCCGATTTGCCTAATAAGCCAAGTTTTCCTGAATTAATATATTTACTATAATTTTTTTCTTATGAAATGATAAAGCAACCCTTTTCTCTATGTATGAGGTCAATTTTTGTTTATTGGAGTTAAAATTAACGTAGATATATGACCGAACCTAACCAACCCTACCTAACCTAACCTAACCTATATTTATAGGTAAGGTTAGGTTAGGTAGCCAAAAAAAGCTAGGTTAGGTTAGGTTAGGTAGGTTAGGTAGACGAACAAACATTAATTCATGAAAACTTGGCTTATTAGGCAAATCGGGCCTTGAATAGTTGGCTGAGAAGTGCGTTCTGGCTATTAGGTACGACATATATATATATATATATATATATATATATATATATATATATATATATATATATATTTTATTAAATATGACCGAAAAAGTAAGATTAATAATTCTAACACGAATTTTCTCAATCTTTCGTACATTATGCTTCACTGTTGGAGGTAAATCAAAAATCACTTCTCCAAAATTCATTTTTATTTCTAGTCTGACGCGACACGGGCGCGTTTCGTAAAACTTATTTCATTTTCTGACATCAGGTACCTGTGTAAAAATGTCGTCAACATACCTGCAGTATATGGCCGGTTTCAAGTTCATTTCGACTAAGACTTTTTGCTCGATGGTACCCATGTAGAAGTTTGCAAACAGGACACCTAGGGGGGAACCCATGGCGACCCCATCTACTTGCTTATACATGTGCCCATCCGGGCTCAAGAAGGGTGCCTCTTTAGTACAAGCTTGGAGTAGTTTCCTCAGAATGTTTTCTGGTATGTCAAGAGGAGTGCAGGCCGGATCACGATACACTCTGTCGGCTATCATCCCGATTGTCTCGTCCACAGGTACGTTGGTAAACAGGGATTCTACGTCCAATGAGGCTCTTATCCCTGTGGCCCGTGTGCCCCGCAGTAAGTCAACAAATTCCTTTGGAGACTTCAGGCTGAAGGCGCAAGGGACATAAGGAGTCAGCAGGCCGTTGAGTCGCTTAGCCAGTCTGTACGTGGGTGTGGGTATCTGGCTAATGATTGGCCGAAGTGGGTTTCCAGGCTTGTGTGTCTTGACATTTCCGTCAAGAATCGAGGCAACTACAGAAGCACCATACTTTCCCCCGAGCTCAAAGCGGCAGCTAAGAGCCTTCGTGAGAACAAGGAGATAGTTGTTAGGAGAGGTGACAAGTCGCCAATATACGTCATTCTTAAAAAAGACGCATATCTGGCGAAAATGAACCTCATACTCTCTGACCAAACTAAATTCCAAAGGGTAACGAAGGACACTACAGCCGAATTGAAAGCAAAGGTCAACAAACTGATCGAAACTGTGAATGCCAAGAAATCCGGACTCCACCTGCCAAAGGTTATTGGGGAATATAAACCTGGATATGCATATGGAAATGTGCATTTCATGAAATATATATATACGGTGTGTGATTGCACCTGTGGTTTAATAAAGAGATTTCTGTGACGAGGACATTTATAATCATGTCATTTATATTATAAGTTTGTGCCAGAGGATATATATATAAATGTACAATTATTGGTGTAAGGCTGTGTGCCTAGTGTTACCTCGCTATTATATTAAATATTGATGAAGTGATCTATATATATATACTGGAGTTATTGAATAGTGTATTCATATGAATCGTGATTTATTGTGTTAATGCCAGTGAAGTGAGATACTGTGATCATGAAGGGATAATAGGTGCTTCATGCCAAGATAGTAAGTACAGTGAGCTGGGCGAAAGTACAGTGAACTGAATGAGTGGGCGTTGCATCTCGCGAGTTGCCAAACGTTCGATAACACTGAAATTGGAGCGTAGGAATGAGCGACTGTGGGGAAGAGGGAGTGATAGATGCTCCTGTATTTCTTTGCCTTGTTGCTGATCCAGAGTTATAATACTTTAATCTTTTAAGTAAAATACAAAACCACCTTCGTGTTTGTGTTATCCCTCAATTACTTTGTTGCTATTGAGTCCATTGAAAAGAGAGAGTGATTGAGACATATACCTGCCTGTTACCAAATTTGATTAGTGTTCTCTTGGGCCACTACTACTACTACTACCATAATTCCACCATTCCACTGAAGTGTTACTGGACATGGAAAACATCAGTTGGCGACCTTTTATTTAGCAGTAGAGCCCTCTGTCGGGGCAGGCACAGGATCAAGAGAGTAGATCGTGTTCCCACTCGTCTTCATGTTACGAGGCCAGCCGGAGATAGACTGGGAGACTCTTCAGGTGAACAGTGGCACCGTGAGGATTGAGTGAAGACCTGTGGGGCTACGGTAAGTCACGTTCATCACTAAAAATACTTGGTGGTGACTGGTGAGAGGGAGAGACACCCCGACATTGGCGACCTTCCCAGGATATTAAGACCGAGAGAAACCTCGACAATATATATATATATATATATATATATATATATATATATATATATATATATATATATATATATATATATATATATATGTTGTACCTAGTAGCCAGAACTCACTATTTGGCCTAATATGCAAGGTCCGATTTGCCTAACAAGCCAAGTTTTCCTCAATTTATATATATTTTTATTTTTTTGCTTATGAAATGATGTATCTATCCATTTCATTATGTATAAGTTAAATTGTTTAAATTTGAGTTCAAACTAACGTAGATATATGACCGAACCTAACCAACCCTACCTAACCTAACCTATCTAAACCTAATCTAAACTAACACAACTAAGTCAATAATTTTTGTTCCTAATATAATATAATAATAAAAATTCAAATAAACTAATTGGAAACAATTTATTCAAAATAAAGAAAATCACTCGGCCTATTAGGCAAATCAGGCCTTGCATAGTAGGCAAAGAAGTGCGTTCTGGCTACTAGACACGACATATATATACATATATATGTCGTACCTAGTAGCCAGAACGCACTTCTCAGCCTACTATGCAAGGCCCGATTTGCCTAATAAGCCAAGTTTTCCTGAATTAATATCTTTTCTCTAATTTTTTTCTTATGAAATAATAAATCTACCCATTTCATTATGTATGAGGTCATTTTTTTTTTATTGGAGTTAAAATTTACGTAGATATATGACCGAACCTAATCAACCCTACCTAACCTAACCTAACCTATCTTTATAGGTTAGGTTAGGTATGGTAGCCGAAAAAGTTAGGTTAGGTTAGGTTAGGTAGGTTAGGTAGTCGAAAAACAAGTAATTAATGAAAACTTGGCTTATTAGGCAAATCGGGCCTTGCATAGTAGCATAGTAGGCCGAGAAGTGCGTTCTGGCTACTAGGTACGACATATATATATATATATATATATATATATATATATATATATATATATATATATATATATATATGTCGTACCTAGTAGCCAGAACGCACTTCTCAGCCTACTATGCTAGGCCCGATTTGCCTAATAAGCCAAGTTTTCATGAATTAATTGTTTTTCGACGACCTAACCTACCTAACCTAACCTAACCTAACTTTTTCGGCTACCTAACCGAACCTAACCTATAGGGATAGGTTAGGTTAGGTTAGGTAGGGTTGGTTAGGTTCGGTCATATATCTACGTTAATTTTAACTCCAATAAAAAAAAATTGACCTCATACATAATGAAATGGGTAGCTTTATCATTTCATAAGAAAAAAATTAGAGAAAATATATTAATTCAGGAAAACTTGGCTTATTAGGCAAATCGGGCCTTGTATAGTAGGCTGAGAAGTGCGTTCTGGCTACTGGGTACGACATATATATATATATATATACATATATATATATATATATATATATATATATATATATATATATATATATATATATATATATATATATATATATATATATATATATATATATGGCACAACTCTCCGAAACACGAGAGTTAAGTATACAACTTTAGAAAAGTTGTATAAAGTTGTATACTTAACTCTCGTGTTTCGGAGAGTTGTGCCTTAAGCAGAGACACTGTGTCTTCCCATATTAACAGGGACTTGATGAAATTAACGTCTAAATGACCCCTCACTTGCTCTGGTGCTCTTGGGAGGTGTTGATCTTTGGGGGATTTAAATACTCCGAAATTACCATCTCTTTTAAGGGTCTGAGCGGTGGTGCAGAGGGTTAAGGCGTACCTGTTATGCCAGTTGCTGGAAGGCTTCTGTGCTGGCTAGGGTTCGAGTCTCCTGGTGGGAAAGTGTTCTAAAGTTGTATATATATATATATATATATATATATATATATATATATATATATATATATATATATATATATATATATATATATATATATATGCGAACAAGCCTGAATGGTCCCCAGGACTATATGCGACTGAAAACTCACACCCCAGAAGTGACTCGAACCCATACTCTCAGGAGCAACGCAACTGGTAACTATAGGGCGCCTTAATCCGCTTGACCATCACGGCCGGACAAAAGGAAGTGATAGCCGAAGCTATTTAAACCACTTACCCGCCTGCAACTCGGATGGTAATCTTGGGCATAGCATTTCACCAAATCACCTCATTCTTTGGGGCACACGTGAGGAACACAAATGCGAACAAGCCTGAATGGTTCCCAGGACTATATGCGACTGAAAACTCACACCCCAGCAGTGACTCGAACCCATACTCCCAGGAGCAACGCAACTGGTAACTATAGGGCGCCTTAATCCGCTTGACCATCACGGCCGGACAAAAGGAAGTGATAGCCGAAGCTATTTAAACCACTTCCCCGCCGGCAACTCGGATGGTAATCTTGGGCATAGCATTTCACCAAATCACCTCATTCTTTGGGGCACACGTGAGGAACACAAATGCGAACAAGCCTGAATGGACCCCAGGACTATATGCGACTGAAAACTCACACCCCAGAAGTGACTCGAACCCATACTCCCAGGAGCAACGCAACTGGTAACTATAGGGCGCCTTAATCCGCTTGACCATCACGGCCGGACAAAAGGAAGTGATAGCCGAAGCTATTTAAACCACTTCCCCGCCGGCAACTCGGATGGTAATCTTGGGCATAGCATTTCACCAAATCACCTCATTCTTTGGGGCACACGTGAGGAACACAAATGCGAACAAGCCTGAATGGTCCCCAGGACTATATGCGACTGAAAACTCACACCCCAGAAGTGACTCGAACCCATACTCCCAGGAGCAACGCAACTGGTAACTATAGGGCGCCTTAATCCGCTTGGCCATCACGGCCTGACAAAAGGAAGTGATAGCCGAAGCTATTTAAACCACTTCCCCGCCGGCAACTCGGATGGTAATCTTGGGCATAGCATTTCACCAAATCACCTCATTCTTTGGGGCACACGTGAGGAACACAAATGCGAACAAGCCTGAATGGTCCCCAGGACTATATGCGACTGAAAACTCACACCCCAGAAGTGACTCGAACCCATACTCCCAGGAGCAACGCAACTGGTAACTATAGAACGCCTTAATCCGCTTGACCATCACGGCTGGACAAAAGGAAGTGATAGCCGAAGCTATTTAAACCCCTTCCCCGCCGGTAACTCGGATGGTAATCTTGGGCATAGCATTTCACCAAATCACCTCATTCTTTGGGGAACACGTGAGGAACACAAATGCGAACAAGCCTGAATGGTCCCCAGGACTATATGCGACTGAAAACTCACACCCCAGAAGTGACTCGAACCCATACTCCCAGGAGCAACGCAACTGGTAACTACAGGGTGCCTTAATCCGCTTGACCATCACGGCCGGACAAAAGGAAGTGATAGCCAAAGTTATTTAAACCACTTCACCGCCGTCAACTCGGATGGTAATCTTGGGCATAGCATTTCACCAAATCACCTCATTCTTTGGGGCACACGTGAGGAACACAAATGCGAACAAGCCTGAATGGTTCCCAGGACTATATGCGACTGAAAACTCACACCCCAGAAGTGACTCGAACCCATACTCCCAGGAGCAACGCAACTGGTAACTATAGGGCGCCTTAATCTGCTTGACCATCACGGCCGGACAAAAGGAAGTGATAGCCGAAGCTATTTAAACCACTTCCCCGCCAGCAACTCGGATGGTAATCTTGGGCATAGCATTTCACCAAATCACCTCATTCTTTGGGGCACACGTGAGGAACACAAATGCGAACAAGCCTGAATGGTCCCCAGGACTATATGCGACTGAAAACTCACACCCCAGAAGTGACTCGAACCCATACTCCCAGGAGCAACGCAACTGGTAACTATAGGGCGCCTTAATCCGCTTGACCATCACGGCCGGACAAAAGGAAGTGATAGCCGAAGCTATTTAAACCACTTCCCCGCCGGCAACTCGGATGGCAATCTTGGGCATAGCATTTCAACAAATTACCTCATTCTTTGGGGCACACGTGAGGATCACAAATGCGAACAAGCCTGAATGGTCCCCCAGGACTATATGCGACTGAAAACTCACACCCCAGAAGTGACTCGAACCCATACTCCCAGGAGCAACGCAACTGGTAACTACAGGGCGCCTTAATCCGCTTGACCATCACAGCCGGACAAAAGGAAGTGATAGCTGAAGCTATTTAAACCACTTCCCCGCCTGTAACTCGGATGGTAATCTTGGGCATAGCATTTCACCAAATCACTTCATTCTTTGGGGCACACGTGAGGAACACAAATGCGAACAAGCCTGAATGGTCCCCAGGACTATATGCGACTGAAAACTCACACCCCAGAAGTGACTCGAACCCATATTCCCAGGAGCAACGCAACTGGTAACTACAGGGGGCCTTAATCCGCTTGACCATCACGGCCGGACAAAAGGAAGTGATAGCCGAAACTATTTAAACCACTTCCCCGCCAACCACTCGGATGGTAATCTTGGGCATAGCATTTCACCAAATCACCTCATTCTTTGGGGCACACGTGAGGAACACAAATGCGAACAAGCCTGAATGGTCCCCAGGACTATATGCGACTGAAAACTCACACCCCATAAGTGAATTGAACCCATACTCCCAGGAGCAACGCAACTGGTAACTACAGGGCGCCTTAATCCGCTTGACCATCACGGCCGGACAAAAGGAAGTGATAGCCGAAGCTATTTAAACCTTTTCCCCGCCGGCAACTCGGATGGTAATCTTGGGCATAGCATTTCACCATATCACCTCATTCTTTGGGGCACACGTGAGGAACACAAATGCGAACAAGCCTGAATGGTCCCCAGGACTATATACGACTGAAAACTCACACCCCAGAAGTGACTCGAACCCATACTCCCAGGAGCAACGCAACTGGTAACTATAGAACGCCTTAATCCGCTTGACCATCACGGCTGGACAAAAGGAAGTGATAGTCGAAGCTATTTAAACCACTTCCCCGCCGGTAACTCGGATGGTAATCTTGGGCATAGCATTTCACCAAATCACCTCATTCTTTGGGGCACACGTGGGGAACACAAATTCGAACAAGCCTGAATGGTCCCCAGGACTATATGCGACTGAAAACTCACACCCCAGAAGTGACTCAAACCCATACTCCCAGGAGCAACGCAACTGGTAACTACATGGCGCCTTAATCTGCTTGACCATCACGGCCAGACAAAAGGAAGTGATAGCCGAAGCTATTTAAACCTTTTCCCCGCCGGCAACTCGGATGGTAATCTTGGGCATAGCATTTCACCAAATCACCTCATTCTTTGGGGCACACGTGAGGAACACAAATGCGAAGAAGCCTGAATGGTCCCCAGGACTATATGCGACTGAAAACTCACACCCCAGAAGTGACTCGAACCTATACTCCCAGGAGCAACGCAACTGGTAACTACAGGGTGCCTTAATCCGCTTGACCATCACGGCCGGACAAAAGGAAGTGATAGCCGAAGCTATTTAAACCACTTCCCCGCCTGCAACTCGGATGGTAATCTTGGGCATAGCATTTCACCAAATCACCTCATTCTTTGGGGCACACGTGAGGAACACAAATGTGAACAAGCCTGAATGGTCCCCAGGACTATATGCGACTGAAAACTCACACCCCAGAAGTGACTCGAACCCATACTCCCAGGAGCAACGCAACTGGTAACTACAGGGCGCCTTAATCCGCTTGACCATCACAGCCGGACAAAAGGAAGTGATAGCTGAAGCTATTTAAACCACTTCCCCGCCTGTAACTCGGATGGTAATCTTGGGCATAGCATTTCACCAAATCACCTCATTCTTTGGGGCACACATGAGGAACACAAATGCGAACAAGCCTGAATGGTCCCCAGGACTATATGCGAGTGAAAACTCACACCCCAGAAGTGACTCGAACCCATATTCCCAGGAGCAACGCAACTGGTAACTACAGGGCGCCTTAATCCGCTTGACCATCACGGCCGGACAAAAGGAAGTGATAGCCGAAACTATTTATACCACTTCCCCGCCGGCAACTCGGATGGTAATCTTGGGCATAGCATTTCACCAAATCACCTCATTCTTTGGGGCACACGTGAGGAACACAAATGCGAACAAGCCTGAATGGTCCCCAGGACTATATGCGACTGAAAACTCACACCCCAGAAGTGACTCGAACCCATACTCCCAGGAGCAACGCAACTGGTAACTACAGGGCGCCTTAATCCGCTTGACCATCACGGCCGGACAAAAGAAGTGATAGCTGAAGCTATTTAAACCTTTTCCCCGCCGGCAACTCGGATGGTAATCTTGGGCATAGCATTTCACAATATCACCTCATTCTTTGGGGCACACGTGAGGAACACAAATGCGAACAAGCCTGAATGGTCCCCAGGACTATATGCGACTGAAAACTCACACCCCAGAAGTGACTCGAACCCATACTCCCAGGAGCAACGCAACTGGTAACTATAGGGCGCCTTAATCTGCTTCACCATCACGGCCGGACAAAAGGAAGTGATAGCCGAAGCTATTTAAACCACTTCCCCGCCGGCAACTCGGATGGTAATCTTGGGCATAGCATTTCACCAAATCACCTCATTCTTTGGGGCACACGTGAGGAACACAAATGCGAACAAGCCTGAATGGTCCCCAGGACTATATGCGACTGAAAACTCACACCCCAGAAGTGACTCGAACCCATACTCCCAGGAGCAACACAACTGGTAACTATAGGGCGCCTTAATCCGCTTGACCATCACGGCCGGACAAAAGGAAGTGATAGCCGAAGCTATTTAAACCACTTCCCCGCCGGCAACTCGGATGGTAATCTTGGGCATAGCATTTCACCAAATTACCTCATTCTTTGGGGCACACGTGAGGATCACAAATGCGAACAAGCCTGAATGGTCCCCCAGGATTATATGCGACTGAAAACTCACACCCCAGAAGTGACTCGAACCCATACTCCCAGGAGCAACGCAACTGGTAACTACAGGGCGCCTTAATCCGCTTGACCATCACAGCCGGACAAAAGGAAGTGATAGCTGAAGCTATTTAAACCACTTCCCCGCCTGTAACTCGGATGGTAATCTTGGGCATAGCATTTCACCAAATCACCTCATTCTTTGGGGCACACGTGAGGAACACAAATGCGAACAAGCCTGAATGGTCCCCAGGACTATATGCGACTGAAAACTCACACCCCAGAAGTGACTCGAACCCATACTCCCAGGAGCAACGCAACTGGTAACTACAGGGCGCCTTAATCCGCTTGACCATCACGGCCGGACAAAAGTAAGTGATAGCTGAAGCTATTTAAACCTTTTCCTCGCCAGCAACTCGGATGGTAATCTTGGGCATAGCATTTCACCATATCACCTCATTCTTTGGGGCACACGTGAGGAACACAAATGCGAACAAGCCTGAATGGTCCCCAGGACTATATGCGACTGAAAACTCACACCCCAGAAGTGACTCGAACCCATACTCCCAGGAGCAACGCAACTGGTAACTATAGGGCGCCTTAATCTGCTTGACCATCACGGCCGGACAAAAGGAAGTGATAGCCGAAGCTATTTAAACCACTTCCCCGCCGGCAACTCGGATGGTAATCTTGGGCATAGCATTTCACCAAATCACCTCATTCTTTGGGGCACACGTGAGGAACACAAATGCGAACAAGCCTGAATGGTCCCCAGGACTATATGCGACTGAAAACTCACACCCCAGAAGTGACTTGAACCCATACTCCCAGGAGCAACGCAACTGGTAACTACAGGGTGCCTTAATCCGCTTGACCATCACGGCCGGACAAAAGGAAGTGATAGCCGAAACTATTTAAACCACTTCCCCGCCGGCAACTCGGATGGTAATCTTGGGCATAGCATTTCACCAAATCACCTCATTCTTTGGGGCACACGTGAGGAACACAAATGCGAACAAGCCTGAATGGTCCCCAGGACTATATGCGACTGAAAACTCACACCCCAGAAGTGACTCGAACCCATACTCCCAGGAGCAACGCAACTGGTAACTACAGGGCGCCTTAATCCGCTTGACCATCACGGCCGGACAAAAGGAAGTGATAGCTGAAGCTATTTAAACCTTTTCCCCGCCGGCAACTCGGATGGTAATCTTGGGCATAGCATTTCACAATATCACCTCATTCTTTGGGGCACACGTGAGGAACACAAATGCGAACAAGCCTGAATGGTCCCCAGGACTATATGCGACTGAAAACTCACACCCCAGAAGTGACTCGAACCCATACTCCCAGGAGCAACGCAACTGGTAACTATAGGGCGCCTTAATCCGCTTCACCATCACGGCCGGACAAAAGGAAGTGATAGCCGAAGCTATTTAAACCACTTCCCCGCCGGCAACTCGGATGGTAATCTTGGGCATAGCATTTCACCAAATCACCTCATTCTTTGGGGCACACGTGAGGAACACAAATGCGAACAAGCCTGAATGGTCCCCAGGACTATATGCGACTGAAAACTCACACCCCAGAAGTGACTCGAACCCATACTCCCAGGAGCAACGCAACTGGTAACTATAGGGCGCCTTAATCCGCTTCACCATCACGGCCGGACAAAAGGAAGTGATAGCCGAAGCTATTTAAACCACTTCCCCGCCGGCAACTCGGATGGTAATCTTGGGCATAGCATTTCACCAAATTACCTCATTCTTTGGGGCACACGTGAGGATCACAAATGCGAACAAGCCTGAATGGTCCCCCAGGATTATATGCGACTGAAAACTCACTCCCCAGAAGTGACTCGAACCCATACTCCCAGGAGCAACGCAACTGGTAACTACAGGGCGCCTTAATCCGCTTGACCATCACAGCCGGACAAAAGGAAGTGATAGCTGAAGCTATTTAAACCACTTCCCCGCCTGTAACTCGGATGGTAAACTTGGGCATAGCATTTCACCAAATCACCTCATTCTTTGGGGCACACGTGAGGAACACAAATGCGAACAAGCCTGAATGGTCCCCCAGGACTATATGCGACTGAAAACTCACACCCCAGAAGTGACTCGAACCCATACTCCCAGGAGCAACGCAACTGGTAACTACAGGGCGCCTTAATCCGCTTGACCATCACGGCCGGACAAAAGTAAGTGATAGCCGAAGCTATTTAAACCTTTTCCTCGCCAGCAACTCGGATGGTAATCTTGGGCATAGCATTTCACCATATCACCTCATTCTTTGGGGCACACGTGAGGAACACAAATGCGAACAAGCCTGAATGGTCCCCAGGACTATATGCGACTGAAAACTCACACCCCAGAAGTGACTCGAACCCATACTCCCAGGAGCAACGCAACTGGTAACTATAGGGCGCCTTAATCTGCTTGACCATCACGGCCGGACAAAAGGAAGTGATAGCCGAAGCTATTTAAACCACTTTCCCTCGCCTGCAACTCGGATGGTAATCTTGGGCATAGCATTTCACCATATCACCTCATTCTTTGGGGCACACGTGAGGAACACAAATGCGAACAAGCCTGAATGGTCCCCAGGACTATATGCGACTGAAAACTCACACCCCAGAAGTGACTCGAACCCATACTCCCAGGAGCAACGCAACTGGTAACTATAGGGCGCCTTAATCTGCTTGACCATCACGGCCGGACAAAAGGAAGTGATAGCCGAAGCTATTTAAACCACTTCCCCGCCGGCAACTCGGATGGTAATCTTGGGCATAGCATTTCACCAAATCACCTCATTCTTTGGGGCACACGTGAGGAACACAAATGCGAACAAGCCTGAATGGTCCCCAGGACTATATGCGACTGAAAACTCACACCCCAGAAGTGACTCGAACCCATACTCCCAGGAGCAACGCAACTGGTAACTACAGGGCGCCTTAATCCGCTTGACCATCACGGCCGGACAAAAGGAAGTGATAGCCGAAGCTATTTAAACCCTTTCCCCGCCGGCAACTCGGATGGTAATCTTGGGCATAGCATTTCACCAAATCACCTCATTCTTTGGGGCACACGTGAGGAACACAAATGCGAACAAGCCTGAATGGTCCCCAGGACTATATGCGACTGAAAACTCACACCCCAGAAGTGACTCGAACCCTATACTCCCAGGAGCAACGCAACTGGTAACTACAGGGCGCCTTAATCCGCTTCACCATCACGGCCGGACAAAAGGAAGTGATAGCCGAAGCTATTTAAACCACTTCCCCGCCTGCAACTCGGATGGTAATCTTGGGCATAGCATTTCACCAAATCACCTCATTCTTTAGGGGCACACGTGAGGAACACAAATGCGAACAAGCCTGAATGGTCCCCAGGACTATATGCGACTGAAAACTCACACCCCAGAAGTGACTCGAACCCATACTCCCAGGAGCAACGCAACTGGTAACTATAGGGCGCCTTAATCCGCTTGACCATCACGGCCGGACAAAAGGAAGTGATAGCCGAAGCTATTTAAACCACTTCCCCGCCGGCAACTCGGATGGTAATCTTGGGCATAGCATTTCACCAAATCACCTCATTCTTTGGGGCACACGTGAGGAACACAAATGCGAACAAGCCTGAATGGTCCCCAGGACTATATGCGACTGAAAACTCACACCCCAGAAGTGACTTGAACCCATACTCCCAGGAGCAACGCAACTGGTAACTACAGGGTGCCTTAATCCGCTTGACCATCACGGCCGGACAAAAGGAAGTGATAGCCGAAACTATTTAAACCACTTCCCCGCCGGCAACTCGGATGGTAATCTTGGGCATAGCATTTCACCAAATCACCTCATTCTTTGGGGCACACGTGAGGAACACAAATGCGAACAAGCCTGAATGGTCCCCAGGACTATATGCGACTGAAAACTCACACCCCAGAAGTGACTCGAACCCATACTCCCAGGAGCAACGCAACTGGTAACTACAGGGCGCCTTAATCCGCTTGACCATCACGGCCGGACAAAAGGAAGTGATAGCTGAAGCTATTTAAACCTTTTCCCCGCCGGCAACTCGGATGGTAATCTTGGGCATAGCATTTCACAATATCACCTCATTCTTTGGGGCACACGTGAGGAACACAAATGCGAACAAGCCTGAATGGTCCCCAGGACTATATGCGACTGAAAACTCACACCCCAGAAGTGACTCGAACCCATACTCCCAGGAGCAACGCAACTGGTAACTATAGGGCGCCTTAATCCGCTTCACCATCACGGCCGGACAAAAGGAAGTGATAGCCGAAGCTATTTAAACCACTTCCCCGCCGGCAACTCGGATGGTAATCTTGGGCATAGCATTTCACCAAATCACCTCATTCTTTGGGGCACACGTGAGGAACACAAATGCGAACAAGCCTGAATGGTCCCCAGGACTATATGCGACTGAAAACTCACACCCCAGAAGTGACTCGAACCCATACTCCCAGGAGCAACGCAACTGGTAACTATAGGGCGCCTTAATCCGCTTGACCATCACGGCCGGACAAAAGGAAGTGATAGCCGAAGCTATTTAAACCACTTCCCCGCCGGCAACTCGGATGGTAATCTTGGGCATAGCATTTCACCAAATTACCTCATTCTTTGGGGCACACGTGAGGATCACAAATGCGAACAAGCCTGAATGGTCCCCCAGGATTATATGCGACTGAAAACTCACTCCCCAGAAGTGACTCGAACCCATACTCCCAGGAGCAACGCAACTGGTAACTACAGGGCGCCTTAATCCGCTTGACCATCACAGCCGGACAAAAGGAAGTGATAGCTGAAGCTATTTAAACCACTTCCCCGCCTGTAACTCGGATGGTAAACTTGGGCATAGCATTTCACCAAATCACCTCATTCTTTGGGGCACACGTGAGGAACACAAATGCGAACAAGCCTGAATGGTCCCCCAGGACTATATGCGACTGAAAACTCACACCCCAGAAGTGACTCGAACCCATACTCCCAGGAGCAACGCAACTGGTAACTACAGGGCGCCTTAATCCGCTTGACCATCACGGCCGGACAAAAGTAAGTGATAGCCGAAGCTATTTAAACCTTTTCCTCGCCAGCAACTCGGATGGTAATCTTGGGCATAGCATTTCACCATATCACCTCATTCTTTGGGGCACACGTGAGGAACACAAATGCGAACAAGCCTGAATGGTCCCCAGGACTATATGCGACTGAAAACTCACACCCCAGAAGTGACTCGAACCCATACTCCCAGGAGCAACGCAACTGGTAACTATAGGGCGCCTTAATCTGCTTGACCATCACGGCCGGACAAAAGGAAGTGATAGCCGAAGCTATTTAAACCACTTCCCCACCGGCAACTCGGATGGTAATCTTGGGCATAGCATTTCACCAAATCACCTCATTCTTTGGGGCACACGTGAGGAACACAAATTCGAACAAGCCTGAATGGTCCCCAGGACTATATGCGACTGAAAACTCACACCCCAGAAGTGACTCGAACCCATACTCCCAGGAGCAACGCAACTGGTAACTACAGGGCGCCTTAATCTGCTTGACCATCACGGCCAGACAAAAGGAAGTGATAGCCGAAGCTATTTAAACCTTTTCCCCGCCGGCAACTCGGATGGTAATCTTGGGCATAGCATTTCACCAAATCACCTCATTCTTTGGGGCACACGTGAGGAACACAAATTCGAACAAGCCTGAATGGTCCCCAGGACTATATGCGACTGAAAACTCACACCCCAGAAGTGACTCGAACCCATACTCCCAGGAGCAACGCAACTGGTAACTACAGGGCGCCTTAATCTGCTTGACCATCACGGCCAGACAAAAGGAAGTGATAGCCGAAGCTATTTAAACCTTTTCCCCGCCGGCCACTCGGATGGTAATCTTGGGCATAGCATTTCACCAAATCACCTCATTCTTTGGGGCACACGTGAGGAACACAAATGCGAAGAAGCCTGAATGGTCCCCAGGACTATATGCGACTGAAAACTCACTCCCCAGAAGTGACTCGAACCTATACTCCCAGGAGCAACGCAACTGGTAACTACAGGGCGCCTTAATCCGCTTCACCATCACGGCCGGACAAAAGGAAGTGATAGCCGAAGCTATTTAAACCACTTCCCCGCCTGCAACTCGGATGGTAATCTTGGGCATAGCATTTCACCAAATCACCTCATTCTTTAGGGCACACGTGAGGAACACAAATGCGAACAAGCCTGAATGGTTCCCAGGACTATATGCGACTGAAAACTCACACCCCAGAAGTGACTCGAACCCATACTCCCAAGAGCAACGCAACTGGTAACTATAGGGCGCCTTAATCCGCTTGACCATCACGGCCGGACAAAAGGAAGTGATAGCCGAAGCTATTTAAACCACTTCCCCGCCAGCAACTCGGATGGTAATCTTGGGCATAGCATTTCACCAAATCACCTAATTCTTTGGGGCACACGTGAGGAACACAAATGCGAACAAGCCTGAATGGTCCCCAGGACTATATGCCACTGAAAACTCACACCCCAGAAGTGACTCGAACCCATATTCCCAGGAGCAACGCAACTGGTAACTACAGGGCGCCTTAATCCGCTTGACCATCACGGCCGGACAAAAGGAAGTGATAGCCGAAGCTATTTAAATCACTTCCCCACCGGCAACTCGGATGGTAATCTTGGGCATAGCATTTCACCAAATCACCTCATTCTTTGGGGCACACGTGGGGAACACAAATTCGAACAAGCCTGAATGGTCCCCAGGACTATATGCGACTGAAAACTCACACCCCAGAAGTGACTCGAACCCATACTCACAGGAGCAACGCAACTGGTAACTATAGGGCGCCTTAATCCGCTTGACCATCACGGCCGGACAAAAGGAAGTGATAGCCGAAGCTATTTAAACCACTTCCCCGCCGGCAACTCGGTTGGTAATCTTGGGCATAGCATTTCACCAAATCACCTCATTCTTTGGGGCACACGTGAGGAACACAAATGCGAACAAGCCTGAATGGTCCCCAGGACTATATGCGACTGAAAACTCACACCCCAGAAGTGACTCGAACCCATACTCCCAGGAGCAACGCAACTGGTAACTATAGGGCGCCTTAATCCGCTTGACCATCACGGCCGGACAAAAGGAAGTGATAGCCGAAGCTATTTAAACCACTTCCCCGCCGGCAACTCGGATGGTAATCTTGGGCATAGCATTTCACCAAATCACCTCATTCTTTGGGGCACACGTGAGGAATACAAATGCGAACAAGCCTGAATGGTCCCCAGGACTATATGCGACAGAAAACTCACACCCCAGAAGTGACTCGAACCCATACTCCCAGGAGCAACGCAACTGGTAACTATAGGGCGCCTTAATCTGCTTGACCATCACGGCCGGACAAAAGGAAGTGATAGCCAAAGCTATTTAAACCACTTCCCCGCCGGCAACTCGGATGGTAATCTTGGGCATAGCATTTCACCAAATCACCTCATTCTTTGGGGCACACGTGAGGAACACAAATGCGAACAAGCCTGAATGGTCCCCAGGACTATATGCGACTGAAAACTCACACCCCAGAAGTGACTCGAACCCATACTCCCAGGAGCAACGCAACTGGTAACTATAGAACGCCTTAATCCGCTTGACCATCACAGCCGGACAAAAGGAAGTGATAGCTGAAGCTATTTAAACCACTTCCCTGCCTGTAACTCGGATGGTAATCTTGGGCATAGCATTTCACCAAATCACCTCATTCTTTGGGGCACACATGAGGAACACAAATGCGATCAAGCCTGAATGGTCCCCAGGACTATATGCGACTGAAAACTCACACCCCAGAAGTGACTCGAACGCATACTCCCAGGAGCAACGCAACTGGTAACTATAGGGCGCCTTAATCTGCTTGACCATCACGGCCGGACAAAAGGAAGTGATAGCCGAAGCTATTTAAACCACTTCCCCGCCGGCAACTCGGATGGTAATCTTGGGCATAGCATTTCACCAAATCACCTCATTCTTTGGGGCACACGTGAGGAACACAAATGCGAACAAGCCTGAATGGTCCCCAGGACTATATGCGACTGAAAACTCACACCCCAGAAGTGACTTGAACCCATACTCCCAGGAGCAACGCAACTGGTAACTACAGGGTGCCTTAATCCGCTTGACCATCACGGCCGGACAAAAGGAAGTGATAGTCGAAGCTATTTAAACCACTTCCCCGCCGGTAACTCGGATGGTAATCTTGGGCATAGCATTTCACCAAATCACCTCATTCTTTGGGGCACACGTGAGGAACACAAATTCGAACAAGCCTGAATGGTCCCCAGGACTATATGCGACTGAAAACTCACACCCCAGAAGTGACTCGAACCCATACTCCCAGGAGCAACGCAACTGGTAACTATAGGGCGCCTTAATCTGCTTGACCATCACAGCCGGACAAAAGGAAGTGATAGCCGAAGCTATTTAAACCACTTCCCCGCCGGCAACTCGGATGGTAATCTTGGGCATAGCATTTCACCAAATCACCTCATTCTTTGGGGCACACGTGAGGAACACAAATGCGAACAAGCCTGAATGGTCCCCAGGACTATATGCGACTGAAAACTCACACCCCAGAAGTGACTTGAACCCATACTCCCAGGAGCAACGCAACTGGTAACTACAGGGTGCCTTAATCCGCTTGACCATCACGGCCGGACAAAAGGAAGTGATAGTCGAAGCTATTTAAACCACTTCCCCGCCGGTAACTCGGATGGTAATCATGGGCATAGCATTTCACCAAATCACCTCATTCTTTGGGGCACACGTGAGGAACACAAATTCGAACAAGCCTGAATGGTCCCCAGGACTATATGCGACTGAAAACTCACACCCCAGAAGTGACTCGAACCCATATTCCCAGGAGCAACGCAACTGGTAACTACAGGGCGCCTTAATCCGCTTGACCATCACGGCCGGACAAAAGGAAGTGATAGCCGAAACTATTTAAACCACTTCCCCGCCGGCAACTCGGATGGTAATCTTGGGCATAGCATTTCACCAAATCACCTCATTCTTTGGGGCACATGTGAGGAACACAAATGCGAACAAGCCTGAATGGTCCCCAGGACTATATGCGACTGAAAACTCACACCCCAGAAGTGACTCGAACCCATACTCCCAGGAGCAACGCAACTGGTAACTACAGGGCGCCTTAATCCGCTTGACCATCACGGCCGGACAAAAGGAAGTGATAGCTGAAGCTATTTAAACCTTTTCCCCGCCGGCAACTCGGATGGTAATCTTGGGCATAGCATTTCACAATATCACCTCATTCTTTGGGGCACACGTGAGGAACACAAATGCGAACAAGCCTGAATGGTCCCCAGGACTATATGCGACTGAAAACTCACACCCCAGAAGTGACTCGAACCCATACTCCCAGGAGCAACGCAACTGGTAACTATAGGGCGCCTTAATCCGCTTCACCATCACGGCCGGACAAAAGGAAGTGATAGCCGAAGCTATTTAAACCACTTCCCCGCCGGCAACTCGGATGGTAATCTTGGGCATAGCATTTCACCAAATCACCTCATTCTTTGGGGCACACGTGAGGAACACAAATGCGAACAAGCCTGAATGGTCCCCAGGACTATATGCGACTGAAAACTCACACCCCAGAAGTGACTCGAACCCATACTCCCAGGAGCAACGCAACTGGTAACTATAGGGCGCCTTAATCCGCTTGACCATCACGGCCGGACAAAAGGAAGTGATAGCCGAAGCTATTTAAACCACTTCCCCGCCGGCATCTCGGATGGTAATCTTGGGCATAGCATTTCACCAAATTACCTCATTCTTTGGGGCACACGTGAGGATCACAAATGCGAACAAGCCTGAATGGTCCCCCAGGATTATATGCGACTGAAAACTCACACCCCAGAAGTGACTCGAACCCATACTCCCAGGAGCAACGCAACTGGTAACTACAGGGTGCCTTAATCCGCTTGACCATCACGGCCGGACAAAAGGAAGTGATAGTCGAAGCTATTTAAACCACTTCCCCCCCGGTAACTCGGATGGTAATCTTGGGCATAGCATTTCACCAAATCACCTCATTCTTTGGGGCACACGTGAGGAACACAAATTCGAACAAGCCTGAATGGTCCCCAGGACTATATGCGACTGAAAACTCACACCCCAGAAGTGACTCGAACCCATACTCCCAGGAGCAACGCAACTGGTAACTACAGGGCGCCTTAATCTGCTTGACCATCACGGCCAGACAAAAGGAAGTGATAGCCGAAGCTATTTAAACCTTTTCCCCGCCGGCAACTCGGATGGTAATCTTGGGCATAGCATTTCACCAAATCACCTCATTCTTTGGGGCACACGTGAGGAACACAAATTCGAACAAGCCTGAATGGTCCCCAGGACTATATGCGACTGAAAACTCACACCCCAGAAGTGACTCGAACCCATACTCCCAGGAGCAACGCAACTGGTAACTACAGGGCGCCTTAATCTGCTTGACCATCACGGCCAGACAAAAGGAAGTGATAGCCGAAGCTATTTAAACCTTTTCCCCGCCGGCAACTCGGATGGTAATCTTGGGCATAGCATTTCACCAAATCACCTCATTCTTTGGGGCACACGTGAGGAACACAAATGCGAAGAAGCCTGAATGGTCCCCAGGACTATATGCGACTGAAAACTCACACCCCAGAAGTGACTCGAACCTATACTCCCAGGAGCAACGCAACTGGTAACTACAGGGCGCCTTAATCCGCTTCACCATCACGGCCGGACAAAAGGAAGTGATAGCCGAAGCTATTTAAACCACTTCCCCGCCTGCAACTCGGATGGTAATCTTGGGCATAGCATTTCACCAAATCACCTCATTCTTTAGGGCACACGTGAGGAACACAAATGCGAACAAGCCTGAATGGTTCCCAGGACTATATGCGACTGAAAACTCACACCCCAGAAGTGACTCGAACCCATACTCCCAGGAGCAACGCAACTGGTAACTATAGGGCGCCTTAATCCGCTTGACCATCACGGCCGGACAAAAGGAAGTGATAGCCGAAGCTATTTAAACCACTTCCCCGCCAGCAACTCGGATGGTAATCTTGGGCATAGCATTTCACCAAATCACCTAATTCTTTGGGGCACACGTGAGGAACACAAATGCGAAGAAGCCTGAATGGTCCCCAGGACTATATGCCACTGAAAACTCACACCCCAGAAGTGACTCGAACCCATATTCCCAGGAGCAACGCAACTGGTAACTACAGGGCGCCTTAATCCGCTTGACCATCACGGCCGGACAAAAGGAAGTGATAGCCGAAGCTATTTAAACCACTTCCCCACCGGCAACTCGGATGGTAATCTTGGGCATAGCATTTCACCAAATCACCTCATTCTTTGGGGCACACGTGGGGAACACAAATTCGAACAAGCCTGAATGGTCCCCAGGACTATATGCGACTGAAAACTCACACCCCAGAAGTGACTCGAACCCATACTCACAGGAGCAACGCAACTGGTAACTATAGGGCGCCTTAATCCGCTTGACCTTCACGGCCGGACAAAAGGAAGTGATAGCCGAAGCTATTTAAACCACTTCCCCGCCGGCAACTCGGTTGGTAATCTTGGGCATAGCATTTCACCAAATCACCTCATTCTTTGGGGCACACGTGAGGAACACAAATGCGAACAAGCCTGAATGGTCCCCAGGACTATATGCGACTGAAAACTCACACCCCAGAAGTGACTCGAACCCATACTCCCAGGAGCAACGCAACTGGTAACTATAGGGCGCCTTAATCTGCTTGACCATCACAGCCGGACAAAAGGAAGTGATAGCTGAAGCTATTTAAACCACTTCCCCGCCTGTAACTCGGATGGTAATCTTGGGCATAGCATTTCACCAAATCACCTCATTCTTTGGGGCACACATGAGGAACACAAATGCGATCAAGCCTGAATGGTCCCCAGGACTATATGCGACTGAAAACTCACACCCCAGAAGTGACTCGAACCCATATTCCCAGGAGCAACGCAACTGGTAACTACAGGGCGCCTTAATCCGCTTGACCATCACGGCCGGACAAAAGGAAGTGATAGCCGAAACTATTTAAACCACTTCCCCGCCGGCAACTCGGATGGTAATCTTGGGCATAGCATTTCACCAAATCACCTCATTCTTTGGGGCACACGTGAGGAACACAAATGCGAACAAGCCTGAATGGTCCCCAGGACTATATGCCACTGAAAACTCACACCCCAGAAGTGACTCGAACCCATATTCCCAGGAGCAACGCAACTGGTAACTACAGGGCGCCTTAATCCGCTTGACCATCACGGCCGGACAAAAGGAAGTGATAGCCGAAGCTATTTAAACCACTTCCCCACCGGCAACTCGGATGGTAATCTTGGGCATAGCATTTCACCAAATCACCTCATTCTTTGGGGCACACGTGAGGAACACAAATTCGAACAAGCCTGAATGGTCCCCAGGACTATATGCGACTGAAAACTCACACCCCAGAAGTGACTCGAACCCATACTCACAGGAGCAACGCAACTGGTAACTATAGGGCGCCTTAATCCGCTTGACCATCACGGCCGGACAAAAGGAAGTGATAGCCGAAGCTATTTAAACCACTTCCCCACCAGCAACTCGGATGGTAATCTTGGGCATAGCATTTCACCAAATCACCTCATTCTTTGGGGCACACGTGAGGAACACAAATGCGAACAAGCCTGAATGGTCCCCAGGACTATATGCCACTGAAAACTCACACCCCAGAAGTGACTCGAACCCATATTCCCAGGAGCAACGCAACTGGTAACTACAGGGCGCCTTAATCCGCTTGACCATCACGGCCGGACAAAAGGAAGTGATAGCCGAAGCTATTTAAACCACTTCCCCACCGGCAACTCGGATGGTAATCTTGGGCATAGCATTTCACCAAATCACCTCATTCTTTGGGGCACACGTGAGGAACACAAATTCGAACAAGCCTGAATGGTCCCCAGGACTATATGCGACTGAAAACTCACACCCCAGAAGTGACTCGAACCCATACTCACAGGAGCAACGCAACTGGTAACTATAGGGCGCCTTAATCCGCTTGACCATCACGGCCGGACAAAAGGAAGTGATAGCCGAAGCTATTTAAACCACTTCCCCGCCGGCAACTCGGATGGTAATCTTGGGCATAGCATTTCACCAAATCACCTCATTCTTTGGGGCACACGTGAGGAACACAAATGCGAACAAGCCTGAATGGTCCCCCAGGACTATATGCGACTGAAAACTCACACCCCAGAAGTGACTCGAACCCATACTCCCAGGAGCAACGCAACTGGTAACTACAGGGCGCCTTAATCCGCTTGACCATCACGGCCGGACAAAAGTAAGTGATAGCCGAAGCTATTTAAACCTTTTCCTCGCCAGCAACTCGGATGGTAATCTTGGGCATAGCATTTCACCATATCACCTCATTCTTTGGGGCACACATGAGGAACACAAATGCGAACAAGCCTGAATGGTCCCCAGGACTATATGCGACTGAAAACTCACACCCCAGAAGTGACTCGAACCCATACTCCCAGGAGCAACGCAACTGGTAACTATAGGGCGCCTTAATCTGCTTGACCATCACGGCCAGACAAAAGGAAGTGATAGCCGAAGCTATTTAAACCACTTCCCCGCCGGCAACTCGGATGGTAATCTTGGGCATAGCATTTCACCAAATCACCTCATTCTTTGGGGCACACGTGAGGAACACAAATGCGAACAAGCCTGAATGGTCCCCAGGACTATATGCGACTGAAAACTCACACCCCAGAAGTGACTCGAACCCATACTCCCAGGAGCAACGCAACTGGTAACTACAGGGCGCCTTAATCCGCTTGACCATCACAGCCGGACAAAAGGAAGTGATAGCTGAAGCTATTTAAACCACTTCCCCGCCTGTAACTCGGATGGTAATCTTGGGCATAGCATTTCACCAAATCACCTCATGCTTTGGGGCACACGTGAGGAACACAAATGCGAACAAGCCTGAATGGTCCCCAGGACTATATGCGACTGAAAACTCACACCCCTGAAGTGACTCGAACCCATACTCCCAGGAGCAACGCAACTGGTAACTACAGGGCGCCTTAATCCGCTTGACCATCACGGCCGGACAAAAGGAAGTGATAGTTGAAGCTATTTAAACCTTTTCCCCGCCGGCAACTCGGATGGTAATCTTGGGCATAGCATTTCACAATATCACCTCATTCTTTGGGTCACACGTGAGGAACACAAATGCGAACAAGCCTGAATGGTCCCCAGGACTATATGCGACTGAAAACTCACACCCCAGAAGTGACTCGAACCCATACTCCCAGGAGCAACGCAACTGGTAACTATAGGGCGCCTTAATCCGCTTGACCATCACGGCCGGACAAAAGGAAGTGATAGCCGAAGCTATTTAAACCACTTCCCCGCCGGTAACTCGGATGGTAATCTTGGGCTTAGCATTTCACCAAATCACCTCATTCTTTGGGGCACACGTGAGGAATACAAATGCGAACAAGCCTGAATGGTCCCCAGGACTATATGCGACTGAAAACTCACACCCCAGAAGTGACTCGAACCCATACTCCCAGGAGCAACGCAACTGGTAACTATAGAACGCCTTAATCCGCTTGACCATCACGGCTGGACAAAAGGAAGTGATAGTCGAAGCTATTTAAACCACTTCCCCGCCGGTAACTCGGATGGTAATCTTGGGCATAGCATTTCACCAAATCACCTCATTCTTTGGGGCACACGTGAGGAACACAAATGCGAACAAGCCTGAATGGTCCCCAGGACTATATGCGACTGAAAACTCACACCCCAGAAGTGACTCGAACCCATACTCCCAGGAGCAACGCAACTGGTAACTACAGGGCGCCTTAATCCGCTTGACCATCACGGCCGGACAAAAGGAAGTGATAGCCGAAGCTATTTAAACAACTTCCCCGCCGGCAACTCGGATGGTAATCTTGGGCATAGCATTTCACCAAATCACCTCATTCTTTGGGGCACACGTGAGGAACACAAATGCGTATATATATATATATATATATATATATATATATATATATATATATATATATATATATATATATATATATATATATATATATATATAACTGAAAACTCACACCCCAGAAGTGACTCGAACCCATACTCCCACAACTGGTATGTACAGGGACGCCTTAATCCGCTTGACCATCACGACCGGACATAAGGAAGTGATAGCCGAGGCTATATGAACCACTTCCCCGCCGGCACTCGGATGGTAATCTTGGGCATAGCATTTTATCAAATCACCTCATTCTTTGGGGCACACGTGAGGAACACAAATGCAAACACACTTCTGGGGTGTGAGTTTTCAGTTGTATATAGTCCTGGGGACCATTCAGGCTTGTTTGCATATATATATATATATATATATATATATATATATATATATATATGTCGTACCTAGTAGCCAGAACTCACTTTTTGGCCTACTATTCAAGGCCCGATTTGCCTTATAAGCCAAGTTTTCCTGAATTAATATATTTTTTCTAATTTTTTTCTTATGAAATGATAAAGCTACCCATTTCATTATGTATGAGGTCAATTTTTTTTTATTGGAGTTAAAATTAACGTAGATATATGACCGAACCTAACCAACCAAACCTAACCTAACCTAACCTAACCTATATTTATAGGTAAGGTTAGGTTAGGTAGCCAAAAAAAGCTAGGTTAGGTTAGGTTAGGTAGGTTAGGTAGACGAAAAAACATTAAATCATGAAAACTTGGCTAATTAGGCAAATCGGGCCTTGAATAGTAGGCTGAGAAGTGCGTTCTGGCTATTAGGTACGACATATATATATATATATATATATATATATATATATATATATATATATATATATATATATATATATATATATATATATATATATATATATATATATGTCGTACCTAGTAGCCAGAACTCACTTCTCTGCCTACTATGCAAGGCCCGATTTGCCTAATAAGCCTAGTTTTCATGAATTAATGTTTTTTCGACTACCTAACCTACCTAACCTAACCTAACCTAACGTTTTCAGCTACCTAACCTAACCTAACCTATAAAGATAGGTTAGGTTAGGTTAGGTTCGGTCATATATCTACGTTAATTTTAACTCCAATAAAAAAAAATGACCTCATACATAATGAAATGGGTAGCTTTATCATTTCATAAGAAAAAAATTAGAGAAAATATATTAATTCAGTAAAACTTGGCTTATTAGCCAAATCGGGCCTTGCATAGTAGGCTGAGAAGTGAGTTCTGGCTATTAGGTACGACATATATATATATATATATATATATATATATATATATATATATATATATATATATATATATATATATATATATATATATATATATATATATATATATATATATATATATATATATATATATATATATATATATATATATATATATATATATATATATATATATATATATATATATATATATATATATATATATATAACAGGAACTGATGAAAGAGCATCAGAATAATTGGTCAAGAATAAGCCACCCAAGAGGTGGCACGGGTATGAATAGCCCGTAAGTGGTAAAACATTTTGTTCAGTAAATCTTTTCAGTGTTTTGAGGTCGCATTTAATCGTCAGGCTGCTATCGTGGGGGGAGGATTCTGCTTGACAGTGTTTATGAGGGTCTCCAGCTGCTGGACACCTTTTTTGACCAGAAGAGTGGCAGTGGCAGTATATATATATGTTGTACCTAGTAACCAGAACGTTGTACTTAGCCTACTATGCAAGGCCGTATTTGCCTAATAAGCCAAGTTTTCCTGAATTTATATATTTTTCTATTTTTTTCTTATGAAATGATAAATCTCTCCATTTCATTATGTATAAGTTCATTTTTTTCAATTTGAGTTAAAACTAACGAAGATATATGACCGAATCTAACCAACCCTACCTAACCTAACCTAACCTATCTTAACCTAATCTAAACTAACACAACTAAGTCAATAAATTATGGTTTCAATACAATATAATAATAATAATTCAAATAAACTAATTGGAAACAATTTATTGAAAATATAGAAAATCACTCGGCCTATATATATATATATATATATATATATATATATATATATATATATATATATATATATATATATATATATATATATATATATATATATATACATATATATATATATATATATATATATATATATATATATATATATATATACATATATATATGTATACATATATATATATATATATATATATATATATATATATATATATATATATATATAACTTTTTAGACACTCAACCCACCAGGGGACTCGAACACTGGCCAACAAGGTGGCAGTTGCATGCTGTATCCACTACACCATACTTCAAAGCCATAAGAGAGGTAGGAATTCTGGGGTATTTAACCAACCAGAACTCCAATCCTCTCCCAGGCAATGAGATAGTGTGGGACCTCTGATGCTCTTTCATCGGTTCCTGTTATATGGGAAAACTCAGTGCCAAATGCTTAATGCACAGACTACCCTATTCCAGTAGCTGAAGTTTATAACTTTTAAGACACTCATCCCCCCAGGGGACTCGAACACTGGCCAACAAGGTGGCAGTTGCATGCTGTATCCACCCCAGATACAGGGGTTAAATACCCCAGAATTCTTACCTCTCTTATGGCTTTGAAGTATGGTGTAGTGGATACAGCATGCAACTGCCACCTTGTTGGCCAGTGTTCGAGTCCCCTGGTGGGTTGAGTGTGTAAAAAGTTATAAACTTCAGCTATTGGAATAGGGTAGTCTGTGCATATATATATATATATATATATATATATATATATATATATATATATATATATATATATATATATATATATATATATATATATATATATATATATATATATATATATATATATATATATATATATATATATATATATATATATATATATATATATATATATATATATATATATATATATATATATGTATATATATACACTCATGCAAATCACGAAGAAATTAACAGTTGTTGAATAATGTGGATATATTTAAGAAAGAAGGAAAATAAAACAAGAAATGACGTGAGCGCTTTCGTGTTTATCAACACATTTTCAAATGTACAGTTACTGAAATACGACACTTGAATAGGAAGGTGTCGTGTGAGGTATAAGACAAAGTTTTTGTAATACTGGTTCATGAACATAAGAACAAGAGGAAATTGCAGAAGGCCTAATGATCAATACCTGAGAGTTTCTGAGTTTTTTTTTTAAATTGATCTGTGTAACGCCTGGCATGTTGATCCCTGATCAACATGCCAGGGTTGATCCCTAGCAGGTTCTGACGACCTGAACCAACCTAAATCCGAACCTTGCTCCAAATTATTCCCATATATATATATATATATATATATATATATATATATATATATATATATATATATATATATATATATATATATATATATATGTATATATATATATATATATATATATATATATATATATATATATATATATATATATATACTTATATATATATATATATATATATATATATATATATATATATATATATATATATATATATATATATATATATATATATATATATACATATTGGTGTATACTGGCAGCAGGTTTTCTTTCAAACATGTTTCATTGAATATGACCGCATATTCTGTATTTATTATTTTCTGGTTTAGGGCTTCTATCCCTCTAACTATTTTCTTAGCATCAGGGCTTAATTGAAATAGGAGTTCTCCAAAACTCATTTTCGTACTTTTAAGGTGAAGAAAAGAAGTGATTTACTATAGAGTGTATGTACACTTATTTGTATAATTTGCACGACGTTTCGAACCTCCATGGTTCATTCTCAAGTGAACAGATCTTACAATACTAGTTGATTTTATACCCGCATTAGGTCATGTGATAATACAATGAAGGTGAAAACATGGGGGGATACATGAGGGATAAACATAGGGGCTGCAGAAGGCTTATTGGCCCATACGAGGCATCTCCTATCTAAACACAAAGATTAATCCAGTGTAATTGGCCTGTTATGTTGGACATTGTCTTCTGTGTTGGCATCGATATGTTCTTGTCTTGTCCTTACCCTCATGGTGGGTAGAGTAAATAGTTCCGTGATTTGGGTGTTCATGGTAGGTCGCTCTATTCTTATGTGAATTGCCTCAAGAATTTGTAATCTTCTTGAATCTTGGGTTTTGTCTATTATGCAAGTATTCTTGTTCAACATTTCTCTTGTTAGAGTAATGTCATGGGCTTGTCTCATGTGATTCCTAGGGGCACCAGATTGAAGATGGCATGTCAAACGCCTCGTCAGCTTGGTCGACGTCATACCTATGTACTTACATTGAAGGTTACATCCTTCGTGGGGGCAAGTGTACATGTATACAACGCTTGAGTGCTGTAGAGGGTTCTCCGTCGGCTTCGGGCTGTTTTTGATAAGGAGTTCGGAAGTCTTCTTGGTTTTGTAGAATATTATCAGGTTTATGTTTTGGTTAGGAGTATTGATTCCTACCCATGAATACATGAACAAAATTAGCGACATCCTAAGTGACGACTCCAAATTTCAACGAATCACGAGGAACCCCGTAGAAGACCTTAAGCGGAAAGTAAACAAAACAATTACAGCAATCAACGCAAAGAAAGGTAGTGTGCATTTCAATAAACTTCAAGGCGACTATGGCTTAGGATATGCCTACGGCAATGTTAAGACGCATAAACCAGGCAACCCACTACGCCCTATAATCAGCCAAATACCAACCCCAACTTATCACCTGGCAAAGAAACTCAATGAACTCCTAACTCCATACACTCCAAGTAAGTTTAGTCTACAATCATCAGCAGATTTCCTAGAATTGATCAAATCTACCCAGCCCGATGGAATCATCGCTTCCCTGGACGTTGAATCCCTTTTTACCAACGTCCCAGTCGACACAACCATAGGAATGATACTGGACAGAGTATACAGAGACGAGAGCACCCCCAAATTAGACATACCTGAGCCACACTTGAAAAGTCTTCTCGAAGCATGTACAAAGGAAGCCCCTTTCATCAGTCCACAAGGAGACATGTATTTACAAATAGACGGAGTAGCAATGGGCTCCCCCTTAGGAGTTTTATTTGCTAATTTTTATATGGGAACCATCGAAGATAGGGTCTTCAGTAGCAGACAAAAACCAACTGTATACTGCCGTTATGTAGATGACATATTCGTAATAGTAAAAGACTCAGATGAACTAATTGACCTAAAAAGACACCTAGAGAGAGAGTCAGTACTCCGATTTACACATGAAAATAGTGAAAATAACAGTCTGCCATTCTTGGATGTACTAATAACAAAAACAGGAACCTCTTTAAGCACCAACGTTTATACCAAGCCCACCAACATAGGATTATGCCTGAACGGTAGAAGTGAGTGCCCCCAAAGATACAAAGCCAGTGTTCTCAATGCTTATATTCGTCGAGCGCTTACCCACTGCTCTGAATGGAGCAACGTGAGTAGAGAATTTGAAAGAGTAACTCAGGTATTGGTGAACAACGGATATAGCAACGCGGAAATAAACGCTGCTATAAGAAGACACTTGGACCGTTGGTATAATTCAGAACCTAGAACAGAAACCACAACACCCCCAATAAAATTATATTACAAATCAACCATGCACAGTGAACATATAAAAGAGGAAAGAATAATGAAAGAAATAATCCGTAAAGGAGTAAAAAGCACTACTCCTAACCAAAACATAAACCTGATAATATTCTACAAAACCAAGAAGACTTCCGAACTCCTTATCAAAAACAGCCCGAAGCCGACGGAGAACCCTCTACAGCACTCAAGCGTTGTATACATGTACACTTGCCCCCACGAAGGATGTAACCTTCAATGTAAGTACATAGGTATGACGTCGACCAAGCTGACGAGGCGTTTGACATGCCATCTTCAATCTGGTGCCCCTAGGAATCACATGAGACAAGCCCATGACATTACTCTAACAAGAGAAATGTTGAACAAGAATACTTGCATAATAGACAAAACCCAAGATTCAAGAAGATTACAAATTCTTGAGGCAATTCACATAAGAATAGAGCGACCTACCATGAACACCCAAATCACGGAACTATTTACTCTACCCACCATGAGGGTAAGGACAAGACAAGAACATATCGATGCCAACACAGAAGACAATGTCCAACATAACAGGCCAATTACACTGGATTAATCTTTGTGTTTAGATAGGAGATGCCTCGTATGGGCCAATAAGCCTTCTGCAGCCCCTATGTTTATCCCTTATGTATTCCCCCATGTTTTCACCTTCATTGTATTATCACCTGACCTAATGCGGGTATAAAATCAACTATTATTGTAAGATCTGTTCACTTGAGAATGAACCATGGAGGTTCGAAACGTCGTGCAAATTATACAAATAAGTGTACATACACTCTATAGTAAATCACTTCTTTTCTTCACCTTAAAAGTACGAAAATGAGTTTTGGAGAACTCCTATTTCAATTAAGCCCTGATGCTAAGAAAATAGTTAGAGGGATAGAAGCCCTAAACCAGAAAATAATAAATACAGAATATGCGGTCATATTCAATGAAACATATATACATATATATATATATATATATATATCACTACATGACACATTTCTCTCTTCTTCCATAAATATTCGTATATTCTTCGATAATTTGTGTTTTGATGAGCTTGGTTTGAGTGGATACAATAGCCTCCCTGGTGCTGTCTTTCTGCTTCTTCTTGATGCCAGGGCGGTGAACCAGGAAGGCGTTGTCCAGGATGTGGAACTCGTAATCTTTCACACACAGCGCATACATCTGTGTAAGGTCAGGTCTAATATCAGTATATGTACATAAACTAATACACACACACACACACACACACACACACACACACGCACACAGCCCAGCTCTGCCTCTCACCTCATCCCTGCCTCTCAGCCCAACACTGCCCCTCTGCCAGGCTCTGCCTCACATCTCCTCACCATCACAGACCCATTCTAACCGCTCAGCTCTAATACATTTGTCCTCAGCCCCTCTCTGCCTCACAGCCCCTCCCTTCCTCTCAGGCCCCCATTTACCTCTTAGTCAATATCTGCCTTTCAGCCTTTACTGCTTCACCGCCCCACTGTCTCTTCGGCCTGTCTCTGCATCCCAACCCAGCTCTGTGACTCGCAGCCTTTCCCCTCATGCCAAACTCCTACTGTCTCACAACCTCTCATCACAGTACTGCAGTAATTTCTCACAACCCACACCAATAGAAACAAATAGAAAGAAAGGCTCAGATAATTCTGGAAATAGTGTGTCAAAGTATAATCTTAAGATATGGGACACAAATGATGATGGAATTACGAAGCAGAGGAGTTTAAAGCAAAGATTAGTGAAACAAAACCGGATTTAATTGCAGCAGTAGAAACACAAATAAATGGTACGAGTTCGGATGCAATATTTCCAGGGGACAAAATATGTAATAAGTAATAAGGAAATAAATAATAAGAAAAGTAAGTAATAAGTAAAGAAAGAAAAAGACAGGGGGAGGAGGGTAGTAGTACTCATAATAAAAGGAAAGTGAAAATTTGAAAGATTGGAATATCAAAACACAAATGAGTACAGAGGCTCCATCAGTGAGCCTCTGCCAGCAGATGGTAGAGAGTTAATGGTCCTGGTAACTCACAACCTCAAATCAAACAACAGAAGACTAGACAGGAATACGACAACAACAACAACAACATGCAAAAATGAACTGCAAACAGCAGCACACAGCAGCACAAGGCAGCACAAGGCAGCACAAGGCAGCACAAGGCAGCACAAGGCAGCACACAGCAGCACAAGGCAGCACAAGGCAGCACAAGGCAGCTCAATGCAGCACAAGGCAGCACACAGCAGCACAAGGCAGCACAAGGCAGCACAAGGCAGCACACAGCAGCACAAGGCAGCACAAGGCAGCACAAGGCAGCACAAGGCAGCACAAGGCAGCTCACAGCAGCACAAGGCAGCACACAGCAGCACAAGGCAGCACAAGGCAGCACACAGCAGCACAAGGCAGCACAAGGCAGCACACAGCAGCACAAGGCAGCAACAGCAGCATATATCAAAACACAGCAGCAACACCTGCTGTGTGGTGCTGTGCAACAGCAACATACAACAGCACACAGCAGCAACAGCATTACACAACAGCACATAGCAGCAACAGCAGCACACAGCAGCAACAGCTGCACAAAGCAACACAGAGCAGCACACAGCAGCAGCAACAGCAACACGCAAAAGTGCACAACAGCAATTGCAGCACATAGCAGCAACAGCAGCACACCGCAGCAACAGTAGCACACAGCAGCACAGAGCAAGAGAGCTAACCTATGTTATGATCCCAAATAGGTGAAAAACGAGTCTCCCCTTTGAGAATTATTCTATCAGGCCTGACCTAACTAAGAGGTCAAAGAAATATAGACATGAAGATTCATATGTAAAATAATTGGTCGGATTTGATAGATAATTTAAGAATGTGGGCAGTGAATAAAAAAATAAGTAAATGACTTGACACAAGATGTGGAGAGTTTGCTGCAGGTGTTAGGCTCGCTTGAGAGGAGCTTGAGCTCACTTGAGCCGAGGAAATCGTGAGGGGAGGGCGTGCTCCGTTTGAGTCCCTGTTAGAGAGGAACCCCTGTTTGATATACCTTCAAGAGAAAGAAAGTGGACAGACGTCTCGACTGAGGAATATGTTAGGAGGCGTGTCAGCTCAAGTCAGGAACTACAGAAGGTGTTGAGGGGGCAGTTAAAGCAGTTCTGTGGGTAGCCTGAGGGGCCCTGAGTGTTGCCGCCCAATCGAGGAGAGCGCCCTGCAGGAGACCTTTTTGTGGTAATAACAATTTTAACCAGTTTACAGTGATTGCCTATAGTTGATCGTGTGCCCAGCGATCGTAGCGAATGTTTATTGATACATCGGGCATATGTTATTAAGGCAGAAGGCCTAAAATAAGAGAGTAAAGATGGAGGAACGTCCTGGAGGGCGGAGCGACATCCATCCACTCCGACGCTGGAGGGCAACTGAGGGGCCAGCTGCCAGCTGCCTCAGGGCCGCCGGACCTGGCGGAGGATGGACCAGCCCAAACGGGTGAGTACACACTCACAGAATGTAGAGAGCAGAGAGATGTTGGGTGCAAACATATTGTGTGGTTTATTTCGTTTACGTCTTTATAGGGAAATATTTTTATTGGCGTGTCAATGGGTTGCAGATTTGTCTGGGGAAGGAGTTGCTGAGAACTTCGAAGCCAGCAGAGAGGGAGTAGTTTATGAGACTCAAAGGTTGTGGAAGGTACTGAGCTCTGTGGAAGAGCAGCCATACAGTGAGGAAGAGAACCTCAAGCTGTGAGAAGAGGAGCAATGGAATAAAGTTTCTCATGCTTCTGTGATACCAGTGGTGAAGTACCATTGTTGCTCAAGGAAGACATCATGGTGTAGCAGCCTGGAAGAGCTATGGAGGATTCTGGTAGATAAACTTGGCAGAACCTGATGATGTCAGAATAGTGATCTCCCAGATGTGGAAGGAAAGTTCTTGTTGACTACTTGTAGGGAGTTGGTAGAGTGTTTGGTTGTCATTAGCGTGCAAGATGCAGTGAAAGGTGGGTGCTTGATTACCAATTTTTATGCCAAGGAGTACTTATACTGAAGTAGAGTTACGACCGTAGGCTGGATTACTTGCAGAGACATACATATGTGTTTTAGGACTGATAGGGTCATTGATTGATCATTGTTGTTTATCAAGGAATATTTATGTTGATGTTTATAGAATTATAGCCATAGGCTGAATTGCTTGCAGATATTTATATGTTCCAGAGTTGGTAGTGCCATATCATATTGTACTGCATGATTTATCTGCTTGGTGAGGCTGATAGTGCAACATTGTCTTATAAGACTTGACCTACTTGATGAAGTTGTTAGTATTAGGTGGTGAGTCAGGAGTTACGATACCACTTGACAAGCAGACGATAGAGTCCTGATGGTATTGGAGTGCAACCTGTCTACAGTAGTATAGAGTGTTGGAGATATATTATTATACGTGTATATGTATTGTCCATGTGCCTTGTCCAGTAAATGTATTCAAATTTGCTGGTGTTTGCCCTTGTCCTAGTGAGGCTTCTCAGAAAGTAGGAAAGAGAGAGAGAGAGAGTGGGGAGTCACGGCGACTCGAGTGGGTGTGTGCACGTGACAACGAGGCTAAGTGTTGGAGCCGCATCCCCTAAACGTGTGACGTTGAGCCCCTCTCCAAGCGCCAGAAGCGTCGAGGGTGATCTGGTCAAAGTAAGCACTCTATGGAATTTTGGGTTGGTTGTCCGAAAGGAAGGACGACCAACAACATCATCATACAAACTATTACTAACAGAGGACCTAAATTCTAGTGACATATTAGAATTTCAGTAATTTTCCTGGCAAGGAACGAAATCTGTGGAAGTCGTGGAAAGAAACTTCTTAATGCAGCATGTAAAGGATTACTGACAAGAGAGGAGGAGATAAACAAGTCAATTGGAACCTGATCTTAACCCATAACAAGGAAGATATCAAGAACTTGGTACATGATCTACCACCTGGAGCCAGTGATCATTGTGTCCTGATATATCACTCTATGGTTGAACTTAAAATAATGACCATAAGGATGTGTTTCCCAACCTTTTATGACCCATGCCCCACCTAAGCCCCCTAAAAAAGTTTAATGTCTCCCTTAGTTGAGGAACTGACAAACAAATTAATGTCCCCTTTGGTTGAGGAACTGACAAACAAATTAATGTCCCCAGTGGTTGAGGAACTGACAAACAAATTAATGTCCCCAGTGGTTGAGGAACTGACAAAAAGATTTATGTCTTCTTTAGTTGAAGAACTAAAAAAAAAAGTGTCCATGATACCATCAGGAGAATTGAGTTTTAAATTTCGTGGCCTACTTTACCCTCAAAAATCAATCTTGTATGAAAGAATGCAATAAAATGTATGATTTAAATTACAATTTTATATATTTTTTTTTAAACTAGAAGGGGTACCACCTCTGGTGCAAGTGTAGGGACCCATAGCCTCGGAGAAATAATATAAAGAGTACTCAGAGAAGACCTTGTGGATCCTCACTGAACACTTTGATATTTTCTCTCCTACCACCCCTATTCTTTTGGTATGTGTGTATATTTATTTATCTAACTTCATATATATATATATATAAATATATATATATATATATATATATATATATATATACATATATATATATATATATATATATATATATATATATATATATATATATATATATATATATATATATATATATATATATATATATATATATATATATATTGAACAGAGCTTAAACATCTTCGATTTTATACCTGCATTTGGGTGAGGTGATATGTTACAACAGTTTTTGGATGAGGTGAAAACAAACTTTCAACACAAGACAGAACACGAAACAATTCAGCCAATTAATGCACAACTATATTCTACCCACTTCAAGACTTCGCACCAATATAGAAGCATCAAGAAATATGGGCCAATAGGCCCTTTGCAGTTACTTCCATTCTTCGCTTTAACTTACAAAATATTATACCCATTGTTTCGTGTTCTGTCTTGTGTTGAAAGTTTGTTTTCACCTCATCCAAAACTGTTGTAACATATCACCTCACCCAAATGCAGGTATAAAACCGAAGCTGTTTAAACTCTGTTTAGTTATAGTTGTGTGTGTGTAAACTAAAGTCTTTAAAAATGTAATAAGTTATTACGAAACGCGTTCAAGTGTCGCGTCAGACTAGAAATAAAAATGAATTTTGGAGAATTGATTTTTCAGTTACCATCAACAATGAAAAGAAATATAAGAAATATTGAGAAAATTCGTGTTAGAATTATTAATCTTACTTTTTCGGTCATATTTAATAATATATGTCTACAGGAAAGACTGCTACCAATATATAAACATGTATATATATATATATATATATATATATATATATATATATATATATATATATATATATATATATATATATATATATATATATATATATATATATATATATATATATATATATATATATATATACACTAGCTGTACCCGGCCATGCATTGCTGTGGCTCAGCAACCTTCCCCCATGTCTCTCAGTCCTCACCACCATTACCCCCTCCCCCATCCCCTCGTCCTCCCCACCATTCCTCACTCCCTCATTGAATGCATACCCAAATGATCTGATGTTCCCATAAGAAAATTTGGAACATCAAATGGTCTGATGTTCCCATCACTGAAATATAAGAAAAACAATTAAAAAAATAAGTGAAAAAAATAAAAAAATAAAAAATAAACTATACTCACGAAATGAAAGGTATGGTAAACAACAAAGCTCAATTCCAACGCAATGTCACACAAAATAATTAAATCAAAATGAAAATAGATCATAATGTATGAAAAGGGTCATTCCATCTCAAATCACCAAGAAGTCACCTATGGCTCATACTGGACCCTGTCCAAATGCCATGAAATTTTGTAGTAAGATAGCCCTCGACCCCAAATGACACTTTGCAAAATATTAGAGCTCAATCTGCTTCGGTTCTTAAATAATAGGTCCATATTGCCCTGGTATGCCAAATTTCACACCTCTCTGGGCACTAGTCGTAATTTAACAAAGGGTCAAAGTCGGTAATTTTTGTGGTATTTACGCATTAACGGGACGAGAGCCCATTCAATATGGACCTGTTATTTAAGAACCAAAGTAGATTGAGCTCTAATATTTTACATATTTTCATTTGTGGTCTAGGGCTACTAGATTACAAAATTTCATTAGAATTAGAATGGGTCGAGTGGGAGGCCTTTGGTGAAGTCACATGGAATGACCCAAAATTTAATTTGTCAATACAATCGTAGACACTGAAATGGAATCGTAACATATTTAGTATAGAGTTTTGTGGCTCTTACGTGCAACAGATGGCGCTGTTTCTTACGGGGTGTATTACGCTTTTTTAAATGTAGTTTATTGTCAACCAAACTTTTTTACTAGTTGTATATAAGAAGGGCTGCAACTGTTCTACGTTTCAGTATCGCACCCTATACAGAAAGGGAGATAGGGAGATTTTTTTCCAACTAATTTTACACATTTTCAATAATTAGCTACAACCACAAGTTTCAAATGACATCATTTCTATGACACGCATATATGATATTAGCATATAATAAAAGATTTGGCTAAAAAGGATTATCCAAAATATGTTTAGCTTTACTATTAAAAGTAGTCAAAGTTCCCCCCAAAATAAATGCCAATA